>NC_140182.1:69500160-69989173 GCF_963971535.1 Notolepis coatsorum
TGTAATTCAGTCTGTAATTCAGTTCAGTACCCAACCCTAGTATTTACACCATTCATTCAGTGTATTTTCTGAAAATATATGCTGAATAAAAAAGGAGCCAGAAGATATTATTTTATTTATTCAGTCACAACGTTTACAACGGGGTGGTAATGGGCCTTTGCTCTGCTCCACCAAGCCAAAGCTGAGAAACTATTTTCACTTTGAAATATAGATGGGGCCGCCTTACATAAATGTCTGCCTTGTGAGCAATCTGTGATTTTACAGCACAATGGAAGTATCAACGAGGGTCTATCGCAACAGGACTGGAATGACTCAGATATTTCTCTACCGATGATAGCCTGCTGGTCAGCTTTCTCCAGACTGTTTTCGGACCGAAACATGATGAAATCCTTCCTCATGTATGCTGCACGTACAAAACGTATTGAGATTGCTGTTCAGTGTTCACATTCACATAAGTGATATAAAGACAGGGTGTCATTGCATACTTTTGTCATTGCTTTCACCTAGTGAAATCCTCTTAGCTGCTTACTGAATATTACAGTGCAACGAGTGCTTGTATTTTTTAGTATGGGCAACCCCCAGTGGGAATCGAACCCCTAACCCTGAGTGTTATATTATACTCTGTGTTATGCCCACTAAGCTACTGGTACACAGGGCCAGGTTTTTCATTTGAGGGGTATTTTCTACAACTAGAGCCAGCAATTATCTCTCTGAATCAGCTGATGTCTGCATGCCTTAAGAATGCCATCACATGAACACCGTACGCACACTGGGTTAGTAAGAAAAAAAGACAGACAGAGAGAGAGAGAGAGAGAGAGAGAGAGAGAGAGAGAGAGAGAGAGAGAGAGAGAGAGAGAGAGAGAGAGAGAGAGAGAGAGAGAGACTGTCACAGGCCCTGTCTGTTGCCTCTCCAGGAGAAAACAGTTTGCTGATAGCCAGTGGCCCTGAGTAGGGCCCAGTGGCTGGTGACGGATGCCTCTCCCCCCATGCGTACTCTGAACATTGTTGGCAGTTGGGCCAATGACAGAGGCAGAGGGAGGGAGAGGAACAAAATCGAGTTATATGAACGTGGGCAACACATCTCGCTTCGCTTATCGTTTACATTTTTTTCTCTTGTTTTTATATTCAGATCTAATTTTATTGCTTACATTTATGTCTTTCGACTATTACCCTGCCCATACCTGTATCTCCCCTGCCCCCTTCCCCATGCTGCTATGACGCCCGAATCCCGAAGGGGATCACTAAAGAATATCTTATCTTATCTAATTAGCTCCATGTGCAAATAGCACGGCAGCCGAAATAATTTGACTAATGTAGGGCTGGGCGATTAATCGATTTTATCGATTAATTCGAATTAATGATTTAGGATGATTTTGAAAAAATTTAATCGATTTAAAAAAAATTATAATAATAAATAAAAAATGTAAGAGTCACCTTTAATTTTACAAAAAGTAATGTTTGGTGAAAGTTAGATTTGCACTTTATTAATCCCAATAGGGAAATTCATTCTTGTTTGATGATCAAGAGGCACCTTTTAGGCGGCTAGGTGGTGCAGTGGGCATTGGGCAAGGCACTCACCACCAATGCTGGAGACGCTGGGTTCGAGCCCAGCTCTCCACATTGTTTTCAGTTTGGCTGGTCGTCCGTACTAATACAATTGGCAGTATTAGGGCGCATAACGCAAGACTAGTATCGCGCGATAATATAATTGAAGCCGTTAATTTTTTTTTTTTTTTTTTTTTTTTTTTAACCTTTATTTACCCAGGGTAGGTTTGTTGAGCACAGATGCTCTTTTTCAGGAACGCCCTGCTTCACATTCACACAGTTCCATTCACACCTGGGAGCTGCCCAGTACAACCACAGTTGACACCATTGGCCACTGAGCAACTCCACTGGAGCAGTTGGGGGTTAAGTGCCTTGCTCAAGGGCACTTCAGCGGTTGGTGTTCCTGCCGGTCCCAGGGATCGAACCGGCAACCTTCCGGTCACAAACCCGCTTCTCTAACCTTTAGGCCACCGCTGCCCCACGGACTGAAATGAATTGAGTGACCTGACTGGTTTATGGGAGTTTAATACACATGCTGGACTGAAAATGAATTGTTTGTTTTATAGAATAGAATAGACTTTTAATTGTCATTGCACACTATACAACGAAATTGAAATGTTTGCTTATGATTTGAATTGAATCCAATACATGGACATTTTGATTTTGAATTGAGCATGACTCTTGAGTGTAGGGCTGCAACTAATGACTATTTTGGTAGTCGACTAATCTGTCGATTATTTTTTCGATTAGTCGACTAATCGAAAAACAATTATATAATTTTTTATTTATTTTTTGCACTACCTATCTTTGTGAAAGTGGCTTCTCAGCTCTGGTCCAGCTGAAGACAGAGCAGAGGAACAGATTGGACATTGAGCATGACCTCAGAGTTGCTTTGAGACTCTTGTCAGGACCAAACAACATCCCCAGTTATCCCATTAGTTCCCCCAAACTTACTGTCGGTCTGTTATGTTAAGCTAAGAAGTCTTCAGCTGGCTGGACCAGAGCTGAGAATATAGATTATAGAGAGAAGATAGATTATAGATCCGCTATCAACTCTATCTTTAATCTTTCAAAATGTTCAGTTGCTATCGCTATTAGCTCTATCTTTAATCTTTCAAAATGTACAGTTGCTATTGCATGCACTCATCTGTGTTTCACCACACACATGAGTGCATGCTTACCAACTGTCCGTCTGCAACACTACTATCACCAACATCTAAGAAGGGAGATCCCCCCTTGAATGGCCCTTCTAAGGTTTCTCTCCTCCACACTGCCTGTGGAGCTTTTTTCCCTATTGTTAGGTTTTAGTGAGTTTTTCCTTACCTTCGCGTGGGGTGTGTCTGGGAGTGCTTGCATTCTTTCATTTATTTGCATTCATCTAAAAATGTTTGGACCTTATGGTGTTCTTGTTCTGTTCTTGACTTATTGTTATGTTTTCTTCTTGACTTGTTTAAAGAAGACCTGTACGGCCCATGGGGACATTAACGTGTGTTGTCGGGCCCTATAAATAAATTTGATTTGATTTGATTTGATTCTGAGAAACCACTTTCACAAAGATAGGTAGTAAAAAAAATAATAATAATAAAAAAATTGAATGACTAATCGACGCAACAATTCCTCGTCGACGATTTTTTATGTCGACTAATCGTTGCAGCCCTACTTGAGTGGTTTTTGAATTTATGAAAAGGTAATTGATTGTTACATTTTAGCAAACTAACCTATGATTTAGCTTGCTCAGTAGTCTAGGCCTACTATTAATTTAATAATTTGTCTACCTTTATGTGGTACAGTCTTATGCCGGAGCTATAGGCCTAATTAACCAATTAAAAAGGTAATTTGATTTGCATTCATTGGCAGGGTTTGGCCCTGTCTGGCACCCAACAGGGAAAATATTATAGGCACTATAAGTAGACACCGCTACATAAAACAAGCTGGTCTGCCTGAGTGACTGGTGGAAGAAGGAGAAATAGAGATTGGACTGATTGAGTCAAGCCATGTCACATAGTTCAAGTTTGAAATGCTTCTTTCTGTTTTGCTCCTGAGAGTGTGCTAGATACTGTACTGTTCTGTACTGGTAATATTATTTATTTGTGTTAACTTCTGAATAAAACAACTTATTAAACACAAGTACATCTTATTGAACATTATTTTGATATTTTATTACCAATTATCATAGCAAAACAGCTTTTTCAAACAGTCTGTATAATGCATTTTGGAAACGTGAGATGGGCTCATGATGTAATGGGCCACCTGGCCTGAGAAACGTAAGGAGGAAAGAAAAAGTAAGGACTTACTTCTGGTCATTATTTGGGTAGCACACACATATTTTGAATGCCTTTGGCATTTTTTTTGTGCCATTTTAATCTAGATTAATCTAGATTAAATCCAGGATTGCAGATAGATTAATCTATATTAAAAAATGTATCTATGCCCACCTCTAATATATATATATATATATGTATATTACTATTATTTAAAGTGAAGATTGGTGAAAGTTAGGTTTGCACTTCAATCCCAATAAATTCATCTTGATTTGAGATTCTTTTTTGTCAAATAAAAACAAAGGTTATTTGAATGATTTCCTTTCCGTTTCTAGTTATCGTAAATTGGATAAAAAAAATCAGAGATTTTATTTTTAGGCCATATCGCCCAGCCCTAGACTAATGCAGCTATCAATAGACCAGGGCTAGACTAAGCGGGCCAACATTCATATAACTAGAGTTATATTTCATAACTATTGTTATATATCATGTGGGTTCCGCATCTTTCTTATTGGACTGATAGGCGAAGCGAGATCGTAGCCCTGATCAATGTACCCTAAAAGGGAGAATACAACCAACTTGTGTCCCTGCCAACACCAAAAAGACCCGGCAGAATAGGTTAGAACATAACCCTCAGCATTCTACGGTCCTATGTGTGTAAAACCAGACAGAGGATAATGGCAGGCCAGAAAAGCCTATAAAGAGGCTAAGAACAACCCCAGTTAAGCCTAAAAGGCCATATCACAAGGTTAAGACCCCAGTAGGGGAGGAAGAGCTAGGGTAGCCTATCAAGGTAGCCTGATTGCAGGTTACAAATGGTCTCAACAAGAGAAGAAGCATTAAACAGGGACATTTTTTTTTAAATACCGGATGCCAGAGTTTTGAATTGTAAACCCAAAGAGGAAACCTTATGATCTAGATAGAGCTAGAAGGACGAAGAGGAGCTCCCAAGCTGAGGATGGAGTGAGAGAGAGAATCCTCCGACATGTCCAGCAGATAGAACCTGATACAAGGGCAAGGGGAAGACCAAGAAGCTGCTGCGCAGATGTCTTCCACCGAGACCCCTCTGAGTCAGAGTGGGCTCTGACTAGGGCTGTCATTAACCATTATTTTGTTATCGATTCATCTGTAGATTATTTAATCAATTAGTGGATTCATCTAAACGATTAATTTACCAGAAAGATTTACAACAGTTGATTCTATTTGCAATTGAATATTTCAAAATGTTTAACTAGTATCATCAGGTCACATGGGTAGTTGCCTCTTTGACACCACCTACTGAATACCCAGAGTAGGAGATGAGCCATGAAGTTTATTTATGTATATAAATGCTGTGTAGTGTGGATACCTACTGTACATGAGTAGGGTGAGTAACCTACATGCCATTACTGCTTTGTATCTATTGACTCATTATAGCTACTTTATTATCTTGAAATAATATAACACCCGCCCGTTAATATCACATTGATTATCATTACATACAATGCATCCATGCCTGTAGCTAAATGCTGAAAAACAGGGAACAAAATTAACTTTTTTGCTTTAGATTATTATTTTTTTTATTACCAGCCAGAGAGATTTTTTACTGGCCAAAAAATATAAATAGCTTTTTAGTAAATCTCCATGAATTATTATATGTATTGTGTGTCATCTCTCCACTCCACGCTATGGTAGTGCTTGTGCCAGCACAGAAGATATGATTAAAATATTTTTTTTTATATATAGGCTATATATTTAAATCAATATATTCCTTTTGAATAAAATAGGATCTGGAATCAGGATTGTTAAAGATAATTTGCCTAATCCATGTCGAAAAGAGTAGCCTATAGCAAAAGTATACACACACAAGAGAGAGGGAGAATAGCTTATAGCAGACTTAATGATTTTAGAATATTTTAGCAAATTAAGTGAAATATTTATTATCATCAACTATCCAGTTCATTTTTATAGTGTAACTTTTGGCTACTTCATTGATCATCATCATTGAACGTACAGAGAGAAAGAGAGAGAGGGAGAGAGAGAGACAGGCTCAGTCCCCCCCCCCCCCCTTCCTCACTATTTGGAACTCTCTACGAAACCGATTTCTCCTGTGCCTGTGAGCTATTTAGCTTAGCTTAGTTAGTATTAGCAGCTATCGTTAGTTAAAGTTTTTACCGCGACGTGGGCATACAGGAATGGCGAGGATGTAGTGCATGTTAGACGCATTTATTGGCCCTGTTGATTGTGGAGTTTAGATAGAAACAGTGCAACTCGCAAGAGGAGTTGTCAGGAGGAGGCTGTAGAACGCAGGGCTGAAGAGCTGTCATGTCATCGGGCTCAGCCCCTCCCTTCCAGCTGGAGTTGAAACACGGAAGTTATCAAATGCAAGCGAAACACACACTGTCGAGTCCTGGCTGTAGGCAGAATCACGAATAGTAGTTTAAGAGAAGTTATTTATATTTTGAACGTGATTCATTATGCACTAGTTAGATTACATGTTGCGCATGTTATGACTTTGAACGTCCATTTCCATGACCGGCTTTGGTGGAACAGTAGGAGATACCCTTACACAGCCAATGGGACAGACGTTGTTTAGACAGAGCATGGCCTCTGACTGACTCACCATGACACATGAGCAGCTGCTAAGTGGATCTGAAGTCAGCCGTGCACCTCACATAGGGCATAGGGCATAGCATATGTATGCTCCTTTACCTGTTGTCAGAATGGGGAGGATAATATAATGCCTTAAGAACAATGGGTCTCATTCTCCAACGGACTTAAGACAAAAAATTGCTCTTAGGGCCATTTAAGACATCTTAGGGCCGATTTTGGGATTCCCCAACCGTCCCTACTAACACAACAGTAAATATAAGGTTTAAATAAATATAACACATTGTCATATTTATTTAAATTATGATTAATTAATTCCAAGGAGGCCTGTAGAGTTGACATGAAGGAATCACTATGATTCCTCACAAATAAAACCCTTAAGAACACGGAGCACAACAGTCTGTCAAGTTAAGACTGCTCCTAAATCCTGCTCTTAGTCAGGGCCGAATCCAAGCTTAGGGATGGTTGGGGAATCCCAAAATCCGCCCTAAGATGTCTTAAATGGCCCTAAGAGCAAATTTGTTGTCTTAAGTCCGTTGGAGAATGAGACCCATAATATCTCTGGAGCAGAAAGAGCTCCTAATGTTCAACATGACTCAAGGGAGTCTGTTCCAGAGGGTCGAAGGGTTCCTCCATCAGACTACACAGTACCAATGAGAGGTCCCATTGAGGTGTTAGACTGTGCTTGATGGGTTTAAGGTGCCTAGCGTAGGGCTGAACGATTAATCGATTTTAAATCGAAATCACGATTTGAAATGATGCAATTATCAAATCGCAAACAAAAAAATCGCAATATTTTATTATTATTATTTATTTATTTTTTAACCAGGAAGTCCCATTGAGATACAAGATCTCCTTTGCAACTTGTTGTTGTTGTTGTAGGAATGGTTTGGGAGAGGGAGGTAAGGGGTTTTAGATTGTGTGTCGTGAAGTTTAGACTTCAGAGAGGGAGAGTAAAGTACAGAAAAAAAGGTACCGTTGGGTACCGGTATCGATTCTCAGGTAAAAAGAAACATTTTCAGGCTCTGTGTCCCGAACAGACTCACCGCGTAGGCCAGATGCAAGCCGCATTTGACAATAAACCTCTGTGGGGCTGCTTAAAAAATAAAAAATTATAATCGCAAATTTGATCGCAATCGCAATATCTGTCCGAAAAATCGCAATTAGATTATTTCCCAAAATCGTGCAGCCCTAGCCTAGCGCCTTGCAAAGCGCTTAGCCAGAGGATGGCTGAAGAGTGGCTTATCACCAAAACCCTGGAAAGAGACAGAGATAGCTGAAGCCTAAACCTTTACAGTCAAGAAAGACAGGTTATCTGACACAGACTGGAGAAAGGTAAGGACCAATTCCAGGAAGTCTGGTCTAGAGACCAGGGCCTTGCACCAGAATTGGAAGGAGTGCCACTTCCCTGCACAAACAGTGGTATTGAATGGGGCACAAGTGTGCTGAATGGTTTTAATGACAGAAGGGGTGTTCCCTCCCAAGGCTCATCCTTTCAGAAAACAAGCCGCTATCCGAGGACGGGCGGGTGAAAAACGCTGCTGTGCGCCTGGGACAGAGCTTCCTGGGACCATGGAGGAGCTGTATAAGGTCAGGGAACCAGTGTGCTATTAAGATGAACATCCGGTGCTCTAGTCTCACCCTCTCCAACAACTAGTCAGGGAGAATGCATCCACTCCCAGTGAAGGGTCGTCCCTCGGCCTAATGGAGAACCACAGTGAGTGCTCGGTGTCTGTCCTGACCAAGATACGATGGCCCACCACAAGGCTGTGCAAGTGTTTGAGCACTAGCATGACTGCTCTGAGCTCCAGCATTAATGTTGGGGACAGAGGTCTTCGTCCTCCTGCCCCCTATTGCCTGTGACCGACACGTCCCTGGGGGGCATCTGTGAAAACAGTCACATTGGATGGCATGCTGCCCATGGGAACACTATCTTGTTAGGATCTAGGATCTCAGGGGTCCTCCAGTGGTCCAGATCACCCCTTGACAGATGGGGGAATCAGTTTCCCTTTCTGGCGCACTGGGTCGACTCTGAGTTGAGCAAAGCACCTCTGTAGTTTGCATTATGTGAAGCAGACCCCGGTGAACCACCGGGTGGGCTGCTGAGATCCTGCCGAGGAGGTGCATCACTGATGGTGGTGACCATCCTGCGAGGGTGGAACCTCTGTACCGACGACAGAATGTCCTCTTGATGTTGAGGAGAAAGACATCATGGAGACCGAGCGTCCCATCTGTTGGGGGAAAAAGTGCTCTTTTTCCAGTTGATGGCAAAGCTCAACAGAGACAGGTGCTCTACCGGGAGTCTGGTGTGATGCTTTGCCATCTCCTCTGTCTGCCTGAATGAAATATGTCCGTGAAAACATTCTTGAGCACAGAGCAAGGGTTCTCACACATGGTAGTGGAGGTGTGGAATGTGCAAATTAAGGCCAATTTGGTCACTATGGGTAGCGCTACCTACCCTGGAACAGTGAGAAGGCTGTGGGCAGGGAACAACTATTGTGTCTATGTTTAGCTATGACTGTAACCTCAGGGGCAGAGGGGGGATATGTCTTAGTTATTGAAAGGAATATGCTCTTTCCTGGAAGATGGAATTGGATTTGGTTAAACAGTGTTTTCTTTGTTTATTGACAAAGTCAAAAATAGTAGCAACACCAACACCATAAACATGTTGGGAACACGGACGCTAACCAAGCTCCCTCAGACATTCACTTGCAACTCTTGGGACCCTAGGGATGGCTCCAGGTAGGTGCCAACTTGCCGGGTTGCTTGCCCGAGCTTGGTCACTCGCCCGAAGGCTGAGGAGACCGAGCGGGCTGGTTGGTGTCACTGGCTGGCATAGTGGAGGCAGAGGCAGCTGCAGTGCTGTGTTTCCCAGGCCTGGAATCAGACCGGAGGGGAGCCCTTGAAGGAGGACGCTGTTGACCGGACGGTGCCTTGCCCTGGTGAGGTCTGCGGGACTCCTGGCTCTGAAGAGGCCATCGTTAGAGAGGGAGACAAGGAGGAGGCAGGCTTTATGTGACTCAGAGAGGGTGGTCTGAGACAGCCAGGTGTGTCGCTGGGACAGGCTGGAAAAAGTCAACACCATACCGGCAATGACAGCCAGTGCCTGGAGAACGGCGCCAGAGGCCTTAGCCAGATTGTCCAGTTTGAGCCAAAGACGACAAGTATGCCGAGAGCACAGCAACGTTGTTTGCGGCAGACTGTGCTTTGGGCCGCACAAGCAAAGGACTCGTCTGCCAGGTCAGCAAGCTGTTGGTGAAGCCACGGTTTAGGTTCAGGCTTTTGCTCCGGGTGCCAAATAGCAGCCGGGCAGAAAAGCAAGGTCCTGCAGCTTGCTGATGAGCACAGCCCCTCGACCCGCGTGAGAGGCCAGTAAGCCGTGACGGGAGCACTAATGACAGAATGGTCCTTCCCAGCCCTGTCGACAGAGGAATTGATGGGCAGAGGCTGCAAAGAGGAAGGTTTCTAGCGTAAAAGCACGCCAACCATTCCATCAGGCTGAGGCGTGGGCGGAGGGCTTGGAAGGGGAATCTCCTTAACCTCGGCTGCAGCCTGCATAATGCTGGGGAAATCCAGTAGAATCTAGAACGGGAGGATGACCAGAGGCAGCAGGAGGGCTGGCAGAATCCAGCTAAAACTAGCAGGCGGGGTGTAGCCCTGGTCTGTGATAGGTGCATAATAGTTAAATAATTTCAGCTGACGTGCTAGTGGCACGTGGAGCAGTCCAATAGACACCTCAGTGACTCCTCTTCAAAAAGTACAAAACACAACAGCTAACATTAGCTAGCTGGTAGGATGGTGATTATAAGAGATGACAGCTCAATTATATGAGATACATAGTGTAATGTCAGGCCTACTGTATCGTCAAGAGCAAGACAAGCATGTTAGAAAGTGTGAGTTCCAAAACGCCGATGTATTTACAGGCCTGTACACTGCGATGATATGATCGCAAATTGCCCCCTAATTTGGTCCGTGCGAGTTTAAAATAATATCTGGGGGCAAGCTTGCGAGTGGTGATTTCAACCCTTCATTCGCATTTCACTCCTAAATTAATCCATACAAATTGTAGTAAAACATTAGCCTACAACCAGGGCTGTACAGTGCAATATAATGTTGCGGTTGTAATTTCATTAGACAGACCAGCGCGGACCTTTAATAACATGCAATTTAATTGACACGAGCAATGAGCTAACGGTAGCTTCTAACCAAGGTTACCATTAGGATTATGCTAAGCTAACTAGCGATCTCTGCTAACCCTGGAAAACGGTCAAAGCGGACTCCACAAGACTAGTTCCATTCGTGAGGAAAGGGGTGGGTTATATTGACAACGCTTGACAACAGAAGTTTAAACATAACTTCATATTTATTGGTTATTCATTTCTGTATATCATTGAATTTCCATCTCCGTGTGTCTCCATCTCTTCCTGTTTACATTCGAGTGTGACGTCATCACCTACGGCAGCTTAGACTATCAAAACGCGAAGGGGGGGGCTGGCTCTCTTGTTCGTTCTCGCCCCCTCTCTCTCTCTCTCTCTCTCTCTCTCGCTCTCTCGCTCTCTCTTTCTCTCTCCTCTCTCTCTCTCTCTCTCTCTCGCTCTCGCTCTCTCTCTACATTCAATGATTTAAAGTAGCCAAATGTTACACACAGTATAAATACTAACTGGATAGTTGATGATATAAACATTTAATTTCATTATCTGAAATATTCTAAAATCATTAAGTCTGTGTGATTATTATTTTCTCACAGTAGTGTGTGTGTATATATATATATATATATATATATATATATATATATATATATATATATATATATATATATATGTGTGTGTGTGTGTGTGTGTGTTTGGCTAAAGTGGATAGAAAACACAGTACTGTGTAAAAGGCACCCAAGAGTTTTTATATAAATTGTCTTAGATGTAAATAATTTTTTTTATTAGTGTGTCAGTAGACTACTCTTAGTACATTTTCATTAAATTATTTTTTAAAGCATCTTCATGGTTTAATAATGCAAACATATGTTGCAGGGACTTATTATAAGCATCATATTGGCGTGACTGTATACATCAAAGGGTTAAATCAAGCATTTTTAAGTGCTTTAGAGGAAATGTCAAAATATCACGATATCATTTAGAGGCCCTACTATAATGGTAAAATAGTTATTTAAAAATGTGCCCCTAAAAAATATTGTTTGCCCCTAAATTTCTCATTTAGGGGCAAGTGTGCCCCTAGTGAAAAAGCTTAGCGTACAGCCCTGATTTAGCTACAGTTATTTGAGAGGTCTCATTTTGGTGCTTTTTAAAATGGTTAAATAACTACTAGCTACAAGTAGTACAAGTAGAGAGTGAAAAAATGACATTTTGTTTCTAATCTATTAGGTACCGAGCATCAAATCAATATCATCTCAGTTTCAAGTATCGTTTTCGGTATCGTGATACTAAACTTGGTGTCGGTATCACAGTAAAAAATGTGGTATCGTAACAACACTGTGGCACACAGATGGAGGGCGGACTAGGAGGAAAAGAGAGGAAGACAAACAGACAGCCAAGAGACTCAGCACACAAACCATAAAGGCTGGGCCAATGTTTTGCTATTCCTTTCACTATTTGGGCAATTTTACACAATTCCTGTGAGTCTATGGAACATTGAAAAAAAAATCATTGTTTTGCATTTCTAATCAAGTACTCTAAAGCAAAGGGTGGCTGGGTAGCGCAGTGGAGAATGCACTCGCCTACCACTGCAGAGACTCTGGGATCGAATCCAGCTGTCAGCGGTACCTCCGGCTTGGTCAGCTGGATTCAATCGTCAGTCGAATGGTCAGTCGTCCCTACTAACACAATCGGCAGTGTTAGCGGGTGGGAAGCCGGCGGGGTATGAGTCCTGGTCGTTGTAAACTGCGATTCCTACTGGTCGGTCGGGGCGCCTGTTCAGCAGGGAGGGGATCGGGGGGAAATAGCGTGAACCTCGCTGTCAGGTGAAAAGAAGCGGCTGGCTGACTCCACATGTATCGGAGGAGGCATGTGGTAGTTCTACACCCTCCCTAGGCCGACAGTGTGGCAATCCGCGCAACGACCAGGAAGGGAATTGGCATAATGACTAAATTGGGATGGTAGAAATAATACAGAAAAAGTGAGAACAACAATATATATAAACATTTTAAAACAAAAAAAATGTTTCTACTTCAAGATTTCAAGCTGTTTTGGGCTGGGCTCCGCCCATACTCGCAAAAAGCTTTGAGTGACAGTCACCCACAGTCTGCACTGGCAGACAGAGAGAGACATAGAGAGATAGAGAGGAAGACTAATTAATTTCGCCACGGGGGGAATAATCCCACGGGACAATGCATTGGTAACTTGTTTCAAATGACAATGACGTGAATATTATTGCACGGATCGGAATACGCGTGGGAGTGTGCGTGTGCGCTATGATATTTTGCAACAAGTTGACGTGATGCGTGCCAACAGAGAGAGAGCAGAGAACGAGCGAGCGAGAGAGAGAGATAGAGAGGGAGAGAGGGATACGGAGTATTTACACACACTCCTGACTGCGTCCCGATTGCGTGTGTGTGGGGAAACACACACACGCAGTCGGGAGTGTGTGTAAATGCTCTGTATCCCTCTCTCTCCCTCCCTCTCTATCTCTCTCTCTCTCTCGCTCGTTCTCTGCTCTCTCTCTGTCGGCACTCGCGTCACATCAACCCGTTTGAGGAAGCGTCAGTATTTCCACTCGCTCTGTTGTTGAGCGAATTGTTGATTGTGGGCGGTGACTACAACCAGGGGCTGAGATATGCAGATCAATGCCTTATTCACGTCAGCAAAACAGTCCAATCAGAATGGCTTAGTTCAGTGGGGGAGGATCTTGTGACATGTGAACTGGACTGATGCGCCAAAATGAGAATTAGAGACACAGACCCCATTGATACAACCCCACATTGCTAGAAAACAATGCTAAACACTGGAAAAGGCGATTCATAAGACAGGGGACCTTTAAAACCATTATCATCAATTTAAACTAAAGACGCACCTTTATTACCAAATAAAAAGGATTTCAAACAGGCTAAACTGAATACTTTAAATGACACAGGATTAAGTAGAGGATTCCCATTTGCATACCGACATATCTACAGACGATGTCATGGTGAAGTCTCCATCGCCAGGAACTGAAGTCCACTTCCCCTCAAATGGCAGCTCTTATCACCTCTAAATCTGCCCCCTTAGTACTGTACATACAGTACAATCACATACAAGAATCACTGTGGCAACAGAAAGAAACTTTCTCTAAAGGCACTACAGGCACTACAGTGTTACCAAATCATTTGGACTCGTCACATCCTCACACTCACTTTACAGTGGCATACAGTATCGTCCGCCGCTCTGGTATACAAATAAAATGCACAAGACACCATTCGTAGTGGAGAAGCGTGGCCCTCTGAGTAGGGAGGGAATCGACTTTGAACCGTAGTCTGAGCCTCGGGGCGGAGCGGAGCGCGGCGGCTCCCAGACCAGAGGAGGCCGCTGGGTCACTTCCCTTCCCCCCCAGTTCATGAAGTCAGTGTGTGTGTGTGTGCGTGTGTGTGTGTGTGTGTGTGTGTGTGTGTGTGTGTACCGCAGGATAATAGGAAGGATCACATCCCCCCCCAGTGCTCCAGGTTCAGAGGGCTCCTCAGACAGACAGAAAAACAAGGATACGGCAGGGCCCGGGCCCCCTTCCTGCAGCCCACGGGGGCCAAATGGGCTGGTCCAGCTGCAGGAGACCCGGCTCTTCCCACTGAGGAGCTACTGGGCTTTTACTAAATGGGACTCACCGCTGGGACCATGACCCCCGGGTCCCGCAGCTGTAGTTACGACACCGGACATTGATGAACATGAGCTCAGCCTCACACAGATTCTATTTCAAACCGCGCATGCTATAATATGGAAAGTCCGATCAAAGGATGATAAGAGCCAACATACAGTAACAGAGAATTCAATTTCAAGTACTTTAGTTCAAAGGAGGATGAATTCAGTGTCAACAGGCCAAATATTTCTTTTTAATTACTATTTGTTTGTTTGTTTGTAGATACCGTAGTAGCATATGCTTATTGCTTAATGTCAGCATGCAGGGACCACCAGACTTTGAAGAAAGTTTTCCTTGCACATAATTCGACTGTTAGTTTGCACATAATATTAACACTCAACTCCCTCTATGCGCGCACAGAGCCAGAAAACGTAATCCTCCAGTGAGATTTGCTTTTTAAGACATACAGTAGTGCATCAGGAATGCAATACAGTGGGGTATATTAGCAGTCACATGAGATCTTTTGATCTAGTAAATTAGATTATAATATATTCCTTTGATTTATGTTTTTTTCTCTTTTTTTTCAAAGTCTCATTAAAATTCAGTCAATATGCAACTCAGCAAAGAGATGTCTTCTTTAACTACCAAGGCACAATTCAGCTATCAATTGTGCCCTACGGACTATGCTACTGACTGTACAGCACTGTAGCTGCAGAGTAAACAATTAGTATTTCCCCTCCGTGCAGGTTAAAACACATTAACACATTCCACATAAACAACAGTAACTCAACAAACAACAGCTAGCCAAAAACCACAGTGTGATCATCTCCGGCTTGTGGCTCGAGCAGTATCGATATGAGGCACAGCAGATCAAATCAAAACACATTTATTTGTAAAGCCCGAAATCACAAGTTAATGTCCCCATGGGCCGGACGCGTCTATGCCAAATACAACACAGTTCGGTTTCCGGGTTCCTCTGATTGGCCACTAAGCCCACGTGACCGCGTGCTAGCACGCCCCCCTTATCGCCCGCTGCCGCGCTGTGAAGCGGAAGAGCCAGCGGGGCGACGCGAGGCGGTGGTTTCAGCAGCAGCGGCCGTCTTCTTCCGAGGCGGCTAATGTCATGTATGTTGTGTATGTCATAAATGTCGATATGAATTGAAAATATGGGACCCTGATGTAAACAAGACAAACGTCTTTCTCTGGTCTGCATCCCCTTAACAATTGTGTGTATTGCGCCGTACTGTATTGTACCCATTCTGCAATCTGTTAAATAAAGTTTTCATTCATTCATTCATTTCTCCCCCACTACTCCCAAAAGTAACACTAAATAGATAAAGTACAACAACGCCAGACTCAAGAAACTGTGTTCCCTTTGGATGTGTTCTCATAAACAATGTTTGTTTACACTGCACACGACACTCGAGGCTGCATGGGTGTAATCGCTCCTCTAGCTATATCAAAGAGGTTGCGTTCAGGAATCGACGTTGTGATGTCCTACGGATCTTCCTCTCTAAAAGCCCCACGCAATACAGCACGTCTTGAATGTTCAGGCAGGAATTCACCGCAAGAAAATGTGATGCTAATCTTTAGGGGTGCACCGATGTATCGGTCGGGTATCGGTATCGGCCGATAAGTGCCTTGTTGACTGCAATCGGCCTATAAGCTCGAATGTGCCGATGGCAGTAGCCGATAAATATCCATCAATTTGTCAATCAAAATTTCATTGGTTGAGACAATAGTATCTAGCTGCAGCCCAGCAGGTAGACCATGCTGGGAGAACTAGTATCTAGCTGCAGCCCTGCAGAACATACTGGGAGAGAGATAGTGCTATTTCTTGATGTTTCCTTTTTTTAAGTAAGTAAAGAGGCCTATGTTCATATCGGTGAGCACAATTTGTAACACAAATATACAGTAATTTCACACAAAAAAATATATATTACAAAAAAAGAAAATATTACAAAAAAAAATAATATTTAAAAAATATTTAAAAAAAATGTGTTGCCACAAATATCGGAATCGGTATCAGTATCGGCCAATTGTGTTAGTTGAACAATCGGTATCGGTGGCAAATTTTCATATCGGTGCATCCCTACTAATCTTTGTTCAGTACAATATGATTGGAAAAATAAGCTACATCTGGAATGAATAAAGTGATTTCTTTTTTTTAAACTGTCAAGGGTACCAGCGTCTTTTTCTCCAGTAGCGTGACTAATATCCATATCAGTTACATCATCCAAGGTATTGTTACTCAATGTTTGTGAGCGTGGTTTGGAGATATTCACAGTAATTGTTAATTCAGTAAAGTAGTCAGATCTACTCTTTATTGAAGGTACTGATATGATATGATTCTAGTTTAATACTACAAATGTAATGGTCCTCAATGAGTATAACAATTACACAAAACATTAGCTTTATATCAGCCTTTCTGAAAGAAGAAATGGTTTCTTTATACATAGTCCTATATATATAATTTGAAATAAAAAAATACCATGTTCCTTAGTCCTGTATTATGATCAAACAATTACACAAAAATGCATCCTATATAGACTCATATGCCAAAACATTCAGAAATACCCAAATGATGCATTTTTTTTTTTACATGCACAACTACAAGCTTTTAAGAACACTGACATAACCGCTGAATATCACTGAAATCCAAGTTAATGTATATCTTAGAAGTTCTTTGTTTCATCGTACAAACAGCCAAAGCTGTCATGTATGTTGTGTATGTCATAAATGTCGATATGAATTGAAAATGGGGGACCCTGATGTAAACAAGACAAACGTCTTTCTCTGGTCTGCATCCCCTTAACAATTGTGTGTATTGCGCCGTATTGTATTGTACCCATTCTGCAATCACCGCCTCGCGTCGCCCGCTGGCTCTTCCTCTTCACAGCGCGGCAGCGGGCGATAAGGGGGGCGTGCTAGCGCGCGGCCACGTGGGCTTAGTGGCCAATCAGAGGAACCCGGAAACCGAACTGCGTTGTATTTGGCATAGACGCGGGCCGGACAAGTCTTCTTTAACACTTTGAACGCCATACCCGATGATAGTCGGGTTAACTCGCCGAACGTTCAACGCCAGACCCGAGTATAGTCTGGTTTTCATCGTTATTTCTTTTATTCAATATTTCCATTCATTACAGGCACACGGACATCTGGGTTAACATGGGGAATCATTTTGAGAATGCCAATGTGCAATACCGGACACATCCACCCAGGTGGCAGTATCAAGCACCCTTTGAAACATGATATCTTGGCCTGTGGGTCGATCAGAGGTCTCCGGTCGGGCAAGGGGACCGGTTGTCCCAATCGGATTGAGAAGTGTGAATTGCTCCTGGTCCATGATGTGTGGCGGATTATGTTGGAGACACAATCGACACCAATACTGGGACTCGTGATCAGATAATTGGAATATTCTTTTTGGGGTACATCCTAGTGAAGGTAAGGCCTATATGGTATCAATCCTGCTGTGATGCAACCATGATTTCACTTCGATCACTATATATGTGTGTAACGTTACTCCACAACGTGTGCCGTTGGTGACGATCAAAGCATCAAAAAACTACCCCCCCCACCCTTTCATGCATTCATGATGAAACATAATACCGATAATATAGATGTGATTTCAAAATAGTAGCGTGTACAGGCGAGAAATTACAAGGTTTTTAGTTAATTGCACGTATTGCTGCATAGCGTCGTTTCCTGGGATTAGACAGGATTATTCTAAAACTATAGTAATATTCACCACGGTATAAAGCAGGAATGTATGGATGAAAAAACCTTTTTTTTTTTATATTGAACGATAGACAGGTGATGTCAAATGGGCCATAGTATTGTATCCATAGCTATAAAAATATAGAATATAGTTATAGCCCTGCAAACACCGCCACGTATTTCTTTTTTTTTATCTACTTCTTCTCCCCCTTTTTCTGTATTTTTCTCCCATCCCAATTCTTAGTCATTATGCCAATTCCCCCCCCCCCCCCTTCCTGGTCGTTGCTCGCATTTCCCCCCCACTTGCCGGTCTAGGGAGGGTTGACGCCTATCACATGTCTCCTCCGATACATGTGGAGGCAGCCAGCCGCCTCTTTTCACCTGACAGCAAGGACTCTCATTGGGTGGGTGTAACGCGTGGGAGGATCACACTACCTCACCCAGATCCCTTCCTTGCTGAGCAGGCGCCCCGGCCGACCTGTAGGAGTCGCTGTTTACAACGACCAGGACCAGGGTTAGAAATTAACATTTTTTTTCAAGGGCTTTTTTTGCCCCCCTTAATTGATTTTCGGGGGCTTTTTTTTGTATTTCGGGGGCACTGAATTTTTATGATAAACGGTAGGGGTGGGACGGTTCACAAAATGGACGGTTCGGTTCGTATCACGGTTTTGGGGTCACGGTTTTCGGTTCGGTTCGATATACGTACACTTTTATTAAAATCTAAACATGCTTCTCATTTATAAAAAAAATTATAAAAAGGTTTACAGTGTTACAGTGTTTACAGCCTTAAATAATGTTTGGCACACAAAGACCGAACTGACTGAAAAATATAGGCTACATTTGTCAAAGTATTAACTTAGTGCAAACAAACAATATGCTCAGCCAGCACTAGACTTTCCTTTCTTTAATATAAACACAAAAAAAACTGTCAACCATGTTTAAATTCCCTGATCGTCAGTTCTTAATGGAAAGATTCGTTTTCTGCTTGAAATTATTATGTATCCGTCTACATTTATTTAGACTAACATTATTTAAATATTGAGTGCAACTGTGGTGGATTACATAATTCGGTGAGTTTGAACTATCTATGGGTTGGCGCCGGGTCCCCACGGACATTTTAGCGTGTGGCACTTTCAGCTCCGGTAACGTTAGGAGGAGATCATAACCATAGATATCTATAGAACACTAGATAGCTTAAGGCGGAGTCACCAGCGTCACTGAACCGCCGCCATCTTGCCAGGGGCAGCCTTGAGTGAGAGTGAGTGAGCTGCACAGACAAAAATACTCATAACTCGCTGAAATATTGACGGATTTACAAACGGGTTGGTTTGCTATAAACATCAAAGATGTAGTTATGATACTCCAAAGATGTTTTTTTTTTTACAAACCGCTTGAATCATAGCCACGTTAATAATGCTTGTAATAAACCAAACCGTTTGTAAATCCGTCAATATTTCAGCGAGTTATGAGTATTTTTGTCTGTGCAGCTCACTCACTCTCACTCAAGGCTGCCCCTGGCAAGATGGCAGCGGTTCAGTGACGTCGCTCTCCATTGGCCGGCAGCGCGGGCAAGCTATCTAGTGTTCTATATATATATCTATGATCATAACATCAACAAGCAGCACGAAAGCGGCAATAGTCCCGGTTGGAGTTAGTAAAACACAGTTGTATGTTAGCCTTCTTGGATGTTGAATAAACGCCTATCATTGTCTTTAAACACCCCGCCTCTCAGACTCCCATTTCCTCCTCTGCTACAGTAGCTAGTAGCTACGGTGACATTTCATTGACTACAGTATTAGCTTGCAAGCTGCGTCGGGCTACCATAGTTAAAACGTGCGTTGTGTTGTACAAACTGCTAACGCTATGGCAAGATGTGTGTAGGCCTATGTAATGTTAATGGCTATGTTTTTAAAGTCGTAATGAAGATTGATTTATATTGTGCTTGCCATTTTTACACAAACTGACTAGCACCTGGCTGCAGTGCTGCTGCTGCTGCTGCCTGCAGCCAGTGCTCACCTCTCCTCTCCCGGCTCCGCCAAATGATTTTTTTTATTTGCGCGTCATCTGAACCGTACGATACACAGACGCTCCATTACCGGATTAATTAGTAAACTGTCGGGGGCATTTTCTGCCCCCCTTAACTGATTTTCGAGGGCATTTTGTCCATTTTCAAGGGCATTATGCCCCAAGCCCCTGTTAATTTCGAACCCTGACCAGGACCCACCCCACCGGCTTCCCACCCGCTGACACTGCCAATTGTGTCAGTATGGACGACCGACCAAGCCGGAGGTACCACGGCAGCTGGATTCAATCCCACTGTCTTTGCGGTGGTAGGCAGACGCTTAGTCCGCTGTGCTACCCGGCCGCCCTACGGCCACGTATTCCTATACTTTAGAGAGTCTGCCTTTTAACAACACATCACGCATATCGCTCCGGCGTCCAAAGTGTTAAACAAGTCAAGAAGAATCATCACAATGAATCAAGAACAACAACAAAAACACCATGAAATCCAAAATAAATGTAAAATAAATAAATAAATGCAACACTCCCAGACATACCACAGCAAAGGTAAGGAAAAACTCACTAAAAACCTAGCAATAGGAAAAAAGCACCACAGGCAATGTGGAGGAAAGAAACCTTAGAAGGGCCGTAAATTGCAGGAGTCCGTGGCTTCGCTAGCACCCCGGAACTTCAAAACAGAAGGAGAGAGGCATCTCACGAGGGTGCTAAATGACTTGACTTCTCAAAGACATCACCTTTGCTCGACCACATGCTTTCACAGTCTGGCCTCACAACGCACACTTAGCATGCATACGCTAGCCCTTCCCGACACCGGAGGAGTTGGCAGGATGAAACTTAACACAATAAATCGCCAGCGCTTGTGTTATTATAAACTGATGTACTGTGCTTAATAATTAAATACCCAAACACACATCGTAATGAGAGATAGTTGTAGCGATGATGTATCGGGTATCCGTGATGAAAGTTTTCGGTACGCTACTATGCCTACAGTATAATGAGAGATAGTTGTTAACGATGATGTACTGTATCAGGTATCTGTGATTAAAAGTTTTCAGTATGCTACTATGCCTACAGCATAATGAGAGATAGTTGTTAATGATGATGTATCAAGTATCTGTGATGGACGTTTTCAGTATGCTACTATGGATGCTCATGGTAAACTTTTTGGGCAATTTTTTCTTACAATTTGTCTTGCATGAACTACAACTCACAAAAGACCTTTTACAATGATGTATTGCTAATATACTTACGAATGCTAATAACAACATTAACGTTTAGGATAAGATAAGATATTCCTTTATTGATCCCCTTGGGGAAATTCTGGCATCATAGCAGCTTGGGGGAGGGGAGGTATGGGCAGGGTAATAGTTGAATTTGAATATAAAAATATGAGGACACAAATGTATTTATATTGTTATATTGTTTACACTGTTTTCTTTTCTCATGTTTATATTCAGATCCAATTGTATTGCCTATATTTATGTCTTTCTACTATTACCCTGCCCATACCTCTACCCCCCCTCCCCCATGCTGCTATGACACCCGAATGTCCCCAAGGGGATCAATAAAGGAATATCTTATCTTATCGTATCGTATGCTACTATGCCTCCAATATATACTATTTTATAAACGGTTTCAGTGGAATTGTATTGCTAGGGAAGTCTATTTCCTGTTGCAATGTGTGCTAATATCAACAGCTGACAGGAAAGCACATGTAGTCCATTTAGATGTTTACGTTGTTGAAACCACCTATAACACAGTAAGTCTTGTTTGTTTTGAGTCACACTCTGTGTTGGGACGCACACTCTTAACCCAGCGTGGACCGGTAACTATGAACGTGGAGAGAGGGAGAGACTAGGATCATAGTAGGGAAAGAGGATTACCAACAGATTTAGGCTGTTGCTTTACTGGAGGATCTTACTGCTGATTCTCCTGTATGGCCCTATAGGCTAAGGGGGCGAGGACGAGACCTCCTGCCTTCGCGCATAGGGAGAGAGAGCAGGGGAGAGACGGGGAGAGACGGTCCGGCCTTAAGCCGCTCTGCCCTGCTCGGCAGCACATGTGCTGAGTGGGCCAAATTGCGTGGCTTACCACCAGAGGTCACAGTCAAGGGCAGAACAGTTGAAAGGTCACCCACCGCCCGCTGTCTCACTAGACAAACAGTGACTGCCTGAGTGAGTCCTCTATTCACCCGCCTTTTCTTGCACACAAGGCCGTTAATAGGACCTAATTAGGACCTATTAAGAGGACCTGACACAATAATGTTATTGGTCGCTATTGATTGTCAACAGAGTTTTCTTTTTCAGTTATATTCCCTTGAATCTAGATTTTTCTTTTTTCTTTTGTTGAATTTGTTGAATTCCAAATATATCAGGAATGTTTTACAAAGCACACTTGGTGAACACTTTGGCGTTTAAAACGCTTTTTCCTTTCCACACTGCAGGAAAACACAGTGGTGACACTGTGTTTAAGTGTTTAAACGTAATTCCATGTAACTCTGAAACCCACAACTCCATGTCATTTAGTGAGTTCATGTGGTCTGGCACCGGTGGCTGCTCTGGACATTAATCCGCCCCCCCCCGCCCCAACCACCACACCAATGGTTTTAAAGTCACCATCGCAGGACATTAAGGGCGCCTGCCTAATAAAGTTAAGACTGTACAGCCTTCACCACCCCGATGGGCTGTGTGATTTGGCACACTACTGACATGAGCCGCCCGACACAGACCGTGTCCTGTGCGATCGAGTGTATACATTTAAATAAATAAATAAAAAGCCAACACATATTTAGATATGAATTTGAAATTATGTTGTGTGTTTGTAAAAACATGTCACTCGTATCCTTAAGTGACCCATTTATAGCATTAATCATGTGACGATGTGGCCCCCTGCTCAGACAGGAAGCAGGCAAATGCTTCTGGCTTCGTTAGAGTCCGACTGTTGGGTGACAGTGGGCATGATTAAAACGAATCAATCATCCGCAATGTAGGAAGTTAGAGAACTTAACCCTTTCTGTGCCATTAACGTATATATACGTGTTTGCTTGCCAACCGTTGAGTGCCAATCACGTATATACGTTATTTAGTCCTTTTCCTTTTTTTCGATTTTAATATCCTATACAGTCTCACGGACCTCTGTGTATCATTTGAACTCATTCTGAGACCCCGAGAGTGCAATACCGGCCGAATCCTGCTAGGTGGCAGTATCGCCTACCCTTTGAAACCTTATTTCACACTGTGTGTTACATTGTATATGGTCCGGGCGGAGAATTTAGACCAAGCCAAGTGAATCGCTTCATCCGAGCACTTTGGAATGCGTTCAGCACACTTGAGGCATATCTTGTGTCAGTTCATGTCAGGGACCCGATGGACATCAATACTGGAAATCGCGATCAGACAATTGGAATATTCATTTTGGGATACCTCCTAGTAAAGGCAGGGCTGTACGCTAAGCTTTTTCACTAGGGGCACGGGGACATGGTATTTAATCGCACGATAGACTACAACTACCAAGTAGAATAGCGTGGCCCAGATTCACTTCACAGTACATGCAAATATTTTTTTCTCGCACGGGGGCTACGCAGTAAATTCATTCATCGCTGACAGATTTTTTCATAGCACCGCGACATTATGTCGCACTGTACAGCCCTGGTTGTAGGCTAATGTTTTACTATTTTTTTTATCCAATTTGTATGGATTAATTTAGGAGTGAAATGCGAATGAAGGGTTGAAATCACTACTCGCAAGGTTGCCCCCAAATATTATTTACCACTCGCACGGGCCAAATTAAGGGGCAATTTGCGATAACCTCGTCGCAGTGTACAGCCCTGAAAGGTAAGGACTATATGACATCAATCCTACTTTGATCCAAGAATGATTTCACATCGATCGCAACGATCATATGTAACGTACTCCAAAACGTATGCCGTTGCTGACGATCAGAGCATCAGAAAACGACCAACCCCTTTGATGCATTCATGATGAAACATAATACCTATTATATACCTTTGATTTTGAAATCAATATAGCAAAATTCACATAGCGCTCCATAACTTTTTTTTCCGGGAATTAGCCCGGATCACTCTGAAACGATACAATATTCACCACAGGATAACATGCGAACGTATACATGAACAAATTAACAATTTTTTACATGTTGGACTATAGTGACTGTCAAATGAGCCATAGTATTGTCTCCATAGCTATAATATAGAATATAGATATAGCTCTACAAACATCGTGACGCACAGTGAAAATAGGCAATGGAAAGCTGGCGCATTGACTACAGGGATGAGGGTAATAGCTGGCGTTCAAAGTGTTAAAAAGAGACATTACTGAACCATTAAGAAATATCCCTGTTTAGTTTTTTCATGGCTTGACCTTAATAGGAGAACTTTGCCAAGATGCCAACTATTTGTTTATGAAAAGTTAACTTTCCACTGGAGCTCAAAGGGGACTCAAGTAACTGTACTCTAAAACATTATCTGCTGGGCTCAAGATTCTGCATCCAGCCTCCAGGTCTCACAGGAGAACGCTGGAATCTCTAGTTTGATGATGGAGCTCCAATAAACAATGAATCATGTTGCCAGGAGCCAGCTGTAAAGCCTTTGTTACAGAGGGAACGGCTGAGGGAACGGCTGAGGGAACGGCTGAGGGAACGGCTGAGGGAACGGCTGGGGGAACCGTTAAATGGACACTGTGGACAGAGTTTTTTGTCTACGTTGTTGATCTCAGAAACATCTTGAGACTCAGTGCTGTGCCTGGACATGTACAGTACAGTCAAACTTTCAGAATGAAGACTTGACTTCAACATTATGCAAGGGGAAAGATGAGAGACAGTTACTCACTGAAAAGATAGTGTTGTGATCTAGCAGAATGCAGTTGAATTGAACACAGATTTCAATTTATTTTCAATGTATTTCACCGTACTAACGTGAAAATCTACCTCAGCAATAAAGTTTGTCTGAGTACAGTAGCATAGTCTACCTTTGTAATAAGAGATCAGCACTGTACAGGTCATTTCAATAGTGTATGACATGTGGTAAAATAGACTAGAGCATAAACATAAGACTCCAACTCATATCAAAGAGTGAAAGAGAAATAAAATGACAATAGCTTTAATATCAAGATTCAATCGTTTTATTTCAAACCACAGTGTTAGTTTGGCTACATTTACCATTGTCCGGCAAAACAACATTTGAATAAATAAATGAAATGGGAAAAGAGATGCTGAGAACATTTAGACTTACCCAACAATCAAGGACGTGATATCCTCCTCACTGGACCAAGAATATCCAGCTCCCGTTTCTTATTCTTTCTCCCTTCCGTGTTCTACCTCTCCTTCAGCTTTCTGACGTTCTCTCCTTCTTAGGGAAATGTCCTGGGAGGAGGAGAGTAGTGGAGAAAGTGTTTCACTCAGTGATTCAGGGGGCACGGTGTAAACGCCAGCACTCTCTCTCTCTCTCTCTCTGACAACCAGCATTAATTGCAGATCCCACTCGCCCACACACACACACACACTCCTCATTTCTCCTCGTAGGAGAAGCTGAGACCAGGCGGTGAGAGGAGCGCAGTGGGAGATGCCACCGCCACTCGGTCCTCACTCCCAATCACCACCTCTCCTTTCTCCCTCCTCAGCTCACAACTTTTTGCCCACATGCTTAAAGACGTGCTTCCACACATTCACAGAGACAGGCTGGCGCACACCGGCAACACAGCGTACAGGGAGAAAAGGCAGATAACGTTTAATTAACAACCTCGTGGACGGTGGCAGTGCCGTGTTAAGTCTTCCGTTCCTTCATCTATCCTATATCCTGAATTAGCAGAGCCTATACGAGGCTTGTAAGGTGGAATTGATTAGTCACATTGTACGATACATCTTGTTTCTATAACGACCGGGTGCCAGACCGCCCATCACATCTCCCGACGATTGAAAAGAGAACCGATTGGAAAATTCCAAAAAATTCCTCTCAGGGACACAATTAAGCCAATGGTCAGGCTGTTGCATCACAGCACAGTCAAAAGTGGAAATGGTTATGGCTACATCTGTGTTTTTTCACAGACATCACGTTTATGAAATCATTGTTTCATTTGTTCAAATGTATTTAAATGGTAATGGTTTAAAAAAATATATATATATATAATAATAATAATAATAATAATAATAATAATAATAATAATAATAATAATAATAATAATAATAATAATAATAATAATAATAATAATAATAATAATAATAATAATAAAGGATACACGGTACATTTCAGTGCCATTGAAACTAACCACTCATCCACACATCATAGTCCCAAGAGGTCACGTGACATGCTCCGTGATGACAATAATAGCAGATATCTGCTGCCAAGAAGCTCGGCTCTGAGAAACTATAGTTTCCACTGATCAAAAAGGAGTTGGAAAGTGTACTAAAATATATTACTCAAGTAAAAGGTACTTCTAGAATTACAATCACTTGTATAGAAAATTACTCTAGTACAATGAGGAGCAGCGAACCTACTCAAGTACTTACAACTTTTGATTGAAAGATCTTTAAGATTGTGTGTGTTCCAAAATTGTCCAATTGGTTTTAACCAAAGTGCAAAATGGAAGTGGGTCCTGATTTTCTTCTTCTACAAAGAATTGAGTAATATATTCTTCACCTAACTAAATTTGGATTCCTCTCTTAGTGGAAGACTAATGTTCACATTAACATACATTGATAGGTAAGTAAATAAATATGTGAGGAGAATCAATTGAGAAAGGGGTCCGATTTATTGGCAATGAACACAGGCCACGAGTTGGGAGCCCTGCCAGGGAGACACACGTCTCTACTGTAAATTGGTCAAAGGACCACTAACCCAGAGAAGACCCAGACTCACGTCTCTAAGGTAGGTTGGTCAAAGGACCACTAGCCCAGAGAAGACCCAGACTCACGTCTCTAAGGTAGGTTGGTCAAAGGACCACTAGCCCAGAGAAGACCCAGACTCACGTCTCTAAGGTAGGTTGGTCAAAGGACCACTAGCCCAGAGAAGACCTAGACTCACATCGTCAACCGCCTTCATGTCGATTGGGATCTGTTCCCCCTGCCACATGCATGCACGTTCACAGTGGCTATACAATCCACCTTGGATGAACGCTGCTCCGTTAATGCGTTACAAAAGCTGTCTCTGTAAAGCATACGGTTAAATTAGATTAGATTAAATTGAATTAGATTCAAATGTATTGTCATTATACAGCACAAGTACAGTACAACGAAAAGAGGTTTGGCATCCAACCAGAGTGAAATGTAGCAGTAAAGTGCAATAGTAATAGTACAATAGTAATACACAATGCAATAGTGCAATAGTAATATACAATTTACAGGTGATTAAATTAAGTGAGTAATGATTCAGATGTAATAAATTGAGCTATGACCCTGGTCAATGTCTTCTTTTACACAATCATCTCCTTTGGATAAACTCTTAATGTACTTCAGCCCCCCTTGGAACCTGGTCAATGTAGGCTACTTGTTTAATTGAGATAAAGTGACCTACACCGCTGCACCTCCTGCAAACCTCTAATCATAAACCAATCATAATAGCTACACTCTAAAATTAATTCTCTAGATTTCAACGTTAACAATGCCATGCCATCTACACAGCTCAACTAATCTCATGCATGTCAACACTATAATATATCTTGTAAACAAGGCCCACTAGTCGTTAATGTTTTCATTAGTGTTATGTCATCTACGTCTTGGTGTTATAAGTGTTGCACAATTGTTAGCAATCCACTGTTTACAGTAAACTCAGTCCCCATCTGCAGTTGTCAGGGTAGACTGCTGACATACTGTTTGGATGGACTATAGCCTTGTGATATATTAATTTATTATAATTGTAATAATAATAACAACAATTAAAAAAAGTTGATGTTGCCAAAACAGTAGACTACATTACTAATTAACCCAATAAACTGACACTTAACTCTCTGGATACGAGTAAGCAACCCACAATAAAGAATGTCGTGATACAATTCATTCCATCTTGAAGGAGTCAAAAAGCTCCCCGGCGTATGACAATAAAAGTTTACCGAATCGAGAGATATCAACAATCCACGGGCTGACAAGTATTTTACGAGACGAGAGGAATATTTAGATTTACATACAGTAGGCAATAGCATATATGAACCATGTGCACGCTGTAGCCGAGCATACAGTAAATATGACTTCTCTCCTCTATCCACTCAACAAAATGAAGTACAAAATGCAAACAATGAAGTACAAAATGCAGCTTTAAAAAAAAAATCAATAACATTAAATGTCACCGCGTAATAATTAGGCTTAAATACAATAGTCATAGTATGTCTTCGCTCAGACATGCCTACAGTAATACAGTAGATGTCTGAGCGAAGACATCCACTATGCCTCTACTGTACATGCACATGCACGCACATGCACGCTGTAGGCGAGCCTACAGTAATACAGTAGATGTCTGAGCGAAGACATCCACTCAACGTTTACCCTCTTGCGCTTTCTCTCTCCAACACTTACTGGAAGGCTACTACTATTATACTGCCACACACACTCTCTCCCAAAACATTGTTTCTATTTCCGCTACTCACCTTTACTCCCAAGTCAGTCGCTGTATATATAGACACTCTATATCGGTGGCTCCGGTGGATACACGTAATGTCAGTCACATTTACACACTGACTGCTATTTTGGGGAGCTGACCAACTCCGTGGAGCCAGTCTATCTCTTGTCAGTGAGAGGCCCCGCCCCCTGTCTGACGAGACACCGCCCCTTATCTGACGAGACACCGCCCCTTATGTGACGAGACACCGCCCCTTATCTGACGAGGAGCCTACCAGACAAGCTAACGGGGAAAATCCTCTCTCCCTCCCTCGCTTTCTCCCTCTCTCCTCTCTCGCTTTCTCCCTCTCTCTGTCTCTCTCTCGTGAAAACACCAAAAACAAGTGGCTAAACTGTCAAACGGAGATCGAAGTTCACGTTCATCATGTATTGAAGAGTGTAAAAAGTAACAGGTTTTGTCAATATTCCAATGTACAGTTTTGCTTGTACAGTTGTACAGTGTCCCCCCACCCACCACCCACCCCTCCTACCCAACCCCCCCACAAGCCACCCACCTAACCACCTCCAATGTACAGTCCCCCGCCCCCCACCCACCCACTCAACCCCACCCCACCTACCCAACCTCCTCCGTACAGTTTCTATGTCAAATTGACAGAGTCACCTGGGGAGCAATAATAATGGGTTCATGACGACAAGGTCCTTCTTTAGCCTTTAATCGGCGTGGTTTATTATTTCACATAGCTTATGCACCATGAGACCTTCTCTCTGTGAGAGGCGACGGAGGAAGAGATCGAGGGGGAGGGAACAATCCCTTATATACCCTCTTACCTGACGTCAGCTACAATAGCTACATCTCCTTGCGCCTATAGCGCCCTCTTGTGGAACAGTTAAGCAGTTACATGCAATCATAACACATAAACTCAACACTCCCACTTATGGATGACGTGTATACTGTACAACTTTTCCAAAAACAACTTTCAAAGAAAAGAATACAGTTCAGAACATCAAAAAGAATATGGCAGTCAATATTACATAACAGGCAATATTTTACACACCAAACACAGTGGCGGCTGGTGAATTCTTCTCCAGGGGGGGGCGCTATACCAAACATTTTGCAAACATGTACCATTGCCATCAATCAATATATGATCACAGTCAGTCAAATGCAACCACGTTTCCAATAGCCCTACACAAACACGCACATCTCTCTCTCTCTCTCTCTCTCTCTCTCTCTCTCTCTCTCTCTCTCTCTCTCTCTCTCTCTCTCAGATCCATCGAATAATAATCACATATGTATATCTTGTCATTTTAAACAAGTTACCATTCATTGTCCGGGTGATTATGCCCCCCCCCCCCCCCCCCCCCCCCCGCGGCGAAATTCATTAGTTAGTTCCCCCTCACAACAACAGATCATCGCTCTAACAGAGAGAGAGAGAGAGAGAGAGAGAGAGAGAGAGAGAGAGAGAGAGAGAGAGAGAGAGAACGCGACTCACTTGTTTAGTTGAAGCGCGCCTCGGTCCTGTATATGTCCACTGTCCAGGGTGTTGATGTCCATGTCCACTGCCCAGACTGCATCCAGCTAGCCATATAGCTTGTTGTTGTTGTTCTTACCGAACCAGCTAACTACTAGCAGACAACCAGACAACTACTAGCAGAGCGTATTTCCTAGTAGCCCCTCGAGGCGATGTCACGTGCCACTCTCAGCCAATAGAGTGACTACTTCGGGCACTAGACCAAGCGCCCTCGGATATCGTATTTGATTGTGTTATGTTGTACGTACGTATTTATTTACACGTACGTATGTATTTGCCCTGTGAGTTGCGCACTGATCGTGGAACTGAGATCGAGGTTGGAGGGGGCTAGGCCGCTAGGAGCCGGGGGGCGTGAATACGTTCCCCAAGGCAGTTGTATCAGGCCGCGTAAACCGAACGCGGAAGGACAACTGCCTTGGGGAAAGTATTCACGAAGCCGGGGGATGAATAGGACACGCAAAATAATTCTTTCTTCTTCTTCTTTTAACCAGGGGGGGCGGCGGTCTAGCGCCCCCCTATGGACCAGCCGCCACTGACCAAACATGACCTCTGCAAATCTTCTCAATTTCAGTTTGGAGACAGGCTCGGTCATAGCATCTGCAACCATGTCGTCTGTAGGACAGTAAACAAGTGTCATCCTTTCTTCCCTGATGACAGATCTGATGAAGTGATATTTTATATCCACATGTTTACACCTCTGTCGGCACACAGGGTTTCTAGCGAGTGCAATGGTTCCCTAGTTGTCTTCATAAACAACAGTTTTCTTATATACATAGGTATCCATTCCTTCAAGCAGTTGTTCTAGATAAATACATTCCTGTATTGTCATAGCTAGAGCGATGTATTCGGCTTCACAAGTTGATAGTGCCACTGTGGGCTGTTTCTTTGTTTTCCATGAAACCAGTGAGCTGTCTGTGCCAAAACTCACACAATACCCTGTGGTACTTCTTCTGTCTGTGTCTTCTGTCGTGGCCTTCAATACCCTCCTTGATTGAGTACACCCATTTTCCTCCCACAGTCTGTCTACCCTCTGGTAACTTGGTTAGAGTAAAGGTATGGTTGTCCTCTAGGGACCTCATCTCCTCATCCATTGCTCTCTCCCATTTTCTTTCATTTTGAATCCGGTGGAGAGCATACTTTTCACCTGCTCTAGGTTTCTAGTGTTGTCCACTGCCATGATTAAATCATCCACCCAAATCACAATTATCACTTTTCCTGACTCTTTTGACTCCTTTGAGTAAACACAGGGGTCTACTGGGTTCTGTATGAAGTGATCTTCAATTAGACAGGTATGAAGCATCTCGTTCCAATTTCGCCCAGACTGTTTCAGGCCATAAAAATGGATTTTTCTAGCTTACACACTAGCTTCTCTCCTTTCTTCTCGTAACCTTCAGGTTGTTCCATATATATCTCCCTATCAATGGGTGCGTGCAGGTAGGCTGTCTTCACATCCATCTGGTGTAAAATCAAACTGTCCTCAGCTGCTTTCTGCATCACTACCCGTACACTGGTCAGATTGGCTGTGGGTGAGAATGTCTCACCGTAGTCTATACCTTCCCTCTGACTGTAACCTTTAGCTACAAACCTGGCCTTGTACTTGTCGTGGCCTTCAATACCCTCCTTGATTGAGTACACCCATTTTCCTCCCACAGTCTGTCTACCCTCTGGTAACTTGGTTAGAGTAAAGGTATGGTTGTCCTCTAGGGACCTCATCTCCTCATCCATTGCTCTCTCCCATTTTCTTGACTCAGGGGACACCATGGCCTCTTTAAAAGTCTGAGGTACTCCACTCACTACTCTGTAGCAGTAATCTATGCTGGTGTACTGTCATCCTCGTCACTTTCTCTCTGGGCATAGTCTTTCAGATACTTTGGGGGTTTATGTTCCCGAGAGGGATATCTCCCACTGCATGAGGCACGTGACGTCACCCTTGGGTGCTTCCCGTCATCATCCTCTGGGGGTTGTTGACTGTCTGTCTGCACATCTGTGCTCAGTACATTAGGCTGTGGTGTCTCTCTTTCTTCACACCCTACTCTGGAGTCCAGCTCTGGCTCCTCTGTCTGTGTCTCGTTCTCACATGTTGTCTTTGTGACAAATTTGACTAGCCTGTGTTTTTGCACTTTCCCTTTACCGGGATAGTAGACTAAAAAAGCGGGGCTTCCCTTGTCGTGGCCTACAAATAGTCCTTTTTCACACCTGGACTCGAGCTTTCCTCTGTCCTGCTGGTAAGCATAACACACTGACCCAAATTTGTGCATTCTGGCTAGATCACACTTTTTTCCTGTGTGCTTATTAAAACACTGATTTCTGGTGTAAGCGGCTTCTTGTACCGCATAATGCCATAGACTCTTAGGTAAGTTACTATCTATTAGCTTACACCTAGCCATTTCGAAAAGAGTGCATCCTTCCCTCTCTGCTATCCCGTTCTGGTGCGGGGAGTAAGGACAGGACATCTCGTGTCTGATCTTATTCCTTCTCAACAGTGATTGGAACTCTCTATTTGTGAACTCGTTCCATTGTCGGACCTCAAGCATCTTATGTTGCCATAAGGGACTACATCTGCAAGAAATTTCTCTGTGGCCTGGAATGTGTCACTCTTTGCTTTGAGAAAGTAAACAAACAGTGCCCCTGTACACACATCTGTAAAAGACTGTACATATTTAAAGCCACCTATGGACTCATTGCTTACTGGACCGGCTAGATCTGTGTTAACTAGCTCAAGTGTTATCTTTACTTTTTCCGTGGGACCTCTGTTCCTCGATTGAGTGAACTTCCCCTTTATACACACATCACATTCCTTGTTAGGTCTATGCTTTTCACCGTTAATGTGCATGCCTTCTGTCACCGCTTGCAGCTTCAGTATATCCTCGTAATTACAATGACCCATGATCTCATGCCATGTCTGAATATCATGACTGACATTACACATCTCATTATCGTTACATTCTGTTTGTAGATAATACATTCTCTTGTACACCTCTATGTTAAATCTCGTACCGTCAGGTTCTACAAGAACATTTTACCTTCATTGAAGAACACTTTGGCACCGTTTGCAGTAGCAGATTTTACAGAGAATAGTTCTTGTGGGAACGAGGGTATGTAGAGAGCGTTCTTTAACGTCACTTTACACCGGCGCCCCTCACTGTCTATGAGGCATACCTGTGCGTCTCCTCTCCCCTGCGCCAACCCGAATGTGCGCTTCCCGTCTGCCAGCTCCATGCTGTGTCTCTCCGGCTCGAAGGTGTTGTTAAAGTTCTTGAATCGGTTCCTGTCATTGATGATGTGGGACGACGCACCTGTGTCCACGATCAGTCCCTTCCTTTGGACCTGCTGCTGCTGCGTTGACTGGGTGACGTACGTTGTCTGCGCCCCGAAGATGAAGTCCTCTCGTCCCGCTGCTCTCCGGGCGTCGTCTCGACTCGCCTCACGTCCACCGTTGCCGCCATCTTGTCCACAGCCGCCATCTTGTCCACAGCCGCCATCTTGCACGTGCGCGTACCGAGCGCTCTGGTTGCGTTTCTTTCTGCACGCTTTGTCTGTGTGCCCTGTGCTTTTACAGAAACTACACCAAACAGTCTTTGTGCAGTTATCTTTCCGGTGACCCTTTTCTCCGCATCGCCAACACGCCAGCTCCGTCGGGGGTCTGGTCTTCTCTCTTGGTGCCGCCCGGGCCTTCAGTACCCTCTCTCCCGCCTCCTCGGCGACCGGGTGTGTGTCTGTGTCTTCTGAGGCCTCGAAGTTCCGCACCTTGGCCTTGAACTCCCCCAGCGACATGTCCGCTGGACCGTGTGTCACCAACAGTGTGAATGGTTTATACATCTCCGGTAGTCCTCTCATAACCATCGCCATCATTAATCCGTCGCTCGGTGCTTCTCCTGCACTCTTAAGCGCCGTGATGATTTGTTCAGCCCTGATGATGTATTCGGTCACAGTCTCTGTGTTGGCTTTCTTCAGCGCGGTCAGTGTTATATAGAGGGATTGTCGATCCGGGGTCTACCCCTGCCGATGTAGTGTTCTCTTAACACTTTTAGGCTCTCTCAGCCTTATTATTATTATAGCATTTCCTCTTCAGGTCAGACTGAAGAGCGGGACAGTCACACAAGTCTGAGAAAAGTCCAACAAAAGCCAGATATCACGAAGTAAAAGTAGGATGAAGCAGACCAATTGTAGTAGACTTGTGTGGGCACGTGTTAATTTAAATGACGGTGTGGAACCTATTTGGATGAATACCTTGTTGTACAGCCCTATTCTATTTTTATTTTTTATTTTATAATTCTATTCTATTCTAATTTAGTTTATATTCTATTTTATTTGATTCCACCTTTTTATTTGTTATTCTACTGTAATTGTCTGTCCGATAATGTCGCACCAAAAATGACCAAATCAAATTCCTTGTATGTGAAAACTACTTGGCAATAAAGACCTTTCTTATTCTGATTATTTTCTATTATTTTTATAATAAGTGTTCGGCCGGCGTAGCCTCATCCCATTATTATATACGATTGACGTAATCTATCTATTTGAACGACCACATCAAACAAGAGGTGGACGCTGGCAAATACTGCGGCATGGTCATGCTGGACCTACAAAAGGCCTTCGACACTGTCAATCACTCCATTCTAATGGACAAGCTAAAAGCAATTGGTTTTGATAGCCTATCAGTGAGCTGGATGCAATCCTACCTGGAGGGGAGAGAACAGATGGTAGAGGTAAACGGTACTCTATCCCCCCCCCTCACAGTGAGCTGTGGTGTTCCACAAGGAAGCATACTAGGACCGCTACTCTTCCTAATTTATGCAAATGACATGTCGTCAGCCTGTGACTGCAACTTGTTCCTGTTTGCGGACGACTCAGCCCTGCTGGTCTCTGACAAGAACAAATTGCAGGTTGAAAAAACCCTCAGCACGGAACTAGGCAAAATCTGCATATGGCTCGCTGATAACAAACTATCATTACACATGGGCAAAACAGAGTCCATTCTCTTCGGTTCAAATAACAAACTCAGCAAGACCGACGGCTTCTCAGTTACAGTGGGTGACAATATTGTCACAAGGAAAGACGAAATTACCTACCTGGGTTCCATCCTAGAGGCAAATCTTTCCTGTGACAAAATGGCATCCAATGTAATAAAAAAAGTCAACCAACGAACTAGATTCTTGTACCGGATCTCCTCTCTGGTAAACAAGAATACCCTGAGGACTCTGGCAGGAGCACTCATTCAAGGGTACTATGACTATGCGTGCACCTCATGGTACCAAAGCACCTCAAAGGCGCTTAAAACAAAATTACAAACATCACAAAACAAACTGGTCAGACTACTACTTGACCTGAACCCCAGAACCCACCTCACCCCTGCCCACTTTGCCAACCTAGGATGGCTTAGAGTAGACGACAGAGTACAGCAACTTGCAATGGGCCTGGTCTACAAGATACACTATACGACCGGGGTGCCCATGTACATGTCAAAATACTTCCCAAAGGTCAGTGAATACCACAACCACTACACCAGAGGAAGCTCAACAAATCATGTTAAACCCAGATTCGGCTCAAACAAGGGACTAAACACGTTTCGCAATTATGCCACAACAATGTGGAACGCCCTACCCAAAGCTGTAAAGGAATGTGAATCCCTGCCCACATTCAAAACCGCCCTTAAAGAGCACCTACGGGAGGCTGCAATTCGAAACTGGCCACCGTAAATGCCCAAAACCCCCACCACCTCCTAATAGACAGTCTCCTCCCCACCGCATGTATATATTCCCTCCCCGCCGTATGTATATTCCCCTCCCACCCACCCACCCCCTCCTAATGTACAGTCCCCTCCCCATCATATGTATATACTCTGTCAGGATCTAGGGGTAACAGTACTGTATATTTGAATACCGCCTATGCCTATCAGTACTAAATACCTATATGTCCCTATGCCATAAATGTCATGTATGTTATGTATGTCATAAATGTCTATATGAATTGAAAATGGGGGACCCTGATGGAAACAAGACAAACGTCTTTCTCAGGTCTGCATCCCCTTAACAATTGTATGTATTGAGCCGTACTGTATTGTACCCATTCTGCAATCTGTTAAATAAAGTTTTCATTCATTCATTCATTCATTCATTCATTCATTCATTCATCTAAGACAACAGCAAAGGTATTTGATTTAGTGGACACTCTCCCGATCCAATGGAAACGTGCAGCGTTTTTTTGAGTAGCCAATTGGGGAGAGGAGGCGGGATCTGTTAAGACGCGCATAATGCAGGATCTGAGGGGAGAGGTGTGGTGTCGGGGCTCTGATTATTTTACTGGGAATTAAAGAAGCAGGCGCTATGGAAATGTGACATGATGGACATGTTGCATTCACATGTTTAAAATGGGTCATATATGAATATGATTAACAGCAAAACCTCTGCACTAGGCCTATATTCAGCCAAACCAAGTAGAGCAGTTTAAAGGTGCTGTAAGTGATATTCCATTGTTAAAATAAGTGTTAAATAGCTCTACATTCCATTAGTCATCACTGATATAGTGTTTGGTCAGTAACATGGGTCTCCCAGTCCAGTGGAGGCTGCTGACCAAATTTTTAGGTGAAGCACAAATTATTATATTATATTATATATTAAATTATATTTTTAAAACATCCCCCACTGTGTGTCAGTGGTCAGTGGACACAGATGGAAACATATTAACATTAGGTGACAGCGGACCTGACCAGATGAAAACATATTAGGTGACAGCGCACCTGACCAGATGTAATCATATTAGGTGACAGCGCACCTGCCCAGATGAAATCATATTAGGTGACAGCGCACCTGACCAGATCAAAACATATTAGGTGACAGCGCACCTGATCAGATCAAAACATATTAGGTGAATGACAGCGCACCTGACCAGATCAAAATTAGGTGAAGGTGACAAGGAAGCCACAGACTCATACCCCCCCGACACTCAACTAACCGCCTCGGACAGTCCTTCATACCAGTGGCCATCAGGCTCCACAACAGTGGGCAGGGACTGCTGCCAGACATCCAACTACTAGGAACCTAGTAGCTGACTCCCACTTAAAAGGACAATATACTTTATGCATACCGCACCTTATGTGAATACTGTAGGCCTATACTTCATCAGATCATATATTTAGCATTTCGCATTTTTGCATTTTTTGATTATATATTAGATTAGATTTAGATGATTGGATTATTAGATTATATATTGCATATATTTAGCATTTCGTTTTTTTAGATTATATATTAGATTAGATTTACATTATTGGATTATTCGATTATATATTGTAACTATTTATTGTAGGGCAAATATAACTGAGAGGGCATACATACCCTCATCTCGCACCTTGTTGCCCATATGCACATGTCCAGAGTTAATTATATTGATTTGTTATATTGTTTACACTGCTTTTTTATTCTATTTTATTTTTACTTCTCCACTGTACTATAATTATGTCACCTGTACCTTGTCTTATGTGTGTGGATAAGTTCTACAGAAGTTAAACATCGCTGGCTATCACAGTTAAAGTTCTGATTACACTACAACACATTTACACATGGCTGCCCATTAGTCTAATGGAAATGTGAATCTGTAATATAGACACAAAATTAAATTTTTCCTTTTAAACTGGTAGAACAATAAACATGCATATTGTTGTAATATACCATTTTTGTTTCTATTATAATCATAATGAGTAATTTGATAATAGCCGTCAAAATAAATAGTAAAACAAAAGCATTGTCTAATTGCTGTCATCATTTTATCCTCAGTGTGACTCCCACATTTAAATGCTGAGCATTTTGTAAAAGTAACTGTAGCACCCTGTTGGAATAATAACCACTTGTTTAAGTGGAGGGGGAAAAAGTTTGAATAAATATTTAGCTCGGCTGTATCTCGATGTCTGTTGTCACTAATTACACTCCAGGGAGAGAGTCTGCATTTACTCAGGGATCCTCTGGGCTCTGGGAACTTTCAGCTCTACGCTGCTCTTTAAATTCACAAGTTCATCACATTCATATATTAAAAAGAATAAATACATAAATAATGACACATGTATTACAACTTTCCATGTCCTGCACTACGGCCACACTCATTATTACCCATAGAGAATAATGAGACAGAGAAGGGGGGGGGGCTGAGAGAGAGAGAGAGAGAGAGAGAGAGAGAGAGAGAGAGAGAGAGAGAGAGAGAGAGAGAGAGAGAGGAGAGAGAGAGAGAGAGAGAGAGAGAGAGGGAGAGAGAGAGAGAGAGAGAGAGAGAGAGGGGGGGGGGGGAGGGGAGGAGAGAGAGAGAGGAGGGAGGGAGAGAGCAAGAGATGGAAAGGGAGAGAGAGAGCAAGAGAGGGAGAAGGGGAGAGAAGGAGGGAGGGAGAGAGCGGGAGAGAGAGAGAGAGAAAGGAAGGGAGGGAGGGAGGGAGAGAGGGAGAGAGAGCAAGAGAAGGAGGGAGGATATACAGTAGAATGCCCCCCTCCACACACACAATGAGGTCAAGTAACTTATTATATTTTCTACTTTAAAACAAATTATTGAAATTATTAATTAGTGCATCGTTGATGTTTTCCACACACATAGCCCCGTGATCTAAGTAAGATGTTTAAGTTTAGTTGTCTCATTACTTAGAGAAACAATCTCTTAGCGTGTGACAATCAAGTAAAAGCATTAGGTCCATTGTTTTATGCATGTGTTGTGTTGCATACTAAACAGTGTGTACTGCGTGATTTACCACTTAGGCTACAGTAGTCAGGCTATCAGTATGAGGAAGATTTGGGTTTGCAAAACAGGAGGATCTGGCAGATTAAAGGACCATATACCAGTGAGTTCCAAGTCATTCTTGCCTTGATATCCTTTGTACATATCTGTAGATAGTGATACTATATCTATCTATACATATATATATTATATATACTATATCTATCTGTACATATCCCGTTACCTATATATACACATATACAGAAACTACAAATAGCTCAAAATAAGGCTGCCAGACTAGCTCTCCACTGTTCAAAGCGCACTAACATTGGAGTTATGCACAGAAATGTATCATGGCTTCCGGTTGAGAAACGTCTGCAATCCCGTCTCATTACTTTTCTCAGAAATATTCAAGTTGTCAAAAAACCACAGTATTTTTATGATCATATAGTTTACATAAGAGAAGAACATGACCATATGACCAGACAAGCTACGTCAGGCCATCTAATGGCACCTAAACCCTGAACAAATCTACTCAAATCTTCTGTGACTTACATGGAATGGAACTCATTGCCAAGCTACTTCGCTGAAATAGAATCCAAAACCACTTTCAAGAAAAAAATTTAAATAGCATCTACTAACGAGCATGCACTGAACCCTTATGGCATAGCGGTGAAAACCAATTGACTGTTAATTGTATTTATGTTGATGGCAGTAAGTGTTGATCAGGAAGCACTATTTATTTGATTTTAATACTTTTTAGTTTTTACTAATAAATATCTTGTACAATATCATCCTAACTGAGGATGAGATTGTTAATGATGTTGATAATGATGTAATTGATGATGTAATTGATGTTGATGTTGATAATGATGTAAAGTATTGAATATCGTTGTATCGTTGTGTGTGCCGGACCCCAGGAAGAATAGCTTTTGTCAAGTGCAAAAGCTAATGGGGATCCTAAATAAACATAAACATAAACATAAAACCTATACTCATAGTTACGCTGCTGGCCAGTATGACTTACTACCATAGTGTCTTTATACCTGTATCACTGTGTACATAGTATATTACAACTCTGTACATACATCTGATTAGCACTATTACTCAGTAGTACTAATCTATATATTTGATACCCAGTTTAATCACCTGTACATTGTATATTACTATTTCACTTTACTATTACATTTGCACTCTGGTTGGATGCCAAACTTATTTCCGTTGTACTATACTTGTGCTGTATAATGACAATAAGGGAATATAATCGAATCTAATCTATATCAATGTGCCATTAATTTTTCAGAATATTTTACCTTTACTGAATAATTTTAAGTTATTCTCTGTCGATTCACCACATAAACTCATGAATGTCACCACATCTGGCCCTGTTTCTTGTACGTGGTTCAACTAAGTCGATCAAGATGTCATTATCCAGCTTCAGTTAACCCGATGTTTGAAGCCGGGATTTTCCTGTTCCACGAAGGTGGATTCAGTCTCGTTAACTCAAGCCAGACTTGCGACTCAGGCTAAATGCGCGCGGCCGCTTTAGGTGAAAAGCCAGCACGTATCGATGGCAGAGATCCTGATTCTCTAACGGCATTGATTGATTAATTGATTTAAGACTTTATTGACAGATTGCAATACGGCTCAATCGCCTCGCCGACAAGTTAAATGCGTTATCTATAGGCTAATTTTAAGTCCCTCATTACCTCAATCAATCAGATTATATTTCTTTAAACTTGCCTGCTGGATTGAATAATCAAATGAGATCTTGCTAGCGAAAATAATTAGTTAACTGTTATACAGAATTACGATACGGCTCTCTTACCCATTGATTGATGTATAGTCAATCTTTAACTTATCTCCAATGTGGTCTAACGGGTTGTTCTTTTGACTTTCACACAGACGACCGGGGTTCGAGACCCTAGTCGTCTCCTTCTTTTTGCAATATAGGAATAATTCAATTTGGTGCACGTTGAGAGCTATATAAAGAATGACATCCTCAATGCATGTAGATTTATAATATTTTAACTTAAAACCAGGCTACTTTGGCGTATAATCATTAATATTATATTCAAAAAAATCATATTGGAAACACTGGGTTTTGAACCCCAGTCGCTGGGTTGGCAGGCTTGAGCACTACCGCTGCACCACTGTGCCAGATGGGATAAATTCATTGTTTATACATTAATGAACGAGAGACCCGTGTTTAGAATATCCTTTGTTTTGAATGAAGTTTATCTCTTTATCCTCATTCATTAATGTGACGTCAACGGCTCATTCAATTTCTCAAATCCGTCAAACAGCGCATCTCATCAGACATCTTAATCCCAGTTACAATTAAAATAACCACATAATGTGTACATCGCACGAGCGAGCGCCACCGTCGCCACGGTATATATAACGTGCATTATTTAGGACAAAGTGAATTTAGTATCAGCATTTTGGGTCTATTTTACATTTCAAAAGCCCCCTCTGGAAGAATGGAGCACAAAAACGTAATTCAGAATGGTATAATGCAGATCGTAGACTGTGGGAATAGTTTCAGGAAACGGGCTGTCACTTCTTTGCGGGGGCGTGGCGATGGTTCAAGCTAACTTGAACTTAAACTCTGCTTTCGACCAGGCTCAAACTTTTGGATCTGTTGTCATGGTGATTTGGAAAATCCACGTACAGGGAACCGGAAAGTCCGGCTAACTCAGTTATCCAGTTAAAGTTATCCGGCTAACTCAGTTATCCAGGTACAAGAAACAGGGCCATGTCATTCTATCCTCTGAGGTGGATTTATTTTCCATTTGAGTGAAATGTGGTGACTTTCATGGGTTTATGTGGTGTTTTAGACACATTCTCAGATAGACCGGAAGGCAATTACTGTACCACTAAATTTTTCAGTAACGGTTAAAGATGATGAAAAAAAAATAACGGCAGAGTGATTTTTTTAAGGCAAGAAGGACTTGGAACCCACATGTCAAAAAGACTGGTCTGGTCCTTTAACTCTTTGACCGCCAAACACGTAATATTACGTGTTTGGCCGTCAACGCTTTAGTGCCAAAAACATAATAATATGTTTTTAAATCCTTTGATCTTTTTCCTTTGATCCCCGTTATAAACGGTCATCCGGATCACTCTAGGTGTCCCTGGCTCATTTGCCTATGTTGGAATTGCAATGCCGATCGAATCTTACCAGGTGGCAGTATCACCTACCTTTGGAACTCTGATAGTCCAGTTCAGACATTGTCTCTACTGATCTCTTTCTGTCAAGACTCGCTCTGAGGGGGAGGAGCTCTTGCAGAGCAATCGCTAGGAGATCTGCCTGCCTCAAAACCTATACTGTCCCGTAAACACGAGTAATTACATATAAACAAGTAATTGTGATCGCCGATGGGATCATTGGAATTATTATTTTTGGAGTACCTTCTGGCTAAGGTAAGGTATATTCTATGTCTATTTTACCGAACCTGAAACATGTTTCTGTAACGATCACAGTGTCTTATTTTACCGGACCTAAACCAAGCTTTTTCTAACAATCGCATTTTCGGGGTAAGACTAGCGTACTAGTCCCCGCCCCCTTGATGATTTTGTGAATGCACATATGTACATGCAGGGGTGCGTTGGTCATGGGACGGGGTAGCACGCCGTTCCACCGGGTCTGTGAGCAGGAGCACGCGCACTCGACTGATGCACCAACTCGCCAAGTACCCACCTGGCTACTTTGCATAACAATAGCTCAGGTCGTCAGGTGTGTTCAAATACGTCTTCAGATACATTCACACAAAACCTGTGAATGAAATGTGTTACATCCCATTCCTATAGGCAATTAGGCATTGTCTTTATTCTGTGCACACGCGGGGGAACATTTATGCGCGCGACGCATGCATGTGGCATCATTAAAACACAGTGCATCCAGGTATGAATTTTTTACATGTTGGACTAGAAATAGTGTCTGTCAAATGAGCAATACTATTGTCTCCATAGCTATAATAGACTATACAATAGCTCCACAAAGATTGTGACATATCGTGAAAATGGTCAAGAAAAGCTGGCGCTAGTCAGTGCAGATGGGGAAAGGGCCGCCTAGTTATAGTTGAAAGTGGGGGTGCAAGATTTTTTTGTATTCTTTTTTTTTTTCTTTTTTTTTATTTTTTTTTTGCAAGGGGTGGTTTGGAGGGGGTCCGGCACGACCCCCTCCACGGCAGATTTTTTAACATTTAATGAACACCTGTATGTGCAATTTCCTGCAATATAGAGCCATCAATCTTGACCAAAATAAAGCTGCTCTTTTCACTATAAAACTCAGTTTATATTGCAGTATGATAGCTATAATAATAATAACTTCACTGCGAGGGCTCTTTTAGCTAACGCTAGCTAGGCACGTATGATAGCCAATTACTATTATAATAATAATAATAATAACTTTCCCATCCTCCCAAAGCCCCTCCGGCCCCGTTCACATCCGCAGCGCAGTACCAACAACAACAACAACTAATTGACGCTATCAATAGCCCCAGTGAGCGCGGCGGCTGAATGAATGAATGAAAACTTTATTTAACAGATTGCAGAATGGGTACAATACAGTACGGCTCAATACACACAATTGTTAAGGCGATGCAGACCAGAGAAAGACGTTTGTCTTGTTTACATCAGGGTCCCCTTTCGTGACTGTGCTGCACCGAGTGAATCCACAGTCACTTGCTCCTCAATGGGAAACCAACCTAGATTTACCATGAAGGACTGGTTCTGGCCGAACCGTTCGTTATACAAGTATCACAGAGACATTACAAAGGGGCTCACAGTTGCACGAGGGGTTCGCACAGAGATACGGGATGGTTTGAAAGCTCGGCGTTGCTAATAAATATTTTTAATATTTTTTTATAAACTGCTCAAAGCGGCATTATTTCCGCCGTTGGGTGATCACAGCGCCATGCGCACCATCCCGTATCTCTGGATTCACTCGGTGCAGCGCAGCAGCGCCGAGGCTCACCATACGAGAAATATTCAGTTTCAATCTGTTTGCGCATTTAGTATACAGTCACAGTGTTCGACTTACATGATGATTTGCTCCATTTTGATGTAAACGCCGAAGAATAATCCAGTCACAATGTTATCCAATATCCAGCCTGAATTTTTCAAGGGCTTTCGAAAAAGCCGCCTCCCCCAACATGTCGTATACGTCATGCCGACGAACCGTGGCCCGTGGGCACTGGATCAAACCATTAAAGTGGGGGGTCACACAATCTTTGGAAACTTAAAAACTTGCTATTAAGTGTCATTGCGTATTATTAATTTGATTGAAATTACTTAGTTATGGTTAGATTTATATATGGGGGGGGGGGGGGGGGGTATATCATATTTTTCATATGATCAAAAAGTGGGGGAGCAAAACCAGCGTTTGCCCCCCCATGTTCAATAGTCGTAGAGCACCCGCTCCGCGTGCTCTATTGCGCAGGCGTCTATGGGCGTGGCTCTCAATGAGTTAAGAAGAAGGACTTGGAACCCACATGTCAAAAAGACTGGCCTGGTCCTTTAAGAAGAAGGACTTGGAACCCACATGTCAAAAAGACTGGCCTGGTCCGTTAAGTCTGTGCTTCTCACTGACCATTGAATGTATGTGATGATCAAGCCATATGAACAGGTGTGTTTACAGTGTTGTTATACAATAAAGATAAGCTGGTAAATTCTTCATATAGCTATAATCTATATAGCTATAAACTATAATCTGTGACAATAGAGCGAAACTAATTTGCAAAAAAAAGAAAATGTTTACACAGTTGATTTAATTTACATTTCTATTTCTAAAATGAAATGATGGCCATTATTTGATTTAGTCAATTATTTTGCTGCATACAGCCTCCACTTGCCATACAGGGGCAATACAAATAAAGATAAACATAGCTTTCCTCTAAACTGGATTGCTATCTATCCATCCAGATAGTTTCAGTGTGTAATCAACAGACCTTGTTGTGAACAGTTTCACAATGTTCACAATGAGGTCAGTATTTCAAATAGTCTTTGGTGCTTAGAGTGCCACAACCCCAATGCCATGCAGCTCCATTGCATTCGCGTGACATAAAACTCTAGGACAGATATCTCACACTGATAATCACACTGAAACTGTGATGGATATAGCACTCAGGGAAAAGCAGAACATATGTTTGTTTGTATTTATTTTGGACAATCTGCCCCTTTAATTAACCGTTAGGGTGGGCAGATAGATTCCAACAAGCCATCTCACTGATAAATATGAAAACACTGGTATACTCCTCTCTATTGCAAATGCAATATAACATTCTGATAACAATAAAACATGTATTGCAGTAACATCTGTATTGTGTATAACAAATCAAGATTTTACACATACTGTATCTCTATGTATTTTCCAGGGAAAGTACAGTTTTGTCTTCATAACTTATAAATCCCTTCTTTCTGTATATATTTGCCAATTATGCTCTCTCGCTCATTAACGTTCAGTAGCCATCTGCACACAGATTAGTCATATGCATACTCTAAATATGTCTGTAAATAATGTGCAAAACGGGACACCTGACAAAATAGGACACTTTGTGCTTCAGAGAGCATATCTTTACAAAAGCAGAACCAAAAACCAACACCTATGCGCAGCTGCGGAGGCAAAGTATGTGCTGATAAATAACATTGATTTCTTGGGTATGGCCTCATCAATCTGGGCATGAGGTCTTGTGTAACTAGAAAGGCACAATATATCTTTGTAACATGATGAATATCTGCGTTAGATTGTAACTGTATTCTCAGTACTCTTTTGCCCGGAGAATGTCCTCTAAAATACGTTATGGAACATTAACGGGAGACATGACAACGACCACAGCGGGAGAGAGGATTAAAAAAACACTGAAATGAGGGAAATAGATTCTTTTTGCCTGTGTACATTTGAAAGCTATCACAGCAGTGGAAATTGAGTTCAACAGAGTTTAGTGGGCTGTTAATGTTAAGTCATCAGTCTCACTGTAGAACTCTGAGAGTGATGGTTTCTGTCCAGAGTATAGCCGTCTTGTTTTGCCAAATAGTGAACATTCACAGATACTTCACCGATAATCACAACCCTGCTTAGCTTTCACAAATAAATAGTTTTCGTGCATAGATCACGTTTATAATAGGTTTCATGCATGTATTTCCTGCTTGATAAGATGATGATGGTGGCCTAGTAAATAGGCCATAGTGAATATGAAATACTTAACCTTCAAACATAAGACTGACAGCACAATATTGATGATTCACTGGGACAGTTTTTTAACGTATAGGTATATCAATGACAACAGGTTTACTGTAACATGTTGTACACAGGTGTACAAGAGAGCTGTGTAGCATCGGCCTCTGGCATGTAGAGTGAACGTAATATTTCAATGGATAGTGATGGAACTTAAATCAAATGAAATACTTCTCATTGTCCGATGTGAAAAATATTCAAGGATTCAGGTCCTTGTCCTGCTGTCAGCCTATGTGTGTAGTTTCATCCAAATCTGCCCCGTAGTTTGCGAGATTAGTTGTGGATAGACAGACAGACTCACACACACACAACCAAGGGCATAATCTCCCCAGACTACCGCCTGGCAGATAATGACATGCAACTCTAGAACTACAATGAAATATTACAACAGTGGCTACAAAGAAGTGGTCTCTCTTCTATTTTGAAGAGGTGTTTGAAGAGGTGTCATCCATCCTATGTGTAATAATTTTTTTTTCATTGTACAGAAGAGGTCTTAATATATTGTGACAGATCTCCTCTCCCCTCCCATGGATATGTGAAGGATGGGAGATCCTTCTGCCACAGGAGGAGTAGAGTCAATTAGGTAGCTGATTAGTACTGATAGAATACACCTGTGCAGCATTAGTCACACACATCTCACATGCAATTGCACACACTCCCGACACACACACTAGCTGATTAGTACGGATAGAATACACCTGTGCATAATTAGTTGACACACATCTCACGTGCACACACCCAGTCCCACACACTACATTAACACTATGGTTAGAGAGGAGTAAGTTGAGCAGACTAGGAGTTGGAGTTGTGTTATTGAGAGAAAGAGAGATTGAGCATTCAGAGTTGTGGCAGTGAGAGGTAGTGAGAGGTGAGGAGAAAGCGAGTAGGTGTTCTTTGTGTACTGGACCCTGGACTGGCTGAGATTCCCTCTTGTGTACTGACCCTGGACCGGACGACTACCCTGAGTATTGAACAATCCCTTTTTCTGTCGGCGAGCCTGTTTTGTGTTTTTGACCATCGGACGGACTGTCTATGACCATTCTCTTGCTTATCAAACTGGATTTTTGCCTTAATTCAATAAATATTATTATTGATTGATATTGCTCTTGTGTGAAGTGAACCTTTTGAATTAGTTTGTATCTGAACCGTGGCGAGTCTGGTCCCCACCAGATTCGTCACAATATATAGAATATTAATGTGAATTATTGCAGAAAGCTAATATTCCCATTTTACCAACACCCAAACTACTGATTGTCAGCAGTAACCTATAGTATGTTAGAATATGATACACACTTGCCCATTATACCTTGTGTGGTGTTTGCATTTTTGTTATTCACCCAATGTTTCTAGATTAGATTAGATTAAATTATATCGTCATTATACAGCACAAGTATAGTACGAAAATAAGTTGTTATCTACCCTGAGTGCAAAGTAACAGTAAAGTGAATAGTAATATGTGCCATTGAAAGCATGGATCCACAACATTATTAGGATTTTAAAACAATACAGCCATAGCAATTTGTGTAAAAAGAATTAACAGATGTAAACTTGATCTCAATTACAAGCAATATACAGTAAACAGCATGTATGGTTAATATTTGCCATTTACCTCTGCTTCATTATCAATAAGTGCTATTAGTTATTCATGATAAAACGTGATTTTTGTAAAAAGAAATCCATTCGAATCAAGACAGGGTGGAATAACTCATGTCTATCTTGAATAAACATACAGTACATGAAGCAAGGTTTTCATCCCTACACGGTGAACCTTTTTGTTTAATTTTTACCATACAATTTCTACACTTTTATATTACCCTCAAGGGACATGAACACCACACATATAATAATAATATAAAATGTGTAGTTGTGTGCACAGTGTTTTTTATTTTTACTATTTCTTCACAGAAAATTAGCCAAGACTAATGAGTCCCAGGTTGGAAAATATAATATATTTAATTGTATCATTTCTCTTTCGGTAGACGGGTCCCACAAACCCATACACCACACCACACCAGAGTTGAGTACATAACTGTTCATCTCTGTAGATCTGTTGTCACCTGTAGATATGTCAGTATGTGAATAGGAATATGACACACATTTGGTTGTACCTTGGCTTACAATGTACAATAATATTTATTATTTTATTCATATCTATATTTCTGTCATTTACATTGCTGTGTGGTGCAGTTGGCAATGACATAATTTCCCCTCAGGGACAATAAAGGTTTTATTTTTTACGTTGTCTATCCATAAGATATCCAGTAGTACTCATTTGTATATTTTGTACCCAGTTTAATCACCTGTACATTGTATATTACTATTGCACTTTACTGCTACATTTGCACTCTGGTTGGAAGCCAAACTTATTTTTGTTGTACTGTACTTGTGCTGTATGATGACAATACATTTTAATCTAATATAATCTAAAGAAATCCTAACATTGAGCCACTCCGGTGTATTTCGACAATAAGGTCAAAGACAATAACGATTTATATGAATTATAACTTGCTGCAGTTAGTTCTTATGGGACATAATAGTAAGTTATATTTCATTTATGGCTTTGCACTCTGCTCTATTGGAACTGTCCCTTTAATCATATGCTATCATGAAAACTTTCAACCACGTGTACGCACCCACCTGCCTGACCACGCCCACATCCGCCATACTACCAGCTCCTTCCCTACGTTCACCACCGTGAAGTCAGTGTATAGCACCGCTTTAAGTTTAGTGCTAAAAGTAGTTGTTGGTAAAGGAGCTGCGTTGACATTGTGCTTTTGTTTTCGGGAAAAGAAAAGGATAATGTCTTCACCACCGGAGAGCTTAGACGATTATCGTTCTGACCTCAACCAGCGCTTCACAGTCGCGGCTTCCTCCGTGCGTCGTGGGGCGTTCCTGGCTCCACGGTTGTGGCAGACAGGTGCGCCTCAGCGTCCGGAGGAGAGTACGCATCGCAGAGGGACCGTCAAGCTCCCATCTCCTGTGAGGTGGCCGAGTTCCGGTTCTGGTTCCCCCATAGATCAAAGCATTGGCGGAGGGGTCTCACACCTTTGGGGTGGGCCACCGGGCGCGGCTTGGTGGCGCCCTCTGTGATGTTTTAGATCAACACGCGTACCTACCCCCCTCCTGGGACTGGGGATGGCGGCGTGATTAGGACACGGGACTGGTTCTGGTCGCGCCGGACCAGGTCAGTTAACCCGTTGTCCGCCGGGGCGCAGATCTGCTGTTCTGGTACCCTGAGGGACTTGTGCTTTTTCGGGGGAAAAATGCCGGGTCGGCCCGGGCGTTGCAGGGTTTGATGTTATGGAGATGTTCGGGATTATGTCACTGCGTGTTATCCTTCACTGTTGCTTGGTCCATATTGTGTTGTACCTTGCCCTGTGCTAAAGGAGCCTGGTCCTTCTCCATTATTTTTCGCCCCTCTCTTCTCCTGCTTGGCGGGGCTGGGAGGGGGTTGTCGAGGTGGTTCTTCTAGAACCCCTCTGGCGTCCCTGTGTACGTCACGGTCCGCCGGGCCCAGGTCCGACCTTGTTTTCGTCGACCTGTTGGCCTGGGTTAACCCCTTCTTGAAAACTGAAACACTTGTACTGCTGTATAGCCAGTGTATACCCGCAGTTGTGTTTTGGCGTTTTGGAGTTTTTTCTTGGGGGGTTATAGGAACAACCGCCTTAGACCGCATGTTAGAACCAAGGTGGTGGTTGGTTTCCAGGTGTGTTGGTAGCGGAGTCAACTCTCGGGGTAGGCCGGGCTTGGCCCTGTCTGCCTGTGAGTGTGCCCCCGCACCTTTCATGACGTCTGCCAATCATGTCAGCCTTCTCTGCCTCGGCCCCTCTAGAGGGTCGGGTTTTTTTTGTGGAGGCTGCGACATGGTGCACAGCATACCAGCATACGCCCCTTCCGCCGAGGTGCTGTTTTCAGCAGACCCCTTTGGCGCCTGTCTAGTCAGCAGTGCTCCAGGCTCAGGTCGAGTGGCCTGTTGCCTGGATTGAGGGATCGACATCTCTTGGGGGTTGTCTCCCCGGTGCGCTGCCTGGTCCCGCTGTGGGTGTAGCCTCTTGAGTGCTTCGGTGCGGCATGCTGTAGGGGGGAAGGGCCTGCTCTTGGATGGGCCCTGTCCGAATACGCTGGCGATGTGGGGGGTGGTGTCACTAGTGACAGCCTGGTGGGGTCTCGATGCTGCGGCGTCGTTGGCCTCACCAGGCCCCCTTTTCCGGGGGGTCCAGTCCCTTCCTGGGGCTGGGTCCTCCTTCGCACTCCGCTGCTACGGCCTTGCCACAGGGTTGGGTTTTTGCCCTTGACCCCGTGATATTAGGGGTTGTAACGGGGGTTTTATTTCTTCCCGTTCGTTCCCTAGTGGCATGTGGGTTGCGCGTTTGTGTAGTTGTGGGTTCTTCTGTGGGAAGGTAAGTCCCACGGTCTCCTCACCCTGTGCGTTTGAGTTGCTAAACCCCTCTTCGCACAGTCGGATCCGATTCCCTCCCGTCCTCCACTAGGGGGGTCCGGGGGCTCGGGTCCTCCCCGGTTCTGATGGTTGTGGGGGGCCTCAGCGGGTACATTTGTCGAGCTTCCGCTCTGCTCAGCTCCTGTATTCCAGTAGGACACAGAGCGGTAGCTATACCATCTATAACGTACGGTTATATCTATAACCATAGTTATATGAGTATAGCGGACGCTCTGCGTCGGACTCACTGAGGACCCCGTGGTCTTCGCCTTGGTGGTGAAAGACTTGGGAAGGAGCTGTTAGTATGGCCACACCCCTGCTTATGTAGAGGAGCGGATGGGGGTGTGGCCAGATGGATGGGTGTATATAGGTGCATGTGAAGATTTCTTCAGTGCTAGTACTGATATAGGAATAGATTCCAGTAGGACGCAGAGCGTCCGCTATACTCATATAACTATGGTTATAGATATAACCGTACGTTTTATGAAATCAGCATGTGGTCTTACGAGACCGATCAGCGCTGGCCCAGGGTGTTTTTTCAATGATTGAATACGCTTTGTGGCGTGCCTTGGTTGCCCAACATCATAAAAACAGCGTTTTTTATGCGGTCGGCTGGGAAGGAGATTATTGTCTCTACCGAGCGCCAGTGCACTAGGTTAGACTCGAGGGCTAGCGTACATCTCTGGGGGGAGATGACGGAGTAGATCAAAACATTGGCAGGGGGGTCTCACGCCCGTTAGGTGGGCCATTGGGAGCAGTGCGTTCGCGTACTGACCGTCTTGGTGGCGCCCTCTGTGATGTTTTGGATCGACACGCGTACCTACCCCCCTCTTAGGACTGGGGGCGGCGGCGTGACAAGGGCACAAGACTTGTCTTGGTCGCGCCGGACCGGATCAGTTTAACCCGTTGTCCGCCGGGGCGCAGAAAAGTTCTGGTACCCCGAAGGACCCTGAGCTTTTCCGAGGGGAAAATGCCTGGGCGGGCCGGACGTCACAGGGGTTGATGTCATGAATGTGTGTGTCATATAGATGCCACTACGAGTTTCCCTTAACAGTGGTGTGCATTGGTACATACTGTACTTTTTTGCACAATGTTAGGTGGGTTGGTCCTTCTCCATTCGTTTTCACCCCTCCCTCCCTGCTAAACCAGGGATGGGAGGGGGCTGTCGGTGAGGCTGTTTCTGTCATCTCCTCTATGCATCCCTGTGTAGGTCCCAGTCTTCCAGGCCCAGGTCGGGCCTCCCCCTCATTGACCTGTGGCCTGGGTTAACCCTTTTTAAACCTGAAACGCTTGAACTGCATTGTATAGCCTGTGTATACGCGCAGTTATGTTTCCGGGGTTTCTTAGTGGGTTAAGGGAGCAACCACTTTCTGTTAATAAACATAGGGGGGTGGTTGTCTCTCCGGTGTGTTGGTAGCAGAGTCGACTCTCTGGTTGAGCCCGGGTCTGACCCTGGCTGCCCGAGAGTATGCCCCTGCATCTTTCATGACGTCTGCCAATTGTGTCAAACTCTTTCTCTGAACCTCGACCCTGCGGGATTAATAAATTGGCTGGGTCAGGGTTCGTGGTGGAATCTGTTCGCTGGCGGAGTTGGCTAACTCAGACTCCGCGAGGTTCGTGGCCCCATGAGATTGTGACATGGTGCACGGCATACTGAACACCCTTTCCGCCGGGATACTGTTCTTACAGTAAGCCCCTTAGGCGCCTGTCTAGTCCGCAGTGCTCCGGGCGCAGGTCGAGTTCTGCTCTTAAGACCTGCCGACCTGGATTGAGGGATCAACCTCCTTGGAGGGTTGTCTCCCCGGTGCGCCAGCTGGCCCCACAACATTGTGGGGGGGGGAAGCCTCCTTGGGAGCGCTTCGGAGCGGCGTGCCAGGGGGAGAGGGGCCTTCACCTATTTTAGGCCCTGTCCGATACGCTGGCGATGTGAGGGGTGGTGTCACCAGTGACCGTCTGATGGGGTCTCGATGCCACGGCCTCGTTGACCTCACCAGGCCCCCTTTTTCAGGGGGTCCTGCCCCCGGGATGTGGCCTGGGGCCTCCTCCTTGCCCCGTTGCTACGGCCTTGCCACGTTTTTTTTTTTTTACCCCGACCACACGATGTTGGGGGCTGTAACGGGGGTTTTTGCTTCACGTCCGTTCCCCGGTGGCGTGCGGGATGCGCGTCCGAGTAGTCGCGGGCCCTTCTAAACAAAGGTAAGTCCCACGGTCTGCTCACCCTGTGCGTTTGAGGTGCTAAACTCTCTTCGCACAGTCAGGTCCGATCTCCCTCCCGTCCCTCACTAGGGGGGGCCCGGATCCTCCCCGGTATTCTGATGGTTGTAGGGGGCCTCAGCGGGTACATCTGTCGAGCTTTCCGCTCTGCTCCACTCTTGTGTTCCAATAGAGCAGAGCGCAAAGCCATAAATGAAATATAACGAAGGTTATCCTATAACCCTAGTTATATGAATTATGGCGAGCGCTCTGCTCTGACTCACTGAGGACCCCACATGTCTTCCGTTTTGGTGGTGAAAGACTGGGGAAGGAGCTGGTAGTATGGCCATGACCCCGCTTATATGTGAGCGGATGTGGGCGTGGTCAGGCAGGTGGGTGCGTACCAGTGTTAATTTTGGCAGCTATTTTCATTTTAGTTTTAGTCTTAGTCATGTGTCAAGTGCTCCTTTTTCGTTTTCATCATATTTAGTCATCTTCATTTATTTTTCGTTTAGTCAGTTTTAGTCAACTAAATGTCTGAGCATTTTAGTCTTAGTCAGTTTTTGTCTCAATTTTGTCTTTTTTGTTTTATTCTAGATATAGTCGACGAAAACGGATGACATTTTTGTCTATTTTTAGTTAATGGAAAAAAACTTCAGAAAGTCAGAAATAGTCAACATGAAACATTTTCTGATTTAAATTGCGTATTTATTTTTTAACCTAGGGGAATCTGAGTCTGCGGCACAAGTGATACACAGGAAGTATATGTTGGTGTAGACATGGTCCAATGTATTGTTGCTCCTACAGTATATGTTGGTGTAGACATGGTCCAATGTATTGTTGCTCCTACAGTATATGTTGGTGTAGACATGGTCCAATGTATTGTTGCTCCTACAGTATATGTTGGTGTAAACATGGTCCAATGTATAAGATAAGAGAGCATTACGGATGTGGTGACGTTGTTTCTGACCAGAGAGACGACGCTGAACTCTGTCTGTCTTCTGTTTGCTGTGTCTTTCCTTTCTCTCTGCCATGTCTGTCCTCTCTCTGCTGTGTCTGTCCTCTCTGTCATGTCTGTCCTCTCTCTCTCTGCTGTGTCTGGCAGCGGTTTATTCTATAACAGGATACTGTAAACTAAGTAAACAGAACACACAGTAGTACTAGTAGTAGTACACACTGATTGCAATCAGCTTGCATAAAAACATTATATAAAATCACATTCTGAGGTCAGTGTTAAAGTACCACATGGAAGAGGTCTGGTTAGTGGTTAGAGTTAGAGGTGGTCTAGGTCTGGTTAGGGTAACTTAGGGATAGTTAAGCATTCATTATAATTTATTATTATTATTTAGATAGATGGATGTAAAGGGCTAGACCAACTCTTAACCCCTATCCGGACCTAGACCACCTCTAAGTCACAACCCTAACTTAGGGGTTAAAGTTAGAGGTGGTCTAGGTCTGGTTAGGGGTTAGAGTTAGAGGTGGTCTAGGTCTGGTTATACTGATCCGATACCAGTGCATACATTAAAAAAAATGAAATTATATTATATAAATTATAAAACTTTTTTTCTTTTCATTTTTACAGCTACTGTTTTATATATACTGTTTTTTAGTAATAACTAGAAAGTAATGGTATTTATTCAACAACAGGTGATTGTATAGATTAGTATTAGTATCATTAATTGACAACTAAGCTCAATGAGTTCACCCACGGAATGGTTGTTGGTACATTGGTTCCACACGGACGTTAAACGTTGTTGCGCACTTCCTATCCAGAGGGCTCCGGTTCAGTTAGCTCCTAGCAGAGGCACTGTTGTGATTTTTAATGCAAAATAAATATTCAACATTCTCTTTTGAGACTCCGCCTCAGACTCTTATCATTTGGCACTGAAAAGCTAAACAATGTCACCAGCAGGCACGTGCACACATAGACGTCAAGGGGTGCCCGGGCACCTGCCTTTTTCATTTTTCATTAGAAAGTGCACTTTTTATGCCCCTTTTAATTTTTTTTTTCTGTTGCACATATAGATAGACTGCCCTGCCCTTCCAAATGAAAGATGTCATGATAGAATCTAAATATTAGGTAAAGAAAGAGAGATAAATGCCCCTACCCCTCTCCTGGAACTGGAAGGACCTATTATTTACGCGCGCTGCCAGACGCCTGTATACTTTCCGTAGCCGCATTTCTGGCAGACGCTCTGATTGGCCGACGCCAGTTTCTACACTGGTTAGCCTAGCCACTCTTCGAAGTAGGTTCAGGTTAGAGTTTGTCTTAGAGCATGACGGCAAGTTCTTTCGACGGTTAAGCTTAGGCACTCTTTCAAAGTTGGTTAAGGTTAGAGTTTGTCTTAGAGCATGGCGATAGAACGCCAGGTAGTTTGCAGGCTGTTCGACGTGGAAATGGGCAAAGACAGACAGTAGACACAGCTCATCAGTACTTGTGTTGTGCTAACTGCTAACAATAAGCTATTTGGCTGGATGCAGTCTGGACAGTGGATATACATCAAGACAACAGTCTGTGACTGTGGGACAGTGGACATAATACTTCATCAAGCCCTCCTGACCTGGACCACGTTTCAACTAACAAGTGAGTTAATGCGGTCTCTCTTTCTCTCTCTCTCTCTCTCTCTCTCTCTCTCTCTCTCTCTCTCTCTCTCTCTCTCTCTCTCTCTCTCTCTCTCTCTCCCGGTCTCTCTCTCGCTCTCTCTCTTGCTCTCTCAACACAGCGCCCGCAGCTGTTGGTCTGGAGCGCATATTGTGTTATTAAAGGGACACTATGTAGTTTTGGTGACATCTATCGGTGAAACTGAATGTACCATAGACTTGTATTAACCTAAAAAATCGGGCTTGCGCGCTATGCACGCTCGCATTGCATTTAATAATTGATGCCCTTTTCTCCTTTTTCGGCACCTGCCTTTCTAAAGTCCTGTGCACGTCCCTGGTCACCGGTATGGCTGTCTGCATTATGTCATTAATTGTGTGCGAGAGTTCGATCAGTTAGCCACGTTAGCGTGAGCTAGGTTAGCCACTAGCTAACGCGAGCTAGATGGAAATACAAACAATGTGGTGAATAAGTGATTTACCTTGGAATACTCCTTTGCCAACTTGCTGTACTTTGCTTGCAGGTCTGCAGCTGGATTATGAATAGTCCCAACTTTAGCCAAGGTAACGTTCAGCTAAAACTAGCTTTTCAACCGCCCCAACAGGTCCACGGAGGACGCCATAGCCCATGTGCTGCACACAGCAGCATCACACCTGGACAAGAGGCAGGGGAACTATGTGAGAATGCTATTCATCGACTACAGCTCGGCATTCAATACCATAGTCCCCTCCATACTCATAGCCAAGCTCAGGGACCTGGGCTTGAACTATGACCTCTGCCAGTGGGTCTTGGACTTCCTGACTGGCAGACCCCAGGTGGTGAGAGCAGGCAACTGCACCTCCTCATCCATCACCCTCAACATAGGGGCCCCCCAGGGCTGTGTTCTGAGTCCCCTCCTCTACTCCCTGTACACACACGACTGTGTGGCTCAGCGGAGTAGCAATACAATCATCAAATTTGCTGACGACACAGTGGTGGTGGGCCTGATCTCTGCCAACGACGAGAGGGCCTACCTGGAAGAGGTCAAGGTCCTGGCGGGATGGTGCCAGGAAAACAGCCTCTCCCTGAACGTCAGCAAAACAAAGGAGATGATTGTGGACTTCAGGAGGTCGGGGGTCAAGGACTACAGCCCCCTCAGCATCGACGGGGCACCGGTTGAGAGAGTCAACAGCTTTAAGTACCTCGGAGCCTACATATCCGAGGACTTGACATGGACCACACACATTGACAGTGTTGTGAAGAAGGCACGACAACGCCTCTACTTCCTCAGGCGCCTAAGGAAGTTCCAAGTCAGTCAGAAGATCCTTAAGAACTTCTACTCATGTACAATAGAGAGCATCTTGACCGGCAACATCACCTCCTGGTTTGAGAATAGCACTGCACAAGACCGAAGCAGACTACAAAGAGTGACACGTTCAGCCGAACGCACAATTGGAGGGGGGCTCCCCACCCTCCAGAACATTTACAACAAGCGTTGCAAGGGCAAGGCTAAGAGAATCATTAAAGACTCCAGTCACCCGAACAACTGCCTCTTTGAACTGCTGCGGTCAGGCAAGCGATACCGGAGTCTCAAGGCGAGCACAGAAAGACTCAGAAGAAGCTTCTATCCCCAGGCCATCAGGCTGCTAAACGAACAATGAACACTACACAACAACAACCACCAAACGCACATAGCACACACATCCACACGCACACACTCACTTTAAACAAACACACTGTAGCACCCACTCCACACACTTTATAGCACACACCCACTTTAAACAAACACACTGTAGCACCCACTCCCCACACTTTATATTTATTGATGAAGGATTGCACTACAACTCGTACACCTTACTGTAAATTGTACCTAAATTGTACCTCATCCCATTTCTGCTTTGCACTATATAGTACTGTACATTAGTACACTGCATAGTATTGTATATTATATGGTAACTCAGAACATTGTACATATGTCTATACCGAACACTGTGACCTCATTTTCTTCTTCTAAATTACATGCTATACTATGTTATTTGATACTATCTTGTCTAGCACAGTCTCTGGAGCGTAACAGTAAGAAGCATTTAGTATGAAAGTATTCTGTACTTCTGTATGACAACTATTAAAGAAACTTGAAACTTGAAAACTCAAATAGCTCCAGCTAATGCTAATAACACAGAGCTCCCGTCAGCCGTCACACTGTTCTGTCGGGACTATGGCATTAAGAAAAGTTATAATTAGTTTGTCTCGTCTTGTTTTAGTCAACAATATCAACATACATGAAGAGAAATTTCGTCTTGGTTTTTGTAAATAAAATTGTTGTGTGCTCAGTTGTGGTCAACGATATTTAATAAACTATTTAGTCTCGTTAGCGTCACATGGTATTCAATAACGTGACGTCACGTCTCGTTGTCGTCATGAAAAAAACCTTCGTTGACGAACATCTTTCGTCATCAATTTAGTCAACAAAATTAACACTGGTGCATACATGTGGTTGAACATTTTAATGATAGCATATGATTAAAGGGACAGTTCCAATAGAGCAGAGCGCTCGCCATAATTCATATAACTAGGGTTATAGGATAACCTTCGGTTTCAGTGACTCAATATGAAATGAAAATGGGGGACCCTGATGTAAACAAGACAAACGTCTTTCTCTGGTCTGCATCCCCTTAACAATTGTGTTTATTGAGCCGTACTGTATTGTACCCATTCTGCAATCTGTTAAATAAAGTTTTCATTCATTCATTCATTCATTCATTCATTCATTCATTCATTCATTCATTCATTCATTCATTCATTCCCTTTAATCGTATGCTATCATGATAACTCAATTCAGTCACAACACAGTTATACTTCATCAGTTGATGTAAATGCAGGGCTATTTCAAGTTCAAGTTTTGTTTTATTTGTCATATATAAGGTACATGTACATTACAGTGAAATGCTTGGTTGTGTATGAGCCCCCTGAGATTTCAGCTTCATACAGTAAAAAAAAGTTAAAAGAATAAACACTATACAAAATATACAATATACAAACTAAAGTACAAAATGAAGTACAAAATGCAAACAATGAAGTACAAAATTAAAATGCAAAAATGAGGTAGGGATGTAGTGCACATATTTTAGTAATGAATAGATAAAAAAAAATATGGTGTAGTGTTAAAAAGTGTTTCAAGTGTCTAAAGTGAATGTTAAAGGTGAGTGTTTAAAGTGAGTGTGTGCATGTGGATGTGTGTGCAATGAATGTAGATGGATGTCTCATGGCAAGCACAGAAAGACTCAGAAGAAGCTTCTATCCCCAGGCCATCAGGTTGCTCAACGAACAATAACACTATGTAACAACCATCAAAAGCACTCACAGCACACACATCCACATACACACACTCACTTTAAACAAACAACTCACTGCAGCACCCACTTTAGAACACCTAAACACACTTTATATTTATTGGCAAAGTATTTGCACTACAACCCATACCTCAGTACACCTTACTGTAAATTGTACCTAAATTGTACCTCATCCCATTTCTGCTTTGCACTATATAGTATATTGTAATTAGTATATTGTATAGTATATTGTATGGTAACTCAGTTACTTCTACTCTGCATTGAACATTGTACATATGTACATACTGAACACTTGTGTCTACGTACGTGACTTCTATTTTATACTTGCTATACTTATTTTATTTTATCCTTTTGTCTAGCACAGTCTCTGGAGCGTAACAGAAAGAAGCATTTTGTATAAAAGTATTCTGTACTTCTGTATGACAACTAATAAAGACTTGAATAAATAAAATAAAACTTGAACTTGAACTTGAACTTGGGTTAGTGGTTAGATGGTTAGATGGGTTATTTTGACCTGACAACAATGTGTATTTGCCAGCTTGCTTTCAGCTCATCCTCAGCAGCACCCAGGGGTGTAAAAAGTACCCAGAAATTATACTTAGGTGAAAGTATGGGTACCGTCTCAAAATCAAGTAAAAGTCAGAGTATCTGGCTAAAACACACTTGAGTAGAAGTAAAAAAGTTTCTACTTTTAAATGTACTTAAGTACTAAAAAGTTAGTAAGTAAAAACCTTTTTTCTGACTGTCTATTCTTCTGATAGCAGGTGTTTAATCAAAGATCCACGCTTTCTAGTCTTGCACAAGGACCAATCAGCATGGGTATGGGCGGGTTCATTTTCCATTGATGGGGATTTGATTGGCTGTTTTTAAATAAAATGCGGCCGCAGGATTAATAATGTTAACGTTAGTTCGGCCAGAGAAACAAATATACTAATTAAAATGGTTGGACCTGCAAGATTTGTACTTTGTACTTTGTAGGTCTACATTTTAAATGTAAGGAGCGAAAAGTATGTTTTTTTCTCTAAAATGTAATTGAGTAAAAGTACAAGTACAAACCTAATAATACTTGAGTAAAGTACAAATCCCCAAAAACAGTACTTAAGTATTGTAACGAAGTACTGCCACCCCTGGCAGCACCTATAGTATACAGTAAGTGTCCCCATGCAGAGAATGACCCTCCACGCACTGCACCCATCAGCAGCACCTATACAGTAAAGGGCTCTACATGCTCGAGCAACTGCGACGCAACTGTGACACAACATCGACAACGCAACAATGTTGTAGACACTCTGCCTTTATGCTTCTGCAACATCCACGCATAGCCTATATGCAACATTGTACAAATAAATGTAAAATTAATGTACAAAATAAGTGTCTTTCCGGTGTTTTAGACGTCGCTCCTTTATTATGAAACCCCCCGACCGGAGGTATTATTGCTGCTGCCGGTTAAGTTTTTTTTCTTTTTTTTTTTTACTTTTATTTATAGCATTTTCAGCTTTTTCGGGCCACGCAGGACCGATAGAGGGAGAGAGGGAGAACGGGAGGAGAGGTAGGGAAGACATGCGGCAAATGGTCGCCGGGACTGGGAAACGAACCCGGGACGACCGCTTCGCGACTCAGCGCGCTATGTATGTGCTACTGGAGCGCCCCAACCGGTTCGCCTTTTCCTTAATGATAAGCAAGCAGTGCAAGAATGCGGAAGCATTCTACCGTAGTGGCGTGCGGTAATGCGCCTTTCATTTTCCGCCGCCCAGCGCCCGTGCGTGCACCGGCGGCGGCGTGCTCGCTCAGGTGCGTGCGTGCGCCGGCGTGCTCGCACGAGGTGCCCGCGCATGCGCATGAGATCCGAGCGGAGCTCAATATATATAAGTCACCGCCCCTTATTCAGTATCTAGAAATAGCTCAATTGGCAAGACTACATGGCTGTGGATCCTATGGCTCGTTTGCTGGCGAGTTCGAATCCCATCGAATATTTTTTTTTTTAACGTGATTTTTTTTTTTAACGTGTATTCTTTCGCCGGTTAAGGTTAGGCATGGTTAAGGTTAAGGTTAAGGTTAGGCATTGTTTCGGAGTTGGTTAAGGTTAGAACGGTTAAGTTTAGGCGCTGTTAAGGAGCTGGTTAAGGTTAGAGTTTGTCAAAGAGAATGGCAATATAATTTCTATGGTTAAGGTTAGGCATGGTTAAGGTTAATGTTAGGCATTGTTTCGGAGTTGGTTAAGGTTAGAACGGTTAAGTTTAGGCGCTATTAAGGAGCTGGTTAAGGTTAGAGTTTGTCAAAGAGAATGGCAATAGACAGCCTATTTCCGCGCGACAGCTCCCAAAGCGGGCCTGAAAAGAAAGGCGCTTTACCGTAGTGGCGTGCGGTGACGAATGCTTCCGCATTTTTGCACTGCTTGCTTATCATTAAGGTAGACGCAACCGGTTCAGTGTTTTTGATCTGACGCTAAATACAAATGTTGAGATTGTTGGTGAACAACTAACTTTAGGTTAGTTTTAACGTTAGCTAGCAGCAGGGATGGACGCTGTTGTGCAAATGCAGGCAGCTACAGGCACTTGAGGAAGAGCTGCTGATTTTAATCGGCAGGAGAGAGAGAGCTCGACAAAGCCGTATATCCCTGTGGCGTGGTCGTAGGCACTGTGGAATAATATAATGATTCCCCAACTCTCTCATGTAAAGACATTCCCCTCCCCTTTGTCCCCTATCCTGTGTCCCCCCCCCCCACACCCATTTGACCTAGCAAATGGGTCCCCCTCCTCCCCCTTTTTCACTATAAAGGGCTCCTCCCACAGCATTCGAGGTCTCTACCTGGGTCATTCAGCTGATCACCTGGGGCGAGCCCCTCAGCCATTCTCAAGTCAAGTCAAGTCAAGAGTTTTAATTGTCACGGCATACAAGTATACAATGAAATGCGGGTGGTCTTGCCCGCAACGATGTGCAATACAGTGGTACAACATATAATAGAATCCAATAAAAAAACAACATTGTGCAATAAACAGGTAACAGGTAACATGGTGTGACATCTCGGTATCTGTACATAGTTATTTACATAGCATATAGGACAATGGACATGCTCTCTAACTACTATATTTCGATTTGTCCAGTTAATAAACCTTGTTATTAACTGAACCTCGGTTGACTGAGAACATTCTTCAGGATATTTACTATATCCCACAGCACGAAAATGCAGCTCAAAACTACCTGTTGTTGTATTAAATTAATTGATTGCTGTTTAACTTGTCCCTGTGTCCAGTCCTTTCGATTAGCCCCACCTGTTCATTGTAAACAATGATGCATGTAATTATATTAACGTTACTGTGTGTTGTTGTAGCTATGTTAATACATTCTGAATGGCATTAACGTTAGTTGGGTGGCTACAACGAATTCTCACAAGCTGGCATCGTAAAATCTCAACACCAGCCATGGGAATACTGTTTACTAAATTGTGGAGGCTTTTAATCGTCAAAGTAAGAGGATTTGAAGGTGTATGCTATGGAAGTCTTCCCCTGCAGCTCCACTTTGTTGAAATGTACATATAACTATAGGGCTATATAACCACCGCTTAATTCGCGATTGTCATGACAAACCAATTACATAATCCAACATATGTGTAAAAAACTAACATATTCCAGTTGACTGTATATTTTTTGAATGATTCGTTACGAAGAAATCAATACTTCCATTTGTATAAATTACGTTAACTATCGAGGATAGTCGGCGGCTAGGTGGTGCAGTGGGCAAGGCACTCACCACCAATGCTGGAGACGCTGGGTTCGAGCCCAGCTCTCCACATTGTTTTCAGTTTGGCTGGTCGTCCGTACTAATACAATTGGCAGTATTAGGGGGAGGGAAATCTGAGGGGTGGGGATCGGACGTTGTGGACAGTGACTCCTACAGGTCGGTTGGTGCGCCTGCGCAGTAGAATCAAGAAGCGATGGGGGCGGCGCCCCTCCAAAGCGCAGAACCCTGGCGCTGGAAGATCGCGCCGCGCAGGTGAAAAGATGCGACGGCTGCTACCTCGAGTATCGGAGGGGACTCGTGCTATGTATGGCTTCGTCCACATTGCAGCCGGCTTGTGGGAGGCAAGAAACAGCGTTCGAGACAGGGGAGGGTTGAATTGGACGATACGAAATTGGTATGGGAGAAAAATAGAAAATGGGAGAAAAAGTGGATAAAAAAATAAAAACTATCGAGGATAGTATTCCTGCCTGCCAACCAATATTATTATATGACAGCCCCGCCCCCATTCACTAACCAACCAATCAATGCTACGCAACATCAACGCAACGGTTGTGTTGCAGTCGCTCGGGTTAGATTTTGGGGAGAGGTACGCAACATCCTCACAACACACTCTGCGACACCCTCTGCGACATCTGCAACCATGTTGTGTTGCAGTTGCGTCGCAGTCGCGTCGCAGTTGCTCGAGCATGTAGAGCCCTTAAGTGTCCCCATGCAGAGAATGACCCAGAGAATGACCCACTGCACTCCTCAAATCCCAAAATGCCCACGTCTGCATCAAGAAATGCGCTGCAGGCAAAATGTCTGCTTCACCCAGAACCAAATTAGGTTGCGGTTTGCATCGGCTTTTGATGTCACCCGAGTCGAGCACAACATAAGAAAACATTACAATATGATCTAAGTCAACATAATAATGTAATATGTCATATAAAAACATAAAATGGAATGATCGTGTTGGATTTATTGTGTAAAGCTGATTTATTACTTACATTTACTTAATTTTTTTTTACAGAAATGAGAATGATTAGATTATTATTAGACAACATGTTTTTAGAGCGCTAATAGTACATACTACAGAACCACAAAAGCCTGGGATGCTATGTGTCTCACCTGTTTGGTATGGTGTCATACTGCCATAACAGAACCTGCTGTTAGGACTTCCAGTTATTTTCTTTCTTTTCTTTCAAAACATGTACTTTCTTTATCTTTCTTCTTCTCTTCGTCTTGATCCGAAACGTCCAGTCTTCGACCCTCGGCCTTTGTATCACCCCTGTCCCTCACTTTACCTCAAAGCCAGACCAGCTGGCTTCGGATGCCTTCCTTGAAGCCTTGAGAGGCCTGACTTCACCCTCTGTTCCTCCTCTTGTACCTTGGTCTTTCTGCCCCCCGGGAGGGTAGCAGGGAGGGGGGGGGGGGGGGGGGTTGAAGGGTAAGACACCAGACGGACGTAGACATGTCGGGCATGCGTTCTGTGACAGGGCTTGGCTCAGAGGCTCAGTGGACCAGCCACAGCTGTCACTCAGAAGGTATTGAGGACTTGAGGACTTTATTATTTATATATATCTATTATTATCATCTCTATTCATCAATATACAAGTGAAACTAATTTGAATAAAAAAGAAGATTGTCATTTTCAAAGATTTGAAGATCTTCATAATATAACAGAACTACAGCATATCAGAGAAGATATTCACAAGATGAGTAGGAGTTTATTTTTGGTTAGCAGTAGGCCTGTACAGTAACAATCCACAACTTTTCGTGACTTTTCGTTTGTGATCTGTGAACTGATCTGTGGTCAGTTTAAAAAGAAGAAACCTAAAAAAAGAGAATGTTTTGGATCAAAATGAGAATTCCCTCTTCATCTAGGAAAATAAGGTCACCTAATGTGTGCATGCTGCCCAAGTTATGAACATATGATCACCCATAGATGATCATTGATGACATAGCAAGTGATGTATTCCAACGAGTCGTGGGGACACTGGAGATAACGACTCGCTCCAGCAGGGCTTTGAGGCGAGACAGCTGGCATTTCCAACATTGCACCAGACCACAAATAGACCCAGACACTCTCTTCCCTTCCAATTAAAAAAAGGCACTGAAGAAAATACTTCTCATGCGCAGAACTTTATTAGACTATAAGATCCGAGTTTGATCTAGTGTATGATATTGGAGAAAGAAATAGATGTTTATTTAATAAATGAGGACTAGCGTGTCTGTCACGCCGTTTCTGGGGACCTCCATCTGACCACGGAGCTCTAAAATAACATTTCAATTATCCGAGGTTCATTAAAACAGCCTTTCTGAAAAGCCCTCAACACCAACGCCCTCTCCAATATCTCCTCCACTGGGCGGTACTCATCACCGCATTCAATCATGGGGAACATTCTGCCAACAATCCTCATGCTGTACAATGGCCAGTGAATTCATTCATTTCACGCGTTTCAAGATAATTACTCTGTTTGAAAGCTACATCTACTCATCTACTCTCACTGTACACCATTATGTGAAATCCAAGAGTTCCTCGAACTTCAATCACAAATGACATATACTACCAATTATGGTAATGGTGTATAGCGTATGATAATATTTTGATTAAGAGCACAAAAAGATACAGGCCTGGAATGTCAAGTTCAAGAGCATTGTAACAGAAACCATGTATAATTGGACGACAAGGCATTATCTATATAATTATTATTTTTTATCATTAATCATTGAACTAGATGTCAATCCAGAGTAATGATCAGTGATGTTAGCTCTTTGTGTTCTAAAACAAACACAAAATCATAGTTGTCTCTGAGCAGACTGCAGCTCCACGTTGGATAATCAAGTCGAGGCTCTAAAAATACTCTGTGTCTCACAGTCAGGATCAGTTCTCTCATTACCGACTGTAATTAAAACTAACCAAGGCCTGCCAGCTCCAAGTAACACAGGATCGCACGCAACTGTTAATGTGGAGGTATGACATCTGTAATGGGAACCTCTGTAATATCAGTTCCCCCGGGGGGGTTGGGAGGGGTGAAGCACTCATAATGCGGAGCTATGAGAATACCCACATGTGGGTCGTTGTGAAGATGTTCTTCAAGTCAAGTGTAATTGACCACGTTCACATGGGCGGCCATTTTGGCTCTTATGTCATGCTCAGTTTTCGGTTCAAACAAGTGTGCCTTAGTGGGATGATTGAGAATCAAATCAAATCAAATTGGTATGGACGACACATGATACTTGTGAAAAATACGATCTCTTTAACGTGAACAATAGAACATTTGACATCCTTAACGTATCGAGTTGTTGTTCTTCCCCCCTCGTTCTAGTCAGCGTTTCAGTATGAATTGACAATGACGATGTGCAGCAGAGATCCTTATAATGAGCGGGTGATCTCTCCTGAGACTATCAATCTCCAGGTACTTGTTGGTTTCTCAATCTCTTTGGGCTCTCTCTTCATCACGCCGCTGAACGCTGATGAACTCTGCCAGGTGACGACGGCCCAGACATCATGTCATCTTGTTTGCCTTGGAGGACCTCGTCTCCTAGAAGTGCAAGAGACCCAGGCAACAACACAGGCTCCTTAATGATCTCCGATATTCACAGTCTATGGCTCCATTTATAACGTGCAGCCGCCATCTCGTACCGAGCTCATTAAAAATTGAACGAGGTCAGAAATGAAACTACTCTACCATTATTCATTTTGTCCCTAATTTCAAGTTCCATTGAATTAATCACCTGACGTGGCTGTCAGATCATTCACACTATCGTATATGTTGCTAGGTGATACTAGCCTATTTCAGCAATAAACGCTTAAAATTCATTCAAATTGAGGGGAGGGTTACACTATATTTTATTATGTATTATTATTATTTATGTATTATGTTTTATTCACGAAACGTATCACGACCTGTTTGAATTCCCTTTCAGGTGTACGTTTATCAATCTTAGAGTTTTGCCACCGGTGGTTTTTGTTACGTCATCATTTGAATGTTCAGTTCTCAAACCTCTAATCTCATACATGTATAAATGGTAAACAGACTGCATTTAGGTAGCGTTCTTACCCAAAGCATGCCTCACATTCACCCAAGATGGTGCTCCAGAAAGGGTTACTTTAAAACACAGTCCTATAAGGATGCCTAACGCAGGCGCATACGTCACAAATTAAACAAAAGAAGAACACTGATGATGTCAATCAGTGCAGAAGATGTGTTAGAAAACAAAAACAGTGCAGAAACATTGTATCTTTGTACAATAGATACGAGCGAAGACATCTAGTGTCCATTCTTTGTGTCGAAACATTTCCAGAGACGAGAAACGACACCTCGACTGGAGTTTCCTGAAGTGTTTCACACTGACTGGCTAATCTCATCATGGTTTACTTATTCTTGCAAATTAATTGACGATAACATCTTAAGATGGAATAATGCAAACTGTGTGTGTGTGTGTGTGTCTTGTGTGTGTGTGTGTGTGTGTGTGTGTGTGTGTGTGTGTGTGTGTGTGTGTGTGTGTGTGTGTGTGTGTGTGTGTGTGTGTGTGGCTGTTTGCATTGTGTGAGTGCGTGCACACTTATCTGTGTGTGTGTGTGCATGCGCGCATATCTGCCATCGCCTTAACTCGTCAGCAGGTGCCATCACTTCCCCGTTGCCACCATATTCAGTGTAAAGACGTGTCGAGAAGGAGCAGGATCAAGGCAGCTTTGCCACAGGCAATGTGTGGGAGAGACCACTCTGATTCCTGTCTTTCAACCATTTCTCACTGGCATTCTTTGCTATGACTACCACATCAAGCTATCGCCACTGTAATTCATTGTGTCAGATCGTATGATCGCAAGAAAGCTAAAGATACCAAGACTATATCTTGCCGCTGTGTACCTGCAGGCAGCCTTTGGAAAGAGACACGCCGTTCCGTGTTCCAAACGCTGCATACGCCTTCTCGACGGGATGTTTTACAAGGCGGTGCAGCTTCAGATCAACTCCGACACTGCAGATGAAATGTGATGTGACCCGTAGTAGCGTATGTTTTCAAACTACAGGGTCCCTGTACATCGATCCTCATGATACCGCTGCAGTATAGTGTATATTATGCTATATTATATGCTGGATACTATCGTGATTTTGTTACGTTGCTACGATTCACTACGGAGTGGAATATCGAGTTAACGTTCCTTCACACTGTTGTGTGACCCACCACACTATAGTCTACCCATATAGCATGTACAACAGTGCTGTATATGTAACATAACATATGGTACCGCGAGGCACAGTCACGATGGACTTCAGGTGTTTTGAAGTGACTGTGCCAAGTAGTGGTACTGAGAGTTAAACTCCCTCCCCCTTAAAAGACACATAGACATGTTACCAAGAGTGAATTTACCTCTTGGTATAGCGGTCTGTGACGCCGCCCGTGATGTGGCAGACCCGGCATCGAAGTTGAACTCAATGCAAAAAGGTGACGATATCAGCTCCGTTACATAATTATACCGCATATATACTGTGGCCGATTTCACCCCCCCTCCCATGGATATGTGAAGGATCGGATATACTTTTGCCACGGAAGGAGTAGAGTAAATTATGTAGCTGATTAGTACTGATAGAACACACCTGCGCATCATTAGTCCACCCACATCTCACATGCACACACCCAGTCCCACACACTACATAAGCACTAGGTTAGAGAGAAGTAAGTTGAGGGCGGAGGTGAGGTTGGAGTTGTTGTATTAACTTATTCAGCGCCAGGGATTAGCCGGGTCCCATGAATGAATGAATGAATGAATGAATGAATGAATGAATGAATGAATGAAAATGAATGAAAACTTTATTTAACAGATTGCAGAATGGGTACAATACAGTACGGCTCAATACATACAATTGTTAAGGGGATGCAGACCTGAGAAAGACGTTTGTCTTGTTTCCATCAGGGTCCCCCATTTTCAATTCATATAGACATATATGACATACATGACATACAGATAGTCAGTACTGCTACATCTATACATTTATGACATACCAGATTTGCAAATACAGTACTGTTTGTGATACAGAAGGAGTCAAGAAAAGGGAGTATATACATTTGACGTAGAAACTGTACATTGGAGGTTGGGTGGGGGGGGTTGGGTACATTGGGATATTGACAACCATACTGGGTAATTTACATTGGAGGTGGTTGGGGGGGGGGGGGGGGGGCGGGGGGCATACTGTATAAACAAGTAACACTGTACATTGAGGGGGGGGGGGAGGAGACACTGTACAAACAAACACAATTGTACATTGAACTATTGACAAAACCATACTAGGTAAATGACTGTACATTGGAGGGGGTTGGAATGATTGGGTTAGGATATTTACAGGGGCCAGTGTTGAATTGCAGTCTCCCGTAGGTGTCCCTTGAGAGAGGTTTTGAAAGTGGGTAGTGATCCACATTCCTTTACAGCTTTGGGTAGGGCGTTCCACATTGATGTGGCATAATTGCGAAACGTGTTTAGTCCCTTATTTGAGCCGAATCTGGGTTTGACATGATTTGTGGAGCTCCCTCTGGTGTTGTGATCGTGGTATTCACTGACCTTTGGGAAGTATTTTGACATGTACATGGGTACCTTGGTCGTGTAGTGTATCTTGTAGACCAGGCCCATTGCAAGTTGTTGTACTCTGTCGTCTACTCTAAGCCATCCTAGGTTGTCGAAGTGGGCAGGGGTGAGGTGGGTTCTAGGAGTAAGGTCAAGCAGTAGTCTGACCAGTTTGTTTTGAGATGTTTGTAATTTTGTTTTTAGCGCCTTTGAGGTGCTTTGGTACCATGAGGTGCAAGCATAGTCGTAGTACCCCTGAATGAGTGCTCCTGCCAGAGTCTTCAGGGTGTTCTTGTTTACCAGAGAGGAGATCCGGTACAAGAATCGAGTTCGTTGGTTGACTTTTTTTATTACATTGGATGCCATTTTGTCACAGGAGAGATTAGCCTCTAGGATGGATTGTAGCTATGCCACGCTTTAAAGGGGAACTATCTTATAAATGGCCTTTTCCAGTGTTTAGCATTGTTTTCTAGCTATGTGGGTTTATATTAATGGCGTCTATGTCTCTAATTCTCATTTTGGCGCATTTTTCCAATTCACATCTCAGAATATTCTACCTCACTGAACTGAGTCATCTGAAATTTTGCGCATCTTGGACGTCCAACAATTCTCATCTGCATAATAACGCCCCGTCTATGGTTGTAGCGCAACCATTCGCTCAACAACAGAGAGTGGAAATACGACACTTCCTCAAACGGGTTGACATGCGCAGGTGCCGACAGAGACAGCAGAGAACGAGCGAGCGAGAGAGAGAGATAGAGAGGGGGAGAGATAGAGAGGGAGAGAGAGAGATAGGGAGAGAGAGAGATAGAGAGGGGGACAATGAGCATTTACACACAACCTCCCGACCACGCGCGGGGCAGGAGCTTCTCTCTCTCGGGGAAACACACACGTATTTACACACAACCTCCCGATCGCGCGCGCGGGGCAGGAGCTTCTCCACTCGCATATCACTGTCAAAATATCATTGCGCGCGCCCGTATTCCCATCCGTGCAATAATATTCACAGGGGTATATATTGTCATTTGAAACAAGTTACCAATGCATTGTCCCATGGGATTATGCCCCCCCCCCGCGGCAAAATTAATTAGTATCCCCCTCAATCTCTCTATATCTCTCTGTCTGCAAATGCAGACTGTGGGTAACTGTCACTCAAAGCGGTTATGGGCGGAGCCCAGCCCAAAACAGCTTGAAATCTTGAAGTGGAAAAATGTTGCTTTAGAGTACTTGATTAGAAATACAAAACAATGAATAAAAAAAATTAAAGAAACTTACAGATGTGTTCCATAGACTCACAGGAATTGTGTAAAATTGCCCAAATAGTGAAAGGAATAGTAAGATAGTTCCCATTTAAAGATAGGAGTGCGTCACCTTGTTTGTAGAGCTATATCTATATTCTATATTATAGTTATGGAGACAATACTATAGACATTTGACACTGACTTTCTTCCATTCAAGATGCAAAAAAGAGATAATTTTTTCATGCATACGTTCACGCGTTATCCCGTGGTGAATATAAGTATAATTTCAGAGTGATCTTTCCTGGGAAGCTAGTAATAGGGCGCAGCGTGAATTCTAATATAAGCGTTGGCGTTTCTTGCCTGGACACGCTACTATTTCCAAATCAAATGTATATAATAGGTATTATGTTTCATCATGAATGCATGAAAGGGGGGGGGGGGGGGGGTCGTTTCTGATGCTTTGATTGCCAGTAACGGGATTCGTATTGAACACTAAAAACGGCTGGATCGGTATCAAAACATTGTTGGATCAAGCTGAAATTGATGTCAGATAGTCCTTACCTCTGGTCGGGGGTAATCCAAAAAGAATATTCCAATTGTTTGATCGCCATCTGGTCCACGACATAATACGGCACAACACATGCATCGAGGGGCCCGGACCCGTTTCAATGCGACCGAGTGAATCTCTAGGCTTCCTTGCAGTGGCGGCTCGCCACTAGGGGCGCTCGGGCGCCGCCCCCCCTCAGGCCCTACCCTGGTTATATGAGAGAACAAGAAAAATAAGTTTTTAGTTTTTTGTTTTATAGCCCTATAAATAATATAAACATGTTTAAAATTAATAATATTTACTCATTTTAAGTATGTTTGTGTTTCCAATGCACAATATAACGTTATTATATACAAAAAAAAAATACTTGTTTTCTTGAACAGGAAGTGACTCACTTTTCTTTTTTTTATTATTTTTTTGTATTTCTCGGCCCGGGCTAGACGCGATATCGCTCTGAGTGCGCGTCACGGTTTGATCGCTGTATCCGTCGCAGCCAATCAGTGCGTAACGCGTTGTGCGTTGAAATATGACTATTATGTTGGAATCCGGGCGCGATTTGAAGCGGTCTAGCCAGTAGCGTCAAGAATTTCTGTAGCCGCATTTCGCGGAGACGCTCTCTGATTGGCCGACGCCAGTATTTTTTTACGTAGCAGAATTTCACAGAGACAATCTCTGATTGGCCGAATCCAATTTCTAATGTTTCAATTCTAGCTTATTCCTAGGTTGGTCCGTTGGTGGTAGAGATAGTTGTGTTGTTGTGAGATGCAGCTGTTTGTCTTAGAGCGTGCCGTGACTGCAAGTTCTTTCGACTGTTAAGCTTAGGCACTCTTTCAAAGTTGGTTAAGGTTAGAGTTTGTCTTAGAGCATGGCGATAGAACGCCAGGTAGTTTGCAGTCTGTTCGACGCGGAAATGGACAAAGGAATGAAGTACTTGTGTTGTGTGGTGCTAACTGCTAACAAGCTAACACTTGGCTAACAAGCTATATGGCGGATGCAGTCTGGACACAGTGGACAGTGGACTGGAATACATCAACAGTGGATTATACACTTTATCAAGGCAAGCCCTCCTGCCCTGGACGTGTCAACTAAACAGTGAGTCTCTCTCTCTCTCTCTCTCTCTCTCTCTCTCTCTCTCTCTCTCTCTCTCTCTCTCTCGCTCTCTCTCTCTCTCTCTCTCTCTCTCTCTCTCTCTCTCTCTCTCTCTCTCTCTCTCTCTCTCTCTCTCTTTCTTTTGGATTGAAAATACGTGGATTATGGCTTGTTCAATATCGTCTATGTTTGAATGAATGAATGAATGAATGAAAACTTTATTAACAGATTGCAGAATGGGTACAATACAGTACGGCTCAATACACACAATTGTTAAGGGGATGCAGACCAGAGAAAGACGTTTGTCTTGTTTACATCAGGGTCCCAGATTTTCGATTCATATCGATAGTTTAATAGCTAGCCTTGGCTCGTTTAACAATATGCAAAATATGTGTACAGCCCTGTACTCATACTGAAGTTATTTTTGGTATATAATAGGTCTGATTGTGTAACGAATCGATTCCACGTCGCGCTGTGTGTGAGAGAGAGAAGGAGAGAGGGAGAGATCTGCGTGTGTTTGGAGTTTTGTTTCTAACTTTTCTATTTATATATTGTGTTTCAAGTTGTGAATTAGACTATACTTTATTTGACTGGTTGTGTGTTGTTGTAGTAACAGCTGAGCGACTCGTTCATAAGAGCCGATTCATTGCCGTGAGCGTGAGTCGAATCGCTCACGTCTTGCCATGAGTCGGTTTGCGTGGTACTGTACATGTTTGCAAAATGTTTTGGTATAGTGCCCCTAGTGGAGAGAGAACCAGCAGCCGCTACTGCTTCCTTGTACTAAATAACTGTGCTCTGAGCGGTTTAAACCTAACACCCAGTCTGGAACAGGGTTTACTGCACCCTCGATACTGCCACCTGGCAGGATCTGGCCGGTACTGCACCCTCGGCGTCTTAGTATGCCTTTTAACGGCAACATACGGGTCTGTGACATTGAATAGAAAATTTAAATAAAAAAGAAAGGAAAAACGATCAAATAACAAGTATACTCGTTGGCGTTCAAAGGATGGCGCCCAATAACGAGTATAATCGTTGTTGGCTGGGAATGAGTTAAGAGAGAGAGATGGTTATATTCAGACTTGTGAAGGTGAGAGGTAGTAAGAGGAGAGGTAAAGGCGAGTAGGTGTTCTTTGTGTACTGGACCCTGGACTGGCTGAGATACACCCTTGTGTACTGACCCTGGACTGGATGGCTACCCTGAATTGTGAACAATCCCTTTTTCTGTCTGCGAACCTTCGGACTGAATCACGACCATTATTTTGCTTTTCCCTCTGGATTATGTACTAAATTCAATAAATACTTGTATTGATCGATATTGCTCTTGTGTGGACATTCAAATTGGTTTGTATTTGAACCATGGCGAGCCTGAAACCCACCAGGTTCGTCACAAGCACAGGTACAATGACAAATCCAGTTGATGTGAAAGCGCTGTTTTTGGAGTGGACAAAATACTCCGAAGCACAACAGCGATTGGATCAGAAGCATCATGACGAGACAATGTGATGACAAGGCGCGAGAGCGACACAACGTGATCTTGTGTGAGATGAGAGCAACAGCGGAGAAATGGAGACAGGAAGCGCTCGTTTAATTTTACCATGCGTAGACTCATAGCGAGGAAAGACGCGGAAGCAACGTTAACCCCGGACGATTCCTGGTCAAACTCAACAGCGATGACGACATTGAGAGCTACTTGTCAGCGTTTGAACGAACCGCTGAACAGGAGCACTGGTCGGTGGATCAATGGGTTAGTCTGCTAGCCCCATTTCTGTCTGGTATTGCCCAGATGGCGTACCATGTCACCGCACCGCTAGAGGATATGTCGTATGCTTTTCTAAAAAAATAAATACTGCAACGGTCGGGAATCACTTTTCTTACTTGCTCCCAGCGGTACCATGACTGGGCATACGACGGGAACTTATCCCCCAGAGAGCAACAACATGATTTGCTAAGGCTAGCGAACAATTAACTATTAGCCGAGCCTCAGAACATTACACCTATCGAAAGGATGGCAATGGACAGATATTTATGTGCTCTTCAAAGCTCACATGCTTCGATGAGGTCATAGAGGGGATGGAAGCATATCAAGCAGCAGACGTGCTATACCGGAGGAGTAACAGCAGAAGGTCCGGACCACCCAGTCGGCTGAAGGAGACGGGTAAGAGATCCGAAGCACCCTGCTACGTCCACCCCACACCCCTCTTCAGACCACCTGTAATGTATAATGACAGAAGGAGGTGTTACAACTGCGGCGAAGAGGGCCATCTTTCGTGGGACTGTCCCTATAGAAATTACATGTCACGTCCATGTGCACATGCAACCGCCTGTTGGGCGGAGGACACAAACCTTTCCATGCTAACTCCAGTAAGAGCTAATAATTACGACACCACTGCATTATTAGACTCAGGGAGCTCAGTGACTCTGGTGAAACCAGAGTTGGTGGACGGTTCCCTCTTGGGAAAAACTGTGGGAGTCACCTGTGTGCACGGGGAGACTAGACAGTACCCGACCGCTACCATCGAACTAACCTCCACCCCGGGGAAATGCACAACGACCATCGGGGTAGTTGAAAACCTCCCGGTGGCCGTATTAATTGGTATGGATTGTGCTTTGTTCCGACCACTGTGGGAGAGTTTGGCGGCCGAAAGAAGCTGCGCCCCCTGGACAGTATCCACCACCATGCTGACCAGAGCCTGGACACGACGGACCCGGATGTGCTGCCTACACGACACGTGCGCTGTCGGCACGTTCTGACAGCGCATCGGGCATGTCCTGGGGTTTCCTCGTCTTCTGACAGCGGATCAAGGGACGTCGCACGGCGGCTAGCTGTCGTGGCTAGGTCGCGCCCAGGTAGGGCCTGAGCCACCAGGCATAACAATGCTGCCGTTAGTGTATTGGCGCAAGGGGCAGGATATCTGGGTAAACATTGTCGTTTTCCCGGCTATCCTGGAGCGTGCGGCTAATGCTATGCTACGATGCTGGGTTACTGTTCTTTTGATTCCCCGCTGAGGGCTGTCTTTTTAAAAAGGTCTTCCCTCCTCTTAACCATTCATGCTGACGGTCAATCGGTGTCTACTGTTGGGAGTTTTGACGGGGGCTTGTTTACCTTTTTCATGGGTGAATGGGCTGAGGCCTAGGGCTGGTGTGCTTTTTGTGAATCTATGAACGGTGTGCGGGACTGGTGTTTCTCTGGTCTGCATCCCCTTAACATTGTGTGTATGGGCTAGCCCATTCTGCAGTGTGTTGGTGGAGTTTTAGTTCATTTATTCATTTACCCCTTCATGGGTGCACACCACAGTGGAGGTTGCTGGTTGCAACCACCACTGGTGCTCCGTGCTTGTGAAGCAGGTGGCATCAGTCATTTGCCTCTGGCATGTTGGAACAGTGCCCCGCCCGGCCGACGCCATGAGGTGAGTCGGCCCGGCGGGTGGCTGGTGGGCTGTTAAACCTATACCGCCACGGTATAGAATTAGCAGCGATTAGTAACATTGATAGAATTGCTGTTTTTTCTGTCAAAAATGGTGTCGGGTGGCGGGGCCTTGAAGGCCAGCCGACGTTGAAACATCGCGCAAGGTTTTGACGTTATTAGCTTTGACCTTTTGACGTTTTGAGCTTTATAACCGCAGGGAGGGCTAGGATACTGTCAACGCTTGTTTACAGACATCTTGGTTGGATCAGTCTCCCTTTGAGGGGGTGAGAAGTTTTTTCCCTCCTCAGGGCTCCCCTCTCCCGGAGGGACTTTGGTCTTTCCGCAGGAGCGCGGGCGGTGTTTGACCTAGGCCCCACACCGCCTCACACCGCGCAGCCAGAGGTAAGAGCACGGCCTCGCCAGCGGCTGTGGCGAGGCCCTCAACCAGTGGCCATGTTTCCCCCGCCTGAGGTACCCTGGGCACAACGCCGACAGCCTTGGCGGCCGAGGGATTGGCTACATTAGATGAGCACGCCCTAAAAAACCGTCGCCGTAGGGGAGCTCCAGTAGCTCACCGCGTACCTCTCAGAGTGTCTTTCCCCCCATCTATACCCCCATTCAACCTGTTTCTGTCGGTCATACTTGACCAGAAAAAGCGATAAACGCGAAAAGAACCAGCTGACTGGTCAAAGAAAAAAAAAAAAAAAAAAAAAACGTCGCCGTCTAGCTGTGTGCAGCTCGCTCGAATGTTGTGCTGTCAAGCGGCTTCCACGCCACACGTTCTGCGTCTGTGTTTGGTTGAGCCTGGTGTTACGTCTGTCAACTACAAAGGTTGTCAGCAGGGGGGCTCGAGACCTCTTGAGGCAAACAGTGCGGGTTCCCCCAACCTCGCCTTCGCCAGGCCGGGTATCACGTTAGTGCCTCCCACTCCCGGAAGACCGGCAGTGGTCTGGCAGGCGCGCGTGATTTGGGTGGTAGTAATATCACTGCAGGGCAGTGTGGGGGCCTCATACCTTGCATGTCCAGCTGTAGAAAATTTTTTCAGCTGTCCATGCTGGAGGGGTGTTCAGTGGGGGAGCTTTTGTCACCTAGTATGATGTCAGCTTCTCCCGTATCAAATCGGCCCTTTCTGTCGGGGTCCCCCCTTGGGTGCGATTGCCTCGTGGGTAGTGTCAGGGTCCGATGTCCCAACTCCACGGAACGCTCTACTCGCGCGGTTAGCGGGTCCAGGGTTGGCTACGCACAGCGGGCGGGACCGGGCAGCCTATCTACGGTTTCTGGCGGACCAGCGCCAAGTGGCGGCGGGTGTGCTTGGGATTATCATCACATATGGCTTCAGCAGTGCCATATGTCGAGGTGGATGGAGAGAACACTGAGGCGGGGACTTGTGTTTACACAACCCCACCCGTTTTCAGGTTTGGTACAGACCCTATTGTCAGGGTCACCAGCAGTGACAGCTCTGGCCAACGAGATCCAATCTCTGTGGGCAAAGCAAGCCATCGTCGTGGTCCCAAAGGAGGACGCGATGCATGGCGTTTCCTCTCGGTATTCTCTGGTGCCCGAGAAATCGGGAGGGGGGGTGTCAGACCCATGCTGGACCTGTCCCATGGAAGGTTCAGCATTTTGGACCGTCTCCCACCTGTTGAACGCTGTCAAGTGGGGGCCTGGTTCTCCTCCATAGACATGTAGGATTCGCATCACCGATCTTCCATCCTAGGGCTTACCTACGCTTCCTTTGCAGGGTTTAGCGTATGAGTACCAGAGGCTGCCGTTCGGCTATTCTCTGGCTCCCCGCATCTTCACCAAGTGCGTGGAGACCACACTGGGGCCTCTGCGTCGTCGGGGGTTACAAAGTGTATTCTGCCCTGGACGACGTTCTGGTCCTTGGCGGTCAGGGTAGATCGTCAGGTCTCATACCAGGCAGGTGGTGGAATTCCTCACCAGCCTGGGTTTTGCTGTAGACTGGAAGTAGAGTACTCCTCTTCCCAGTCAACGGGTGGAGTACTTGGGCTTATTCTAAGCTGAAGGTCTATATGGGCATCCCTCTCAGAGTGGCGGCGAGTGGGTGTTCTCGGCATGCTCGGCAGGTTCCGTCCTAGGACGGTTACGGCGCTGTCCGTGCTCGATATGATGGCATCTGCTCATTCCGTGGTCCCTCTTGGGCCAACGCAGTAGGGGGCAGCTGGCAAGACCATGCTGCCTGGTCTGCGCTACATTCAATGTGTTGGAATTGAAGGCAGTCCTTCTGGTCCTCAAACAGTGTTTTGATCAGGACGGACAACACGACATCAGCGTCGTATATCGACAGACAGGGAGGAGTACGCTCCCCCCGTCTGCACCGGGCGGCGGTCGGCTGGCTATGGGCGTTTCTCCATCTGCGCAGCCTGAGGGCTCTCCACATCCCCGGCAGGGTGAATGTGGGTGCAGGTGTGATGTCACGGGGCGGTCCTCACCCTGACGAGTGGGGATTACATCCGGACATAGTCGGGCAGGTCTGGGACCGATTCCGTGGCCGTCCGGGATTCTGTACGCTTTCCCCCCCCTTACACCTGATAGCTCAGCTGTTGGGGCGGGTAAGTCGGGAGCGCAGGACTTGGTCCTGGTCGTGCCGGGCCGGGGCTCAGCTGTTTGGTCCCCGGCCCCGATTCAGCTCTGTGTGGCCCCGCCGTGGCCTGTTCCGTGGTCACCGCGGGCCCTCTCTCAGGCACGTGGAACTCTGTTCTGCCTTCCTGTTCTGGGGCAGCCTCTAGGCTTGGCTGCTGTCAGTGTGAATCTGGTGGGGATGCGTCTTGGCTATTCTGTGGTTAATGCTATCCGGCACGCGCACGCTCCGTCCTCTACCATGGCTTACACGGGTAGGTGGCGTTTTTCCAAGAGTAGTGTAGAGTGGGGGGCTTGGACCTTCCTTCAGTCTATTTTGGGTAGACTGTCGGCTTCGACGGTGAGGGTATATGCCGCAGTTATATCCTCTTGTCATGTGGGGTTTGAGAGCGTTACGTTGTTCAGCCACCCTCTTGTGAAGCGTTTCCTGCTTGGCGCTCTGCGTCTTAAGCCGGTGGAACGTTCTCTGTCTCCGAGTTGGGACCTCCAACTGGTCCTCGGCCGGTTGTCTGAGGCCCCGTTTGAGCCTCTTCAGCAGGCGTCTTTGGAACAGCTGTCTTCAAGACTGCATTCCTGCTGGCCATCACCTCCGCTGAGCGCGTGGGTGAGCTGTGTGCTCTCTCGGTGCGGCCTGAGTGCTTGTCTATTCGTGTCAATAGCGGTGCGACTCTGAGGTCTAATCCAGTCTTCGTGCCAAAAAATATCCGGAGTTCTTTTCGCTCCAGGGATATTGTGGTTCAGGCGTTTCGTCCGCCTCCTCACGCTGGTGAGTTAGAGGCGAGCCTTCACCTGTCGTGTCCCGTCCGGGCTTTGGGGGTTTACCTCAGTCGGACTCAGGACTTCAGGGTTACCGATCAGCTCTTTGTTTGTTACGGTGGCTCTCGCGCTGGTAAGGCACTGTCACATTGGTTGTGCAAGGGCATTGCCCTTTGCTACACGTTGGCTGGACTGGCCGCCCCTGGGGGTGTCAAGGCGCACTCCACTCGTGGAGTGGTGGCCCCTGCCTCCTTGTTAGGGGGTGCCTCGGTGGAGGACATCTGTGCTGTGGCCTCCTGGTCCTCCCCGGGTTCCTTCGTTAGGTTTTACCTCATGGACATGACTGGGGGTTCTTTCTCCCAGGCGGTTCTGAGGTCTGGGACCTCCCCTGCGTCCCGCCCTTCGGTGGGTTAGCAGGGGTGTGTGGGTGTGTGCCATGGGGTGATGTGTCACACGTGGTCCCGCCTGTGCTGTGCATTTTTAGGGGTCTCTAGTTCCCTCTTTTTTCGCACTTTGGTGGAGTTGACTGCCGCCCCCTCTTCACTAGGAAGGGCGGGTGGACGGGACTCCCCTCCCCCCTGGTGGTAGGTCTTGCGGGTCCTCAGGGGGTACATTTGTTGGGCCACGCATCTGCTCTGCCCCATATCTCGGTATGGCGAAGAGCGAGACGTGAGGCCAGTACGCTATATAATGAAAGGTTATGACTATAACCTAGTTATATGAGTACTGGCTGAGCGTCTCGCTCTTAGCACGCCCTGAGGTCCCTTGGTTGGGTTTTCTATGATGGAAACTTTTTCCCAAGGAAGGGCGTGTATGACCATGTCCGGTGTCTTATAGGGGGACACTGGGGCGGGGCCTGGTCAAGTGCATGGGTGCATTGTTTTCGTTAATGAAGTACAGTAGGTACTGGAGATAGGGGTATAACTCGGTATGGCGAAGAGCGTTACGCTCAGCCAGTACTCATATAACTAGGTTATAGTCATAACCTTTCGTTTCATCTTCAGTGAGAGCTGAAGAGAGTTCCATGTAGTAGGGGCACTATAAGGAAAGGCTGATTTTCCAAGTTGGGTCTGTACATGGGGGACCTCCAGTGTAAGCCATCATTAGAGCAAGTCATATAGGGTCTAGTGTTCTGAACTAATAGCGTTGCAAGATAAGCAGGTAATTTCCCGTTAATGGCCTTAACACTTTCAGCGCCGGACCCGAGTATAGTCGGGTTAACTTGCCGAACGTTCAGCGCCAGACCCGAATATAGTCGGGTTTTGGTCGTTATTTCTATTATTCACTATTTCCATTGATTATCCATCCAGGGAGCCTGATGTTATTATTGGGAATGGGTCTGAGATCGCAAGCGTCCAATGCCGCCGGTATTGCACATCCTTGGAAACTCTCTGGCTTGGGCTGTGCGTCGATCTAAAAAGTCCGGTCCGGGTTTTCCTTGTCGGGCAGAACAAGCGTTTATAATGCATGGATTGAGGAGAATCAAGCACTCCTGGTTCATGTTCTTTGGTGGATTATGTTGGCAACACGATCGACATCAATACTTGGAATGGCGATCAGATCATTGGAATATTCCTTTTGGAGTACATCCTAGTCAAGGTACACTGGCGGCCCCCCCTGGTGCCCCCACGGTTGAAAAACGCACGCTAAAGTGCCCTTTTGAGTGGCGAAAAATGAGAGGGTGTGCCCTATTGGTGCTCTTCCAATGGTCTAAACTTGACCATGGGCCCCCACAGTTGAAAAACATCACGCAAAAGTGCCCTTTTGAGTGCTTTTGTGCCCCACAGTTAAATAATGTCATGCAAAAGTGCCCTTTTGAGTGGAAATAATTACAGGATGTGCCCTATTGGTGCCCCTCTAATGGTTAAACGTGACCATGTGCCCCCACCCACAGTTGAAAACATTGTGCTAAAGTGCCCTTTTGAGTGGCGAAAACTAGTGGACGTGCCCATTGCTGCCCTTCCAATGGTCTAAACTTGACCATGTGCCCCCACAGTTAAAAACATCCCGCTAAAGTGCCCTTTTGAGTGGCAAAAGCGAGAGGACGTGTCCTATCGGTGCCCCTCCAATGGTTAAACTTGACCATGTGCCCCCACAGTTGAAAATATTGCGCTAAAATGCCCTTTTGAGTGTCGAAAATGAGAGGACATGCCCATTGGTGCCCTTCCAATGGTTAAATTTGACCAAAAGTGCCCTTTTGAGTGAAAAAACTAGAGGATGTGCCCCTCCAATGGTCTAAACTTGACCATGTGCCCCCACAGTTGAAAAACATCACTCAAAAGGGCATTTTGAGTGGCGAAAATGAGAGGACGTGCCCATTGGTGCCCTTCCAATGGTCTAAACTTGACCCAGACGGACGGTTAAATAATGTCACGCAAAAGTGTTAGCTACAATTCTGAGCAGCCCCATCACTACAATATTCCATCAATTTAAATGTTCAGTTTTAGACACATCCCCTCTTGAATGTTCAGATGCCAGAGGGCTTAATGCAGTCTGAGCTGTAACCCTGCATTCTACTGCTGTGTGTGGGGTGGTAATACATCAAGCTTTCTTTGAAGTAGCAAAGATTGAGTTTGTTTTTACCAAGTATGCATTACTAAATACACTATTAGTATTTAGTAATGCATAATTGGTAAAACAAACTCAATCGTTGTACACTGCAAGTGCTTTTATTGATGGCAGTATGTTTTAGCCTAGGCTAGCTGGATTACTACTGTAGCTAGCTAACTAAACAGGTACCTTGCTTAGCTGATTCTATGCTAACCTGTGTTCTCAATTTAGAAATAAAGTGTACAAATGATTTTAGGATTAGTTGCACAAAATATACCCATAAAGTTCAGTGTGAATTGCTTTTTAAAGCTAATTTAAGAGTGGTAGTAAACCCCAAAATTGGCCATTTTAGTTTTAGTTTTTGAGGACTGCATACTTTTTTTGCAAACCAAAATACTATACTTTATACTTATACCACATGCATGAGCCTGGTCTCTTTTGAAAGATGACGTTCTGGAGTTTCTGATACAATAAGGATGACTCACCTTTAGTGCTAATGAAATAGAGTAACATAGGTCTGAACTTGAGTTGTAGATACACTTGTTACTCACGTTTTTCTGTAGTAGTCCAGAAGTAGTATTTCCCCAGAATGGCTGGAGGCTTAAAAAACACCCGAGATCCATAGCCTGAAGTCTTATGTAGATCATAAAGATCCGTTCAGAAATGAGTGATTAGGAGTGATTTTGGTAAACTGTGTACAAAAGAAAAGCTCAGTTTTCTCATAGATTCTGCGGTTTTCTCTTCCTGTTTTCGCTCGTGACTTTTCACCTAGATCCCTGATTCATACATCCCCAGGTGGGGTATCATTGGAAAGCCACACTCATTGGATACAACCCTGTCCAATCATTTTCGAGATCGCCAAATGATTGACGGAACTAGAGCTACAAGAGTCGGGAGGAGTATTTGCGCAATACCGTGTACTTTGCGCAAGCCTTACATATCGGCATGTAACTCGAGAACTGCTCAATGGATTTTGTCACCTGAAAGGGCTATCGACTTTAATTCGATATATATATATTGTATTAAAAACGATGCACAACCAAGCCACTAGAGGTCGCCAAAGTGCCAGTGGGCAAATCGTCATCAAGAGGGCCCACATGTGGGCCCCGACCTGATAAGAGGTTTAAAAGTGGGTTTAGCATTGGCCTATATTCTATGATTACAGAATGTCAAGGAGAGAAAGAAATCGGAAGAGGAATATTAAAAAGCAGCTGAAAATGCTGCGAGAGGCAGCTTCTCTTTGAAAAATTAGGTCCAAAGCAACAATAGTAAGGGAGGAGATAAGGATACAGGTATGTATTTGTAAGTCCTCACTACTAGATACAGGTACAAGCTTGTCTCACAGAGCCATAGTTTGGATTATAACTGAGAACCTGGTGCTAACATGGTTAATAATGCTTATTTTGGACAGAAAAATGTGTCTTAAACATTTAAATTGACCAACCATAGACCCTTTTTATTCCAATCAAGGCAAGAGGGCTAGTGGTGGTAGTGGGGGCTAGTGGTGGCTAGTGGTAATATGACATATTATTTTATAATACAATTATAACATTGTAGGCTACAGTACGAATATTATATACAGTACAATTATATTACTATTATAAAACAAATATTATTTGCTCCACCTTAGATAAAGACAGTACAGACAATGAAAATGGAGATATTCAAGAGGGAAATAATGATATCAGGAAGAGATATGGTGAAGAAGTGGAGGAAAGAGAAAATGCAGATGATTCTATGGAGAGAAATGATGAAGAAGTGGAGGAAAGAGAAAATGCAGATGATTCTATGGAGAGAAATGATGAAGAAGGTGAGGAAAGAGAATGCAGATGATGCTATGGAGAGAAATGATGATGAAGACGGTCATGGGGATGCTAAAGAAAGCGAGGATGAAAATGATGATAGGGAGAGAAATGATTCAAACGACACAACAACAAATAACGTACGGTTATGTATATAACCATAGTTATATGAGCATAGTGACGCTCAGCGTCATATTGCAATACTCTTCATATCCAGTATTGAACTGAAATACATTTTCACATGTACCTTTACATACCATCATCTGTCTGGCCACACCCCCATCCACTACCTACATAAGCATGGGTGTGGCCATACCATCAGCTCCTTCCCAATCTTTCACCACAAGGCAAGATCAATGGGTCCTCAGTGAGTCCGACGCTGAGCGTCACTATGCTCATATAACTATGGTTATATGTCACAATCCTAGGCCCGGTCCTGGCTGGACTGGGCAGGATGGTAACATTGGGCAGTGCCCTCCACCTAACAGTGGGCAATGCCCTCCACCCAACATTGGCTCTCCACCCAACATTGGTCTACCACCCTCTAGTGGTCACAAACAATCGATACACGCTGTAATGATAAATATCCTTAACAGTATGCTGTTGTGGTGATATTTGACATTGAATTTCATAACTAATATGTGTGAATAATTAGAGAATCCATAATGTAAAAGCAGGGCTTAGCCAAAAGTGATTATTGGTGATAGATAAGACATTCCAAACAAACCCCCACTCAGGGTAAGACTGGATTAGAGAACAACAGTTGCAGGTCATAAAAGCCCACAGGGGAAGTCACACCCCACAGGAAACGGTGGCTCACTCTAACTAGCAGAGGGACAGCCGGTCTAGCAGATGACTAGCAGACACATCCAAGGAACTATTAAGTCAGTATACTTTATATAGGAAATCTGGTATTACTTATTACATTAACCATATCAATGTAGAAGGTAACTTACAAAGAAGAATACCATTTAGAATGTCACCCGAGTATGAAAGTAATAGTGTTATTTCACTCTTGTTATAAAATCCTGGTATATTTATCACAGTTATATTATCTGGTAAATAAAGGTTGGTGTGGTCTCCTATATGATGTCTGGTATCAGCCTAGAAGCAATGACTGTACTGGGATGATATGAGAGATCTGTAGGTCATTACACAAACCATATAGATTGGAAAATCAAAATGGTACACGAAGGAATGTTAAAGTATTGGATTCATTCAGAGGAGACTTGAGCAGCCAAGGAGGGGGGTCATCAAAAGCGCCCTCCTCTGTACTCATCAAGAGGCCACACCGACGGGGGCCACCAGCAGACCCCCCTGTTCACTGAAGGAAGACACCGACGGGGGCCACCGGCGGCCCCCCCTTCTGTTTACTGAAAGAAGACCGGTACTTGTGATTGGTTCAACCAGTTTAAAAATAAGTGAGGTCATTTAAACCTATAAGTAGTAGAGCAGTACCGTTAGTTGGTAGGCCAGCCCACCTACCCGTCCCCAGGGGGGTCCGGCTGAGCCTCCAACCACACCACCAGAGAAATGTGCTGTTATGCATGTGAGTAGAATCATGGACTCATTATTGTTGGCTAGAGTAACATGTAATTCCTACCTTAGACCAGGTTGTGCCCATGTGTATGGCTTAGTACATTCTCGTTTCATACATAAACATGACTGCTATTTATGTGCAAAAATGTCTTGATGTAAGGAAGCCACTGTGAATGGGCTATTTTGATTAACCTCATCAAACCTTCTGTACAATCATGTATTATGCTGAATAATTCCTGTGTGTAAACTGATGCCTTATCCACCCTTGGCCCTTTGGCAAATAAATCAGTTGAGTTGAAATATAGTTCCTTTTGTCTGGACTGCACGTTTATTTCTCATCTGACGAAGTCAGGGGAGAAGACCATGTTTCCATCGCTCTCCTTTTCCTCCTTCCAGTTAGCGACCTCCTTGTGCTGCAAATAACCTTAGGTATTGTATAGAATATACGACAGAAATGGTGCCTATCTGACCCGCTCTGTTGTGCCCCCCCCTGAAGATGTGCGGTGAGGTTTGTGTGGCTGGCTGCTCAGAGCCACGGCTCCTGCCTGCACGTTGGGGACATCCAGAAAAAAATCCGGAGGTTGATGCGTTCATTACAAGGGGTTTTGCAGTGCAGGGTTTGCTGTCTGAATGGACGAACAGGGGAGGGATGGGAGGCTGGTTGTGTAGCCACTAGTTGGGGCCCGGGGTGAATATAGCCTTTGCGTACAGGAATGGTGGAGTGGTGATTAGGTTAGACTGTCCAAAGGTAAAGGGAACGCGCTTGTTGTTCAGTAAATATACAATCATGAGCTTTTGATGTTTGTGTGGTTATTCAGAAACAAGAGGCCGTTTCCGGCCTGCTCGCTTGGGGTTTATTGCAATAAGTACGGGCAGCGTATTTTGTGCCAGGCCTTTGCGAGCAGGGGGATAGTACTTTTTTTATTTTGTTGTTGTTGTTTAAAAAGCGGCGGCCCGACGATTGGTTAGAGGATGATTGGGGTAGCAGGAATGCGTGACGTTCACAGGTCATATTGGCATGGTTCAATTTAAAAGCGGGGACGTCTAGGACGCCACTCGAAAATTGATGGAACCGGGCTGCGTTTGACGAATGGCTCTTGATCGTGGCCAAATTCGTCTTGCATTTGGGAAGCACGGTAGAATACACACTGGATTACAGACGGGCCATGTTTTTCTTTTTCAGGGGTGTATGGTATGATGAGTTATTTTTTTCGTGATCTGTACAGTGGGTGGATTATGAGAGTGTGCGATTGCTGGGTAACGCCGGGCCTCCGCTTACTGGCGTGTCTCAAACGGCAGGGAGCGGAGGTATAGAACGTCAGCAAAGACGCAAATGGGATTTTCAGGCTCTGGTCCACAGCTGTACAGGTCACGGAATCAGATGAAAATATCACCCAGTTTAGCCGGATATTAGGGGATTTTCTCTGGGGGTATCAGCTGGTCTAGCTATAATCGATCCGTTGTTAAGGGTTGATTAGGGGGATGCAGGATTTGCCTGTTAACCATGAGAAGGTTAATTTCAGAAGGCGAGGACCGGCGGAGGTCCCGATAGAACGTGTTTAGCTTGGGCGTTTTATTTCAATACGTTACACCGCGACGATGGGGTACAATAAGCTCTTAGCAACAAATTGTTTATTAAGTCATGTTTAGGGACAGCTGGGGTTATTATTAAATATATGACTGGGGTCGCCGCGATGAGGACTGTGTATGGAGCGATTGTGTAATAATAACGTTGATTGGGAGTTATTTGCAAAAGTTGGTCGCTTCTGACGTCATATTGTGGGGCCTAGGAAGGAGATCGCATTAGGCTGGCTAGGCTATTAGCTTGCATGCGACTGTTTTGTGAGTTTGCGGGCGACATGTGTTATGATTAGAGTTTTGAAAGTGATGGTTAGGAAGTGTTAGAGAGCGCGGTGGATGTTGTTGCATTATGTTAGGACGAAACGGAGTGTTTTGTAATGATAGTTGTACTTTGTCGCGGTACATCGTTTGCTGTGTGCGGTGTTTGCGCTACTGCGCATGCGCGTTACAACGCGGATCGCTGTTTTTAATTTCATTCGCTCAGAGGACGAAAAACGGGTGAGGAAATATTTGGCATTGTGTTAAAATGGTTGTATTTGTATATTGTACATTGTATTTTTGTGTAAACAGTAGATGTGACATGTATGGTGGTTAGTTTAGGGGAGGAAGTCGATAAGGGTTTACTTAGACTGCAAACATTGCAGTGAGCCTATCAAGGAGAAATGAAATAATGCATACATGGCCCATACTAAGCTGGGATTCACAAACCAGCTACACACTGGACCTGTAAAACTGGGCAATAGTATGTTGCACAAGTGTATAGTCTTGACCAAGTGGAGATTGAGTGGAGCTGTAGGCTGGATTTGGACAGGTGCTCTACACTGAAAATGACATATTGCTTGCATTGTATTTAATTGATACATCTACATTAGAATCATATGTCACATATGTACCGAGTTAACGTTCCCAGAATGTCCGGTTTACAGTTTTTTTAGTCTTAGCATATGTGCCCAGGTATGGACTTCAGGGTCATGTTGAGGGATCTTCATTTTTTTTTTACATATTATGAAAGTACAGATTCATACCTTCAAAATAAGCCATCACTTGAACATTTTGGTGGGATACTTTGCAAGCTACTTCCTATGATTCATGGTGATATCACAAAACGTATTCAGAGATAATAGCCTTCAAGAGACGAGCAGGCTATTCGGTGACAATAGTGAAACAACTACAGCACTACCCAGAATTCATTGTAATCCATGGCCCCCCTCTCTCTAGGGCAATTAACACCTGGCAGCTTTCCAGTCTGAGGCCCTTTGTTATTACAATGAGTCTGGTGACTGCAAACACAACACCCAGAGGAAAAAGGAAAAGTCATGATAGTTTATTAAAAAATTAGTGTGGTAGTGAAAGGTTAACCTTCTGTAGTGTGGTAGTGAAAGGTTAACCTTCAGTAGTGTGGTAGTGAAAGGGTTAACCTTCTGTAGTGTGGTAGTGAAAGGTTAACCTTCTGTAGTGTGGTAGTGAAAGGGTTAACCTTCTGTAGTGTGGTAGTGAAAGGTTAACCTTCTGTAGTGTGGTAGTGAAAGGTTAACCTTCTGTAGTGTGGTAGTGAAAGGGTTAACCTTCTGTAGTGTGGTAGTGAAAGGTTAACCTTCTGTAGTGTGGTAGTGAAAGGGTTAACCTTCTGTAGTGTGGTAGTGAAAGGTTAACCTTCTGTAGTGTGGTAGTGAAAGGGTTAACCTTCTGTAGTGTGGTAGTGAAAGGTTAACCTTCTGTAGTGTGGTAGTGAAAGGGTTAACCTTCTGTAGTGTGGTAGTGAAAGGTTAACCTTCTGTAGTGTTGTAGTGAAAGAGTTAACCTTCTGTAGTGTGGTAGTGAAAGGTTAACCTTCTGTAGTGTGGTAGTGAAAGGTTAACCTTCAGTAGTGTGGTAGTGAAAGGGTTAACCTTATGTAGTGTGGTAGTGAAAGGTTAACCTTCTGTAGTGTGGTAGTGAAAGGTTAACCTTCTGTAGTGTTGTAGTGAAAGAGTTAACCTTCTGTAGTGTGGTAGTGAAAGGTTAACCTTCTGTAGTGTGGTAGTGAAAGGTTAACCTTCAGTAGTGTGATAGTGAAAGGGTTAACCTTCTGTAGTGTGGTAGTGAAAGGTTAACCTTCTGTAGTGTGGTAGTGAAAGGATTAACAGTAATAGCATAATCTTTTTTCATAGAGAAAAAACTGATAAATAGTTTTTTATACCATATTTCTACACATTTCCGCTGCCACATTACAAATTATGAAATCTCGACGAAATACCTCTGAATAAGAATAAAAAAAAAAATGAAAGATTCGATGACTAATTTGGCCAGAAACGGCTTTGAGGCGAAGCGTTACTAAGCGCTTCTGTAGTGTGGCAGTGAAAGGGTTAACGCGCGCCTCATCTCTCCTGCCTCGCGCTGCACACCAAGCACCAAGCAGCACCAGCAGCGCGCGATTGTACATTTGTAACGTCAACACAGCCCAGCTGTCAACAGTGTTATTTAGATGTATTTAGCCATTAGGTTGGAAAAAATGCACCCTAACGAAATTCGTTCGCTCATAAAATTCTAACTGTGTTTTAATGGTTTTTAATTAAGTTAAAACACGCGTTTTATAACGGCGTCAAGGCCTCTTTTTTATCTTTTTTTTTAGACACTGCGTTACGTTGCTTATAACTTATAACATTAAGATAGTGTATTAACATTGTTATTCTCTCTCTGAGAAAGGAGAGCTAAATAATGTGTCTGTGTGTTAACACCTCTTAAGTACGAGTACTTGCTACCCGGACAGGCCGCACAGCCCGCGCGTGTAGTTTTTCTCCTCACTTGAGAGAAAATTTGTGGAACTATTATAACAATAATTACCTCATTTACAAGTTGTATTTAAGTTTGCAAATAAGGGCAAATAAGGGAACACATTAATGACAATTCAAATATGTAAAAAAAATCAAGATTTCGATTTTTTGGATTTTCTGAACAGCAAGACATTTTCTTCATTTCAGAGCACCTCCCCCTTGCGAATCAAATCGGGTTTGGTCACGTCGAGTCACATATGGGAACTAACCACTAATGATGTCTTACTACATGAGTGATGCTTATATTTGTGATATGCAGGGATGTTGTTGTGTAAAGATGTGATTTATATCTGTCTAGAGTACAATTATTTTGAGAGTCTGTTTATGCTTGTGTACTTTGTTAAAATCTTTAATGACATTGTTGACCTAAATAGGATGATGTTTATGTTAATGGTTGCTGGAAGTCTTTAGGTCATGGGGATGATAATTTAATGATGTAGGCTTGTTAGCGTATATTTTGTTGCATTGCTATGTTGAAATCTGTTTATGCTTGTGTAATTGGTTAAATCCATTGGTTTACATAGGCTGTTGTTTTATATTAAGATTGGTTGCAAGTCCTTGATTCATAATGGGATAATTTAATGATGGGGGCTTGTTGTTATGATTGTAATGGTTATTGTAACTGAGGGGTACAATTCCCTGACTGTATTACTAGATATGATACTTACTACCACTACCTTTGTACTTAATATTCGGCCACCCAGTACACGGCATAAATATATTATCATGAACACTCTCACGTAGATGAAACGGATCCAACACAAATGTACGAATTAGAAACAGGTCTTTATTTCTACACAGCGATGGTGTGTAGAATAAGCACTTAATCACTTAATTACATTTATGAATTGAAATAGTATGCACTTTTATGGCAAAGAGTATTCGTCGGTATATCAATAGCGAATGTCCAATCTCTGAAGGCGCAGGTGGTAAATATACGACCTGGAATAGTTAAGGAATAACAGCAATGATACTTTAATGATTATATACTAGATACACTAGAGGGGGTTAATCCGGTCGCTTGTAAGCCGACAGGAGTAGGAGGGGGGGGGGGGTAGAATCCGGCTGCCTTGTCCGGCCAAGGGTATCCCAGGTGAACCCACTGTAGTGCTGTTCAATGCGCCGGCGATCCTTGGACCACAGATGAAAGCAGGTGGACTCTTTGTGGGCCGGCTCTCTCCGGTCCACGGGGGAGAGACGTGAAGCGACCTCGTCTTGCAGAGCGTCTCCTCACCTTGCGTCCTCTCCAGGGGGGGGGGTTCCAACACACGGCAGTGTCGGGGGTCTTTATCCATGGAATAATCAAAGTATCATCCGCATAATCCGTGCCTGGGAAGGCGGGCTGTCGTCGGTAGAATAATCCGGTATACAGGTCCACTCGCTCGTCGGCTCTGGGGCTCCTCGGGTGCAGCTTCACATAGGGTCAACCACCCTGGGTAAGCAGCCAGTTCTCTGCCCGAAACGATGGGGTACTGACTACGGTAGTATTCTCACCGCACGAAGCACTATATATTAACAGACTATTATTAGCTTAATAGACTACGTCCAACTCGACGATATAGTGCCAAATATGACTATTCAAATATTAATATACACGATGTCTCAATACCGATGGTAGGCGAACTTGGCCTTACTCCCACACGTGGCGTCGCGGGGAGGCTTTACGTCTGTGACTCTATTGGAGGGTAAGAAACTGGACTGAAAAGAAAGTCCTACTTTAGTAGCGCAGTATATATACGCACTATGAACAAATAGTCCCATTAGTGGTGCGGTAGCCAAATTCCTACGCGGAACTAGGACTTGTTCGTACATGTCGAGCGGTACGTTTGAACTGGGTCTGAGGGGTATGGCAGCCTGGCACCAAGGTCTCGACCAATAGTAGAATGGAGACTATTATGGGATGTTCAGTAGGCTAGAATGGATATTCAATGCATATTGTACAAGGAATATACAAGGGATATCAGGGAATATTAGAGAATATACAAATACAATTAAATATATATATATAAATAAATATATATATTCGGTTTAATCTGGCCCTTCACAACAGCCACCCCCTGAATAGGTCCCAGACCTAATCAGTTAAACAGAGACAGATTAATCGCGTTGTCTATTTACACATAAGGGTTTGCTGTAGGGGTCAGTCAACTTCACAAAGTCATAGGGTTGTAGGGTCATGGTCATCATCGATTGTGTCTGGGAGTCGAGGCAGTTCTATGAGCCTTGCCACGGGACGGGTGTAAGTGCGACCCTGGACGAGCACTTCAGCTGCTCGGACCTTGCCGTCGGCACCGGTGATCACTTTGCTTACGCGGCCGGCCGGCCACATAGCTCTGGGCAGTGATTGATCAATAATCATGACGACTGTTCCTTCTGTCAAATTGTCTCTCTCCTTTACCCACTTCTGGCGGGTCTGTAGAGACGGTAGGTAGTGCAGTAGGAAACTGTTCCAAAACTTGTCGGCTAATACTTGGCTGTACCTCCACATTCGTCGGCCGTTCGCTTCTTCAGGCCGGTACATTGTCTGTGGTAATGCAGGATCTAGCCGCCCCATCAGGAGTGTGTTGGGGGTAACTGGGTCGATATCCGCCACATCACTGGAGACATATCCGAGGGGCTTCGAGTTAAGTACTCCCTCAATCTCCGTGAGGACTGTCATTAGGACTTCTTCCGCCACAGTCTGGGCCCCAAGTACTGCGTACAGGGCTGTCTTTATGGAGCGCACTTCTCGTTCCCAAGTGCCACCGAAGTGGGGTGCGTTTGGGGGGTTGAATTGGAAATCAACCTGTGCTGGAGCGAGGTGGGTCTTAAGTTCTGGGCCCATAGCTTGGAAGCTCTCTCTCAGCTCTCTTTCGCCGCCTTTGAAGTTTGTCCCATGATCGGACAATAGGGTAGACGGTCTTCCTTTCCGTGATGTGAATCTACGGAAGGCCATAAGGAATGAGTCTGTGCTCATGGTCGGGAGAAGCTCGATGTGTATCGCTCTGGTGGTCATGCATTTGAATACAATACCCCACCGCTTCTCGGTTCCTTTCTTTATGTGCAGCGGGCCAAAGCAGTCCATACCCGTTGAGTGGAATGGCTTGTCACCGATTCGGAGGCGACATGGAGGAAGGTCAGCCATCCTTGGTATGCTGGGCTGCGCGCGCCACTTGCGGCAGTCTAGACATGTTCGCTGGAAGCGTCGTACCGCCTCTCTTCCTTGTAGGATCCAGTAACGACGTCTGATTTCCGCGAAGACTCTTTCTGCTCCTGCGTGATGTACATCCTCATCGTATTTCTTTATAATCAGCTCTGTGACCTTGTGTCGGCTGTTCAATACGATCGGGTATTTAATGTCATCCGGTAGATTGGGGGCTCTGCGTAGGCAACCACCCACTCTGATGAGGGTATGAGCGTCGCTCTCGGGGGCCAGGTGAATTAATCTGCTGTCGGATGGGACGGGCTTTCCTCCCTGTAGACAGGCCAATTCATCGGGGAACGAGTCTCTCTGGGCTCGCTGCAGTAGAAGCAATTCTGCTTCCTCGTAGTTAGCTGCTGACATATCAGCGGGGGGCTTGCACTCCGGGTGGTACCGCAGGAATGTTAGGGTCGGTGGAGGCTACGGTGCTCAATCCACAGAACACAGACTTCTTAATTTCCACCTCCTCTGGACTTGCTTCCCTCGGGATAGGCATGGGCCACTGTCCTTCCGGGAGTCTTAGGAATGCGGGGCCGTCACTGTAGACATTGCGACGGGTGAGGTCATCCAGGGGCATCCCCCGGGTGATGACGTCAGCTGGGTTCTGTTTTGTATCAACGTAGCGCCACTCTGTTTCTCCGGTTAACTCTTCGGTTAAGTCTTGAATCTCGGTGACTCTGACTCCCACGAAGACTTTGTACTTGCATGAGTCCGATTTGATCCAGGCGAGTACCGTCGTGGAATCTGACCACAGGATTGTTCTAGACACCGGTATGGTGAGCTCACGTTGGATGAGCGTGGCTAGGTGCGCTCCGGCTAGGTCTGCGCAGAGCTCTAGACGTGGGATTGATTGTTGCTTGCGTGGGGCTATTCTCGAGCGGGCGAGGACAAATGCTGTGTAGATCTCTCCCCCCTGGTCTTGGGCCCGCAAGTAGGCTACTGATCCGTATGCGACCTCTGAGGCGTCACTGAAGACGTGTAAGTCCATTTTACATGTCTCTGGCCTCACCGTGGGTGGGAAGTAGCTTCGGCGCATATTAACGCCTGGGAGTGAGTGGAGCTCCATCTCCCACTCTCTCCAGGTGGATGCAAGGTGTGCGGGAATGGGGTCGTCCCAGCCCTGGTCCTTGTCCCACAATGCTCGTACAATCATTTTTGCCCTGGTGGTGTACGGTAGAATACATCCTAGCGGGTCATATTGTCGAGCGAGTGTTGTGTACACACTCCGTCTGGTGGTCGGCGCCGCCGCCGGCCTTCCCTGCTCCGTAGTCAGGGGCTTGTGTCTGTAGTGAAGCGAATCTGTTTTGAATCGCCACACCAATCCCAGGGTCATCTCCTGGGCTTCTCCCGGGATTGTAGCCATCCAGGTCTCGCTGCTGGCTGCCTTGTCCTCGGAGGAGAGGCTGCGCAGTACTTGCGGATCGCTGCTGGCCCACTGCCTGAGATCAAAGCCGCCTTTGATCAATGAGGCGCGGAGTTTAATCAGGAGAGCCTCGGCTTCTTCCTGGGTTGAAAGGCTTTGTAGACAGTTGTCTACGTAGAAGCTGTTCTTTACGCTGTGTCGGACCTCTTCGTCCGCTGCTGGGTCCTCTGCTACATGTTTCTGTAGTGCAAATGTCGCACAGCAGGGGCTGCACGTCGTTCCGAAGGGGAGGACTTCCCATTGGTAGATGGCTGGGTGCTCATATCCTGGCTTCTCTCTCCATAGGAACCGTAACAGGGGCTTGTCCGCCTCTACTAATCTCACCTGCAGGAACATTCCTTTAATGTCCCCGCTGATGGCCACCCTTTCCTGGCGGAAGCGGAGTAGAACGCCGAGTAGGGAGGGGCCGAGTGTGGGACCGGGCAGTAACTCTTTATTCAGATTTTGGGATCCGATCTGGTAGCTGCAGTTAAATACTATGCGGTCTTTACCGTTGTGATGGATCTTGTGGTGGGGCACGTACCACGATTCAGTGGTCTGGTCAGCCTCTTTAATGTCCATCTTTGTGACGTGTCCCGCTGTGATGAGCTTCTCAATCTCAGCGCGGTATACACTCTCTTGGGCGGGGTTCTTGGCTAAGCGCCGCTCCGTGTTCAGCAGGTACCGTTCTGTGGCGTCTGTCTTGGCGTGGAAAGTAGGCATTCCTTCTCGCCGCAGGAGTGGCGTGGCGTATCTCAACACGCCGTTGACCGGGACTCTTTTGGTCCCTGTCTCGAGGAGGTGAATTGCGTAAATGTCATCTTTAGAGCGAATGTCTTTCTTTCCGTTCTTAAAGGGCATTTGTTCCAAGGTCCATAGCCGCTCTACGTGTTGCAGGAGTGCGGTTTCTCCCTCTGTGACTCGGGAGTGGAGACATCTAGTGGCTGTACTTCGGTTGAGAGATTTGGCGAGCGGGCCTTGGAGAGTCCATCCCAAACGGGTCTCGACTGCTGCAGGGCAGCCTCGGGGTCCGGTATGAACCCGGTCTATCGGGACAATGAGGTCTGCATGGTCGGAGCCTATCAACAGGGTCGGCATAGCATTGTCTATGAGCGGGATCGGTAACTTGCGCAGATGTGCATATTTCTCCATCAGCTTGGCGACGGGGTATGTGTACCGCGACAGTCCTATTTCTTGGCTGGTGAAAGCGTCTGCAATCTGGTACCGTCGCTCAGGCTGGCCGCTTGCTGCGATAGAGAATGAGACATTCTCGCCCTTTATCGTCTTCAAATCTCGTCTTATTGTCCGAATTGTCATTTGGGTTTCGCTTCCCCGCAGCCCTAGCTGGGCCGCAGCGGAGGCGAGCAGCAGGGTCTTCTCTGACCCGTCATCGAGGACGGCGTAAGTGTCCAGGACTTTATTCTGGTAGCTTAGTGTCACACGCACTACTTTTAGGAGTACTCGGGCTCCACTGCTGCTGGCGGGATCGATGTACATGACGCTCGCTTTGCGGCTGGATGGTGCAGGTGAAGGGCGCCGTCTGTTACTGTCGTGAAGTATGTCCAGATGGGCTCCATCGCACTTGGTGCACCTTTTCTTTAAGCGGCATTCGGCTGCCATGTGTGAGCGCGCACAGCGAAAGCAGCGCTTGTTGGACTTTATCCATTGACCTGCTTCCTCCGCGTTCAGCTTGGGGAAGGAGTCACATTGCGCTAGCCAGTGTTCTTTCTCACAGTAGGGGCACACTATCTTCCACTTCTCCGTTCTGGAGGGGGTACTGTGGCTCCTGCTGCTCGGTACTGACTCCGATTGGTGCATCACAGTCACCGATCTTCTTCCATCATTTAGTCGTCTGGTTCCTTCTCTGGAGCCAGGGGTGCTCCGTCCGAATGTATCTAGCCGTAGGCTGCTGACTTCTCTCGCCAGGAAGTCTGCTAGATCGAGGAGGTTCGGTTCGGGGCCATTCGGGTCTCTGTGGTCCCTCTGCCGCCTAAAGCGCTCCTGACGAGCGGGCGGCAGCTTCTCCAGAATCCTTTCCACATTTGAGTTGGCGTAAAGTTCATGCCTCCCCTTCTCTCTTTGCGCTCCCAACATCCCTACCAGGGACTGCACTCTGATGGACAGGTCGTCCAGTGCTCGATTGTCTATTGCTGGGGGTAAGCGGTCGATGTGTCGGATCTCCTGGATCACGTAATCCCATATGCGCCCATACCTCTGGTCCAATGCTACCAGCGCTGCTGTGTATGGGGTGGTGGAAGTCGCGTAGGCGAGCGCTATATTATGTGCGCGGGGTACCTTTAAGTGCTTCAGTAGGATGGCGTATTTGTGGCGTTCATCCAATACATCCACCAACATGGTCTCCAGACACATGCGGAGTTCTGTATACTGGGCCCGGTTCTCTTGGGTGAAGTCGGGTACCATAGGCGTGCCAATGTATGACGCTGACTGTGGATACATCGGCGAGCGTTGGGGGAGAGGCCTCCTAGGCGAGTCTCCTCCCGCTCCTTGGTATGGGCTGGTACCGGCAGTGTACCATGGCCCGCTTGTCCAGGTGCTGTTCCTCGGTGCGGGTCGTGCGTCGTGCTCACCCGTGTATAGAGTCGGGGGTCTGTAGCGCAGCTCCGCGGGAGTATAGCCTGGGCTGTACCGGACCTCCTGGTCCAGTAGAGTACTGTGCTGTCTTCGGGCGTGGTTCTCCTCCTCTTCCTCTTCGTCTTCAGTTAGGTCATCCAGTGCTTGTAGTCTCTGGTTTAGCCTCTCCACAGGATATGCTGCTCCTTCCCGGTTGCTAGGTCTCGCTTGGACCGGTGGGGGGAGGTGGTCTGTGGGGGGTATAGACCTCGTCTGTTGGTCAAGTTCAGGGTTGTTTACTCGGCTAGGGGATGCCGCCCTGGAGGTGTGTCTAGACGAGTTCCTGGAGCCTCTGGCGGAGGGAGAGGGTGTTGTCCGTCTGATCAGCTGTTCTATTAGTTGCGACTGCTGTCTGTCGCGCGCTGCGTCCCGTTGAGCACCGGCTCGTTCTCGGGCCACATTCTCTTCCATCTGAATGCGTCTTATTTCTAGACGTATCTGCTCGTGTTCGCTTCGCTGCTGGATCTGCAGTCGGTCGCGTTCAGCAGCGGCGTTCAGGCTGATGAGGAAGGCCTGCTGTAGGGTCCTCTCTGCCTCGCTGGGAGAAGGCGGTTGTATAGGGGAGCCTTCCCTCGGGGTACTCCTTGCGGAGCCTTGGAGTTCTATCTCCACGGTGCTCTCCCCGTCTTCTTCCGTGCCGAGTTCTCTCTCGGTAGCGTTGTATTCCTCCCGGGACTCATCGGGGACTACTTCTTCAGTACTGGCGGGGTGTGAAGTCATGTCTGGTTCCCACTGGTCCCCACCGTGAACTTGGTCAGTTACATTAGAGCCCGTAGGGGCCTCTATGGTCGGGGTAGTCTGGGCGTTGGGGTTAGACATACTTTTACTTTCTAGTTTTACCGCGTTTACTGTTAGTAGAAGACTAGGTTGTTGACTGACAGCGTAAGCCTCTAAGTACTGAGGGAGCCGTCGTTCGCGCTGCGGGCGTTGGTTAGGAGGATCGTTTCGTGGAGTGTTCATCATAGGCCATTTTCAATATTAATAACACTATATTAATATTACACTAATTACCATCCGGCTCGAAGGACCAATTGTAACTGAGGGGTACAATTCCCTGACTGTATTACTAGATATGATACTTACTACCACTACCTTTGTACTTAATATTCGGCCACCCAGTACACGGCATAAATATATTATCATGAACACTCTCACGTAGATGAAACGGATCCAACACAAATGTACGAATTAGAAACAGGTCTTTATTTCTACACAGCGATGGTGTGTAGAATAAGCACTTAATCACTTAATTACATTTATGAATTGAAATAGTATGCACTTTTATGGCAAAGAGTATTCGTCGGTATATCAATAGCGAATGTCCAATCTCTGAAGGCGCAGGTGGTAAATATACGACCTGGAATAGTTAAGGAATAACAGCAATGATACTTTAATGATTATATACTAGATACACTAGAGGGGGTTAATCCGGTCGCTTGTAAGCCGACAGGAGTAGGAGGGGGGGGGGGGTAGAATCCGGCTGCCTCGTCCGGCCAAGGGTATCCCAGGTGAACCCACTGTAGTGCTGTTCAATGCGCCGGCGATCCTTGGACCACAGATGAAAGCAGGTGGACTCTTTGTGGGCCGGCTCTCTCCGGTCCACGGGGGAGAGACGTGAAGCGACCTCGTCTTGCAGAGCGTCTCCTCACCTTGCGTCCTCTCCAGGGGGGGGGGTTCCAACACACGGCAGTGTCGGGGGTCTTTATCCATGGAATAATCAAAGTATCCAAAGCATAATCCGTGCCTGGGAAGGCGGGCTGTCGTCGGTAGAATAATCCGGTATACAGGTCCACTCGCTCGTCGGCTCTGGGGCTCCTCGGGTGCAGCTTCACATAGGGTCAACCACCCTGGGTAAGCAGCCAGTTCTCTGCCCGAAACGATGGGGTACTGACTACGGTAGTATTCTCACCGCACGAAGCACTATATATTAACAGACTATTATTAGCTTAATAGACTACGTCCAACTCGACGATATAGTGCCAAATATGACTATTCAAATATTAATATACACGATGTCTCAATACCGATGGTAGGCGAACTTGGCCTTACTCCCACACGTGGCGTCGCGGGGAGGCTTTACGTCTGTGACTCTATTGGAGGGTAAGAAACTGGACTGAAAAGAAAGTCCTACTTTAGTAGCGCAGTATATATACGCACTATGAACAAATAGTCCCATTAGTGGTGCGGTAGCCAGATTCCTACGCGGAACTAGGACTTGTTCGTACATGTCGAGCGGTACGTTTGAACTGGGTCTGAGGGGTATGGCAGCCTGGCACCAAGGTCTCGACCAATAGTAGAATGGAGACTATTATGGGATGTTCAGTAGGCTAGAATGGATATTCAATGCATATTGTACAAGGAATATACAAGGGATATCAGGGAATATTAGAGAATATACAAATACAATTAAATATATATATATATATAAATAAATATATATATTCGGTTTAATCTGGCCCTTCACAACAGTTATGATTGTGTTTACAGTAGTCAAAATGATTGTTTTTATTCCATAGTTATCTGTACTTAGGACACTGTCTGTGACTAGACGAACAGGCAAATAGGTGTTGATTAACCTCTGGGGGAGGGTGATTAGCCTTCCCCTGGAAGCAGTAGGAATGTGTGTTTTATTCAAACCCAGGGGGCGGCTTGTCTCTGGGGGGATGAGATGTTTTGATTAACCTTTTGATGAAGTTACAGGGGGCCTATATACAAGGAGTGAGGAGATAGGGTCTTTGTGTCAAAGGCCTTTATGCTCAGGGGAGACTGTATGCATAGATCACAAAAGGGGGTTGATGCTGAGTGAAGGCGGTATGCAGAGAACCGCAGAGAACAGGGCAGAATGGGGTTTTATGCCAGGGGACAATGGGGGTGCAAGGGCTTACACCAGGTTACTGTGCCAGTAGGCTGAGGGACAAAAGTTGAGAAGATTATATGCCCAAGGGGGGTAGGAATGCTTTAAGACAGGTCGCGGGAAGCCACAGGGGATGCTGAAACCTGTTGTTTATGGTCACTGTTAGGCTCAGCCTATCTTTACAACAGGAGAGAGGTCACAGCTGGTGAAGATAGGAGGGAAGGGTCAGAGTGTGATAACAGATGGAGGTATTTTTTACAACAGGGCACAGGGAGGTGTGACAGGAGGTTGAGACGAGGTGCTGATTCAGGACAGCATGAGGGAGATAGGAAGTGACAGAGAGGGGTGACAGGAGGAGCGCTAATACAGAACACAGCTGGGTGAGTGAGTGTGAAAATCAATAGGGTAATCATTCAATTGGTTTATGACTTTTGAATGGCTGACTATTTGATTGAAGGAATAGCCTGTGGTTATCGCGGCTCTAGCAGGCCGGGGTGACTTCGGGTTGAGAAGGGTTGCTAGACCTTTTTTAGGATGTGGATAGGAGTGTAGATGTAAGTGTAGATTGTGTTTAGCCTAAAGAGAGCTGAGAGTAGGAGCAGGAAGGGAAACTAACCAGTGTCTTGTCTGTGGTTGATTAACAAGTGAGGGAGAGGGTTGAAAGTATTTGTTTGTGAGATGTGTGTTATATGTTGGAAGAGATGGTGGTTGGACTGATCGGAGTGGCTGGGAATGATTGAGAGTGGTTTGTTTATTTTGTTGTGTTTGAGAGATTTATGTTGAATGAAAGGTTTTTGATTTTTTTTTCAGTGGATGAAAGGATCTGGTTAGAGCCTAGAACTAAGCATGCCAAGCTCACTACAGGATGTTAGATCTCGTGGTGAGCCAACTGACCACTTTTAGTATAAGCCATATCTAGTTATAGTTGCCTGGGAGCTCTGAATACGTATGAATGAAATTGACTTGTGAAGTTTGACTAATTTTTGTTTTTCTTTCCTTTCTGAGAACTCTAATTTTCAGGATTGAATGTGTTGTATAACTGTGAGATATTGGATGGAAGGAGTTTATGTTGTATCATATCATTTGGTTGGGTGACAAGGTTTAGGCGGTATTTTAATTTTAACATTACTTTCATTTGATTTTTTTTTTTTTTTTTTATTATAATTTTTTAAACAAACATATAAACAAACATGACAACACACGATAAGATATACAAGCATTAATTACAGTGCATATCCAATGAAATTACCATTTAGTCAAATGTCTTATACAGGATATACCCCTAATACCTGTTATCTAAAAACCTACACACATATGCTCTAGCTCGTACCCCCCCCTCCCGGACCCCCCATTGGATAATCCAACCATTATAACTTGTTCCTAACCAGACACTACCATTATATGCTAGCTTTTATTCTCTCCACCACTTCTAACCACATAGTCATTTTGGATTCATTGAGACCCAAAATTCTTGCTGTAGATATTTCTTGATAAATCACATCGAGATATGTAAGAGTCCAGACCTTCCGGCACATTTTTTCCGGTTGAAACCATCGTGATGCTATCAGCTTTTTAGCCACTGTGATACCGGATAAAACCAATCTCTTTAGCTGTGGAGGTACTGCATGTTCAAAGACATCATTCAGCAGTAATACAGAGGGGTGTACAGGTATATCCAGATCCAAGAGATTTGATAATTGCTGGGTCACTTCTTTCCAAAATATCTTAACTGGTGGGCAGTCCCAGTACATGTGCATAAATGTCCCTTCGTCCCCATTTGTACATAGGGAGCATTTGGAGTCTTGTTTAAGACCCATTTTGTTCAGTCTTATAGGAGTTAAGTATGTCCTGTGAATATAGTTAAGATTGATTTGTTGATGGTCCGGGTTCCTTGATGCAAGTCGTACATTTACCCAGGCCTCTTGCCAGTCAAAGTCTGTCTCCAGGTCTGGTATATCCCTCCTCCAGACTGAGTCTAGATGGAGGGTTTCATACGAGGCTGTTAGTAATTGATGATACAAATCTGAAACAAAACCTCTCGATGTCTCTCTTTCATAGAAAAATGTGTGGTATCTGTGGTGTACAATTGGTATCTTTAATGGAACACCGTGAGCTTTCAAACATGCCAATAACTGTGCGTAATAATAGTATGTGGACTTGGTGAGATAAAATCTTTTGCGTATTTCATTGAAACTACAAAAACCCTGTTTGTTGAAAACGTCTCCTAATGAATGTATGCCTTGCTTTTCCCATCTAGGGAATCTTATAGGTTGTTTTCCAATCAAGAGTGCATTGTTATTGAATAAGGGAGTATGATTATGCCATTTATGTGGGATAGAATATTCTTTTTGTGTTTCACGCCATGTCCTGATCGCATGAGTGATTATGGGGCCAAATTTCCGTTTGCATTGCTTAATTGATAATTTGGTGTATACTATGCCCTTCAGCCTATGTGGAGCTACTATATTTTCTTCTAAATTTCTCCAGGATACTGATGCTTGGGGATCAAACCATGTTGTTAGTGGTCTTAAAGTGTACGCCTTAAAGTAGTGCTAGAAATCTGGGAATGCCATACCTCCGTTTGCTTTGTTTCTCTGTGCGGTGGATCTTTTTATACGTGGTGGTTTGTTATTCCAAATAAATTTGTATGTGGAGGAGTGTAATTCTTTCCAGTAACCCTTTGGAGGGGGTAACGGTAGCATTGAGCTGAAGAAGTTGATTCTAGGTAGGACGTCCATCTTAACTATTGATATCCGTGCCTGTACTGAGTTTTTACGTTTTGACCACCTGACAAGGTCGTCTTTGATTTTGTTTTGGATTTTTATGTAATTGTGTTTCACCGTTTGGCTTATGGTAGGGAATATTTCAACTCCCAAACATCTAAAGTGTTTTACCATCTGTATCTCTTTTGGGAGGGTTATATTTCTTTTTGCAGGGGCATTAAGTGGGAGGAAGGCCGACTTCGGCCAATTTATCCTAAATCCCGATAGATCTCCAAAGTCCTCAATCAGCTTGAGAAGATGAGGCAATGCAGTGTTGGGGTTTTGCATGAACAGTATTATGTCGTCCGCATATAAACAAATTTTGTGTTGTGTGCCCTTGATTATGATTGGTTCTATGGATTGGGATTGTCTTATATATTGTGCTAAAGGCTCTAATGATAGATCGAAAAGTCCGGGACTAAGAGGGCAACCCTGTCTAGCTGAGCGTGATACCGGAAAGATTTCGGAGATGATTGTACCTGTTGTAATCATGGCCGATGGGTCTTTGTATAATACTTTAATCATATCAATGAATCCTTTTCCTAACCCCATCCTTTCTAATACTGCCCATAGATACAACCATTCCAACCTGTCAAAAGCTTTCATTGCATCCAGGGACAGTATCGCCTTAGGTGTGTTGTCTTCCTTGTTGGCATCTAGTATGTGTAGTAATCGTCTTATGTTATCAGTGATCAAGCAACCTCTTATGAAGCCAGCTTGGTCCGGATGAATTAAAGACGTCATATGCTTTTGTAGTCTGATGGCTAATACCTTAGAGTACAATTTGATATCGGTTCCGAGGAGGCTTAAAGGTCTATAACTACCGTACTCGGTGGGGTCTTTGTCTTTTTTATGGAGGACTGTTATGAGTGCAATATTGTCATTTTTATGGAAGTTCCCCTCCTTGACTGAGTATAAAATCATATTTAGTAATAAGGGTCCAATTATGTCCCAACAAGAGATGTACATTTCTGGTGGGATACCGTCTCTTCCAGGAGCCCTACCACTTCGCATTTCAGATATGGCCTCCCTAAGTTCATCTAGTGTGATTGGTGTTTCTAACTGTTTAGCGTCATCCTCTGAACGTTTAGGGAGGTTAATTTGATTAAGATATGTGTCCATTTTGTTTGGATCAAAGGTTGTATCTGATTTGTATAAGTTGGAGTAGAATTCTTTGAATGTCGTGTTTATCTCTTTGGGTTCTGTAACAAGTCCTTGTTGTGCTCTAATGGTAGTTATATCTGCAAATTTTGCTTTGACTCTTAATCGCATAGCTAATAGGTGACTTGGTTTGGAACCTTGGGAATACTGCTGTTGTCTTGTGCTGCGTATTTGCATTTCAGATTGTTGTCTATATATGGCGTTAATCTCTTTTTTTAGTATGTTGACTTGATTTTCCAGTCGAACCGAGTTGTTGTATTGTAAAGAATTAAATAACGTTGAGTAAAGCGTTTCCAGTTCAGCTAGTTTTGAGCATTGATTCTTGCGTAATTGGGAGGACAAGCTATCAGTGAAATCCTTGATCATTCCCTTTATCGTTGTTACGTATTACTTTCACATGGTGGAGGGATACTTACTGTCTGTGGTGCATATTCACATTGTGGTTAAGTGTGCTGTCACTAATTGGTGGTTTGATTGACACACTGTTTCTTCCTGTTTTGCTTGTGTTTAAAATGGCCGTTTTTTAATTGATCACAGGTGTGGTGATGAGGCACCACGCCCTACAAATGCAGAGTGCAGGCAGCAGTCAAGTCTCCCCCACTTCACAGGAGATGTTGCAGCTCTCCAGCGTCTCACCTGCTCTCACTATTTTGTTGTACATTTGGCTTGTTCTTCCTTTTGCCTATAGTTTGTTGTTTAACTTTGGAGTCTGGAACACCCAGCTCCCACTATTTCTGTCCATTTAGTTAGTTGTAAATAACTAGTTATTTTTGATACACTTTTGTCCAGTGTCCTGTGTCCACCACGTCGCATTCAAGGCCTTGACAAGCCATATTGTAGGCTTGAATGTAACATGGGGGCTCGTGCCGGTCTACAAACAGGTAAGTATGCTCTTGATTTATAATTTGATTTGACTACTGGTATGCTTTAAAATATTTAGTTTAGTGGACACCACAGGTAGGTAATTTCATTGTTTTCTGGCTGTTGTTAGCCTCCTGTGTACCATGTACTCCTGGGGCAGTCAAAGAAGTGATTGGTATATGATCTTTGGCTGGTAGCAGGTGTGGTTGAATAAAGCTAGGTCTACAGTGCATTAGCTTTCAGTATAGGTAGGTTAGGGGGCCGGGAAATGTAATTAGTGTGTTAGGACCTGATGTAAGTGTTTTTTGTTAGATTAGACATGTGGTGGGCCTAGCAGTCTTTCTTTTGACTGCAGTATAGGTTTTTTAGAAGCTATTTGTGAGTAAAATCAGATTGTATGGAGCACCTGTTTGTATTATTAGGATTTGTTTGTTGAATTTGTTTGTTGAGTAACACAAGGGGTTTTGCCTCACTTGGTTGTTACTGAAGAGCGTTTGTTCCAGTATTTTGGGATAAATGCCTACCACAGGGTTAGTCTTGTGGGTGGTTCGTCTCAGCAGAGGCCTGTAGCTAGTGTCCAGTAGCAGTGTCTGCTGTGATTCTCTAGTATAGGATCTGTGTGCATTATTGAGCTTGACCTTTTTGATCCAGTATGTGTTATGCCGTGTGTCTTAAATACAGTGTGATTTGTTTTGCGTGCTAACATATAATGCCGTGTTTTGAACTACTGCTTGTGAGTTTCATTGCGTGCTGTGTTATGCCGTGTATCTTCAATCACTGACATTTAATTACGTGCTACACCTTTTTGTGGATACAGGGAAATTGGAGTTTGAACCCCAGGTTGTGTTTTGTGTACTGGACTGTATTGTATTAGTAATTAATTAATTGGTTGATTAATTACTATATAAGTAATTAATATTGTTGTATTCGTTTGTTGTCGTTTACTGTGGATAATAGACAATGACGTTGGACATTGATGACTTTGTTGCAGAGCCAACACTGGCTAAGGTAAAAAAATGTTCAAAGGATGAGTTACTACAGGTGGCAGCAAGGTTTTCAATAGACCTCGATGCAGGCCAGAAAAAGGAGAACTTGGTAGGTCAATTAATTGAGGAACTGAGTACACTAAAGGTTTTTGGTGTGGCTGCAGGTAGAACTCTGGAGGAGGAGGGAGAAGGCTTTGAGCTACCGTGTGGGCGAGAGGTGGAGCTTAGAGCAGCGCGTGACCTTGCAGCTGTTAACAAGGCAGACCGTGAGGACCTTGAAGCGAGTGAGATAAGGAGAGCAGCTGCAGCAGCTACAGCAGCAGCTACAGCAGCAGCTACAGCAGCAGCTGCAGCCAGAGCAGAACGTGAGGCCCAGGAAGCTATTGAGGTGGCACGGGAGGTACGCGCCCAGGCAGCATATGACCGGGAGATGGCGATGCGTAATGCGGGTGGTGCTGGTGCTATACATGTGCATCGGGAGCCGGGTTTTGATATGGCTAGGCAGAAAAGCATGGTTCCGTTTTTTTTGGAAAGGGACGTCGATAGTTTTTTTTAATTATTTGAGGACATAGCTGGCAGTTGCGGCTGGCCAGCAGATAAATGGACTATCCTCATGCAGAGTGCTTTGCGCGGTAAGGCACAGATAGTGTATGCGTCGATGTATCCTGATAATAAGGATTATGCTTTGGTGAAACAGGCTATCCTTAAAGCCTATGAATTGGTCCCTGAGGCTTACCGCCAGAAATTCCGCAATTTGAGGAAACAGAACTCTCAGTCTTTTGTGGAGTTTGTGAGGGAAAAGCGGTTGCTTTTTGACCGGTGGTGTGCAGCAGAAAAGGTCACCACAGTGGAGGAGATTAGGGACCTAATCTTATTAGAGGAATTCAAGGTGTATGGCGTATCTGAGGATATTGCTATGTACTTAAATGAGAGGAAAGTCAGGACCTGTTCAGCAGCAGCGGTCCTAGCTGATGAGTATGTTTTGACCCACAGGACGTCTTTTGAGAGACAGCATTATCCTGTGCATGATGAGGGGAGGCCAAAATGGACTCCTAATAGGCCTACAGGGTCCGGTGCTGGGGGTAGTGGTAAGTTTAATGGGGCATGGGGAAGCGATGATGCCCGGAAGTGCTAGCACTGTGGGAGTGCAGGACATGTGATGGGAAATTGTTATTGTTTGCACCCAGAAAGGCGCCCGTCTAACCCACCCAGGCCGGTGATGTTGATAAATGCACCTGTACGTAACCCTGTTGTTCTGTCTCCACTAGATGGCAAAGGAGTGGATGACCTTTACACACCTTTCAGGAGTACAGGGTTTGTTTCATTGACAGAGGGGGGTCCTAAAGTACCGGTGAAAATTCTCCGTGATACTGGCGCATCCCAATCTTTTGTGCAAAGTAGTGTCCTGCCCTTTACGCACCACTCTGAGTTGGGTGCAGGGGTTGTTATTGAGGCTTTTGGAATGCACACGATGAATGTGCCGCTGCATAATGTCTTTCTTGATTGTGCCCTTGTATCAGGACCAGTGGTGATCGGAGTGACGGCTGGCAAACTCCCTATGCAGGGGGTAACGTTGCTCTTGGGCAATGACTTGGCTGGAGGTAAAGTACTGGTGAAACCGGAGGTGACATGCATGCCAGGTACTCGAGTGGCGGAGCAGTATCTCGTGGGCTTCCCAGCCTTTACAGTGGCTGAGGCCACAGCCGGATTGGAGGAGGAGAATGAGGAGGATGAGAGTGAGAAGGATGTTGCTACTTCATGTGGCACCGTTTCTGACATTTCATGTGGCACCATTCTGGTTGAGGAGGCTACAAGGCCAGAATTGGGCTGCCGGCCTTCCTACAGTAGCTCTGACGTTCATGATGTCTCACTTGTCAGCAGTGATGATCCCAGTATGGTCAGTGTTTCTGATATTGATTCATGTGACCACACTGACTCTCTGCCAGGCACTGGGTATGCTAGTCAACCTAGTTACCTGTGTCCTGTGCAGCAGGAGCAGTCTTCACAACCTAGTATAATGGGTGACGACCATTTTGATTGTGACGAGGTTGATGTGTGTGCCACCATTTGGCAAAGGTGTCATGGCAATGTTACTGTGTGTGCCACCATTTTTGCTTGTGACAGTAGAAAGGTTTCAGACACCGTTTTGTTTCATGACGAGGTTGCTGTCTGTGACACCATTGTTGCTCATGACAGTCCTATTTTTTGTGACACTGTTTTGGCTCATGACGGTGCAGTTTCTTCTGTCATTGTTGCGAATGACAGTGCTAATTTTTGTGGCGCCATTTTGAGTCACAGTGTTGATGAGTGTGCCACCATTTTGGTTCCTGACCATGCTGTTTTTTGTGACGCCATTTTGGGTGGTACTCCAGATATTTTTGTGCCTGAAGTGATGTTGCTCTGTTCCAGGGATGGTGAGGACGTGCCTGAGGCGGTACATCCTGCTCTGGCTGTTCGTGACTCACAGTCTCCTGTACAGCTATCGTGGGTACAGCCCTCAGTACGGTCTCCTGTACTGACAGTGCCAGGTGGGGAGGAGACGGGCGCTGTGATGGTACCAGGGGAGTGTGCTGACTTTAGTTTTCCTGTTGGTTGTCCTGAGCGCGATGAGGTTGTTTTTTCTCAAGTGTGTGATTCCTGTTTGCTGTCTCCTTTTGACAGGTCGGTGTCGGTGGAGCGGCCTGTTGATGTGGAGCCTGTATTTTGTTTTCCTGTTTTCTGTCCTGAGCGCAGTGAGCTGCTGTCTCATGCTGACTCCGGTTTGTTGTCTCTGTTTGTCAGGTCTGTATCGGCGGAGGGACCTGTTATGAGTTTTTTGTTTGGTGGTGATGTGTTGGTGGGTGGTATCTTCTAGGCCTTGCGCCTCAGTAGGGGCTGAGTGGGGTTTAGTTGCCCAGATGTTTCCACCGGCTCCGCTCCATCCGGGCCCAGCTGGGTACATTTTGGAGGGGTCTCGCTTGAGCGGGTGTCGGGACGAGGTTGTTTGTGCTGAGCAACGGTGTCGAGTGTTCCTCAGTAGGGAGCATTCGACGGAGTTAAGGGTCGTGTTCGACAGGGGCCGACCCGTTATCGCTTTGTGGTAGTGACTCATGGGCTGTGGGTCGCTATTAATATTTTATGTACAGTTGAGTGTGACTCTTGACCGGGGCTCACACTCAACACAGTACAGGCGCTGCACATGTTGGAGTGTGTGGTTGCATTTTTTTTTGGTAAGGTTGGTAAGTATCCCCTTATTTATTTATGTTCATTCTCTTGGAGATGGTTTCTTTGGGCTATAGTTGGGAGAAGAACATAAATCTTCGGTGTGGGGGTGTTACGTATTACTTTCACATGGTGGAGGGATACTTACTGTCTGTGGTGCATATTCACATTGTGGTTAAGTGTGCTGTCACTAATTGGTGGTTTGATTGACACACTGTTTCTTCCTGTTTTGCTTGTGTTTAAAATGGCCGTTTTTTTATTGATCACAGGTGTGGTGATGAGGCACCACGCCCTACAAATGCAGAGTGCAGGCAGCAGTCAAGTCTCCCCCACTTCACAGGAGATGTTGCAGCTCTCCAGCGTCTCACCTGCTCTCACTATTTTGTTGTACATTTGGCTTGTTCTTCCTTTTGCCTATAGTTTGTTGTTTAACTTTGGAGTCTGGAACACCCAGCTCCCACTATTTCTGTCCATTTAGTTAGTTGTAAATAACTAGTTATTTTTGATACACTTTTGTCCAGTGTCCTGTGTCCACCACGTCGCATTCAAGGCCTTGACGAGCCATATTGTAGGCTTGAATGTAACAATCGTCATCCATAATATTGTGGGGTCCTGCACCGTATTCGCATTCATCCGAAGGAATACCGTAAGAGCTTCTTTGATTTGTGTTATGAATTCCTTGTTATTGAGCAGCATCGTGTTAAATCGCCATCTTGGGGCTCGGGTTGATAGTATACCAAATGTTCCTTTTAGGAGTAAATAACAGTGATCTGATAATGCATTGGGTATCATTTCCACATCGTAGTTGTCAAATAGTCTCGGGGATGTAAAAATGTAATCTATTCTGGATAATGTGTTATGTCTCGCAGATCGACAGGAGTACTTCCGGGTCGTGGGGTTAAGTGATCGCCATAAGTCATTTACACCTGTAATCTTCGACCAATCCTTTAATGCATTGGATGCATTTTTTTGTTTGCTGGAAAAGGAGGGGTTTGATTTGTCCATCCTTGGATTCCAAATGGCATTAAAATCCGCACCAATTATAAATGAGTATTCGGGAAGGTCTAACATTACTCTGGTAAGTGTATTGAAGAAATTAACTTCGTATACATTTGGGGCATATACCGCTACCAGCGCTATTTTCCTGTTCTTGTGTAAAATCTTAGCTATAGTTATCCGACCATCTGCATCAGACCATACTCCCTTCAATTCAATGTTCAACTTCCGTCTAACGACTATGGCTACTCCCCGAGTTCTCGTTCCAAAGGATGAGTGACTAATGTTATGATATGTGTTGTCCGCTAACGAATCTATGTCTTTCTCTAAAATGTGCGTTTCGCTTAGCAGAGCCACGTCCACCTGTTCTTTTCTCATCAGTGTGAGCACGCTTTTGCGTTTGTGTTGTTTATTTATTCCACCAGTGTTCCAGATCATTATATTCAAACTAGCCATAATCTATACATGTTGTTGTGTAGTTGTTGGTAATGCTTCTGGAGTGCGAAGCTACAATAGATGTACATCCAATTATTGAGGTCCCGTTGAGAGCAGAGCTTAAAAACATATATATACAAATAAAAATCCCCTATCCCCCCCTCCCACCGAGAGTCGTACATGACTGTGTTCCATGAACACAACCTTCGCGTATAACTCCCTCCCTTAAACCACCGGATATCCCAGAATGATCCAATTATCCTTAACATTCCTATGTATACCATAGGATCTAACATTCTAAATTCTACCATGAGTAGAATGTCAACTGTGGCTTGGCCACTTTCCCGTTAAATAAAAATTTAAATAAGATAAAACAAAAAATAAAGACCAAAAATAAGCTTCAATTATCATGCCATAATCACTTACATTTTATATGAACTTGTGTAATTTATAATAACCCAGGAATAATATGGAGGTATTGAACTGAAAAGAGAACCTCAATAAATCAGAGAAAAGAGAAGAAAAAAACAAGAAAAAAGGAAGAGAACATTAACTTAGATCTTAAAAGAGCTTTGCTATGCTTAAACATCTAAAGTATAAATTGGAGAAGTAGTGGAAATATTTCCAATTAATAAAAAGCAGTTTTTAAATACGTATATGCAGCATTTCCCCTGGCCAGGGGTGGGCGATGATCCGTTGTAGAATGTTATTCCAGCCGGCCGCTGCTGTGATGGTTCTGTGGTTCTGCAGCTAGATGCTGTTGGTTATTCCCCCGAAGGGCTTCTGGTAGTATGTCTGGCCACGTATTGCTGTTATTCCAGAATGTTCCCTATATCAAAGAATGTTTTAGATGTTCTAGATTATTCCAATATGTCGTTTTTACAGTGTTAGAATGTTCCAGTATGTTCTGGAATGTTGTTAGAATTCCATACTGCACATGTGATTTGATAGAAGGTGCAGACAGAGGGCGGATAGATTAACACAACGTAGGGTAAGAACATACACATCAATTATGGTCAGAGTGAGGGGGTAGTGATATTTTTTTCTCCTTGGGTGTTTGTCTGCCTTCCCTGCCCGACTGGAGCTGTGACGACGAGGAGGTAAGGTTATATGACCATTATATGGTCATAAGGGGGGTGGATAGATGAGAAGACCAATTGATGAATTATGCAGATGTGATTGTGCTGTCTTAGGAAAGAAAAGAATTAACAGGAGAAGAAAAAATGAATGTAAAGTGAAAATATTGTGATAACTAATGTATGTTTTCTCTCAAACCTGATCATGTAAAGGAGTGTGGGAACAAACTTTCATGTAGATTAAGGAAATTGGGTTTTAAATGTGTGATTTATTATATTTTAATGTGTAATTTGTAGATTAAAAAAAAATTGTTTTATTGTTTTCAAAAAACCCAAAAGTTGTTGTTTAAAAGGTGGGCCTCTGCCTTGAGGAGCAAAAACTCATTGATGATATGTACCAAAGAATAATGAAAAGAAAATTGAGAAAAAATTTAGAAACATTTGAACAAATTATGATTTTTGTTATTATGTTAAATTGTATGGTTAGTATGTATAGAAAATCAAGTCAATGTACTGTTTATGACAATGTAAATTGTCAGAGTGAGGAATGTGGTGATATTTGACATTGAATTTCATAACTAATATGTGTGAATAATTAGAGAATCCATAATGTAAAAGCAGGGCTTAGCCAAAAGTGATTATTGGTGTTAGATAAGACATTCCAAACAAACCCCCGCTCAGAGTAAGACTGGATTAGAGAACAACAGTTGCAGGTCATAAAAGCCCGCAGGGGAAGTCACACCCCACAGGAAACGGTGGCTCACTCTAACTAGCAGAGGGACAGCAGGTCTAGCAGATAACTAGCAGACACATCCAAGGAACTATTAAGTCAGTATACTTTATATAGGAAATCTGGTATTACTTATTACATTAACCATATCAATGTAGAAGGTAACTTACAAAGAAGAATACCATTTAGAATGTCACCCGAGTATGAAAGTAATAGTGTTATTTCACTCTTGTTATAAAATCCTGGTATATTTATCACAGTTATATTATCTGGTAAATAAAGGTTGGTGTGGTCTCCTATATGATGTCTGGTATCAGCCTAGAAGCAATGACTGTACTGGGATGATATGAGAGATCTGTAGGTCATTACACAAACCATATAGATTGGAAAATCAAAATGGTACACGAAGGAATGTTAAAGTATTGGATTCATTCAGAGGAGACTTGAGCAGCCAAGGAGGGGGGTCATCAAAAGCGCCCTCCTCTGTACTCATCAAGAGGCCACACCGACGGGGGCCACCAGCAGACCCCCCTGTTCACTGAAGGAAGACACCGACAGGGGCCACCGGCGGCCCCCCCTTCTGTTTACTGATAGAAGACCGGTACTTGTGATTGGTTCAACCAGTTTAAAAATAAGTGAGGTCATTTAAACCTATAAGTAGTAGAGCAGTACCGTTATTTGGTAGGCCAGCCCACCTACCCGTCCCCAGGGGGGTCCGGCTGAGCCTCCAACCACACCACCAGAGAAATGTGCTGTTATACATGTGAGTAGAATCATGGACTCATTATTGTTGGCTAGAGTAACATGTAATTCCTACCTTAGACCAGGTTGTGCCCATGTGTATGGCTTAGTACATTCTCGTTTCATACATAACATGAATACTATTTATGTGCAGAACTGTCTTGATGTGAAGAAGCCACCGTGTTTTGGGCTATTTTGATTATATAAACCTCATCAAACCTACTGTACAATCATGTATTATGCTGAATAATTCCTGTGTGCAACTGATGCCTTATCCACCCTTGGCCCTTTGGCAAATAAATCAGTTGAGTTGAAATATAGTTCCTTTTGTCTGGACTGCACGTTTATTTCTCATCTGAGAAGACCATGTTTCCATCGCTCTCCTTTCCCTCCTTCCAGTTAGCGACCTCCTTGTGCTGCAAATAGCCTTAGATATTGTATAGAATATACGACACTGTCATTACATTGTTTGTTGATATTACAATTGTTAGCTGTTTAGGTTGTTCTCTGTGTTTGTATCTCTGATTCTGTGTGTTATATAGTTCTAGTTCCTTTGTGTTGATTGTTGTATTAGTTCTTATGCCTTCTCCCCCCAGCTGTCGTCCATTACTAATTAACGTTAATTAGGAGCTGTATTTATTGCCTGTGGTTGCTGAGATGTTTGTGGCGACATTCCTCCTGTCTCCTTCCCCGTTTTCCTGTCCACGCCGTATTGTGCTGTCATCCTATAGTAAGTGTTAGTGTTGTTGTTTTGTTGAGTAGGTTGTTTAGTAGTTCCTGTTTGTTCTTTGTATTGCACTGGATTCTACAGTAAACTACCTCTCCAAGCTTCAATCCTCGTCTCTGCCTCCTCCATACCTTTCCCTTTCTGCAAAACTGTATTCTACCTACCTCCATCGTAACAGTTATATACATAACCGTACGTTATATATGGCATAGCTCTGCTCAGCGTCATATTGCAACACAGGAGCTGAGCAGAGCTGAGCTCGACAAATGTACCCGCTGAGGCCCCCCACAACCATCAGAACCGGGGAGGACCCGAGCCCCCCGAACCTCCCTAGCGGAGGACAGGAGGGAGTCGGATCTGACGTACCCACGACTACACAAACGCACAACCCGCATGCCACTAGGGAACGAACAGAAAGGAACAAACCCCCGTTACCACCCCTAACATCACGGGGTCAAGAGCAAAGCCCAACCCTGTGGCAAGGCCGTAGCAGCGGAGTGCGAAGGAGGACCCAGACCCAGAAGGGACTGGACCCCCCCAGAAAAAAGGGGGCCTGGAGAGGGGGGGGGGGGGCCAACGACCCCACAGCATCGAGACCTCACCAGGCGGTCACTAGTGACACCGCCCCCCACATCGCCAGCGTATTCGGACAGGGCCCATCCAAGAGCAGGCCCTTCCCCCCTACAGCACGCCGCCTAGCTCACTGATCCTGGTATACCCAGGCAGTCACCCATCCAAGTACAACCCAGGCCTGAACCTACACAGCCACCGAAATCGAACAAGATCGGGCATGTTTCAGGTTGGCATGGCTGTAAGCTCGAAGCACTCAAGAGGCTACACCCACAGCGGGAGCAGGCAGCGCACCGGGGAGACAACCCCCAAAATAGGTCGATCCCTCAATACAGGCAACAGGCACTCGACCTGAGCCTGGAGCACTGCGGACTAGACAGGTGCCAAAAAGGGTCTGCTGAACAGCACCCCGGCGGAAGGGGCGTATGCTGGCATTGTCGTTCACCATGTCACAGCCCCCACAAAAAATGCTCGACTCTCTAGAGGGGCAGAGGCAGAGAAGGCTGACACGATTGGCAGACGTCATGAAACGTGCAGGGGCACACTCAAGCGGTCTCCCCCGAGAGTTGACTCCGCTACCAACACACCAGGGAACCAACCACCCCCTTGGTTCAAACATGAGGTGGTTGTTACTATAACCCCTCAAGAAAAAGATTTCCAAAACACAACTGCGGGTATACACTGGCTATACCGCAGTACAAGTGTTTCAGTTTTCAAAAAGGGGTTATCCCAGGCCTAAGGGTCGACGAAACAATTTCGGACCGGGCCCGGCGGACCGGGACGTACACAGGGATGCCAGAGGTGTTCCATAAGAATCACCTTAACAGCCCCCTCCCAACCGCGTCTATACTTTCCGCAACAGAGCTCGGTTTCCGGGTTCCTCTGATTGGCCGCGACCCCTACGTGACCCGCGCTAGCATGCCCCCTTATCCACCGCTGCCGCTGCCCCTACAGCTCGCCGCTGTGTTGCAGCGCAGAGACGCTTGCTTCCTAAGAAACGCGCCACTCTGAGTCAAGAAACGCGCTGTTGGTAACACCACCTACTTCAATGACAGAGCTCTCTTGTTTAATAATATTGTCGCGTCATCTTAATATGCTGCTTATGCAGTTATCAGCTGTACGCTCGCTTCCTGAGTCAAGAAACGCGCCACTCTGAGTCAAGAAACGCGCTGTTGGTAACACCACCCACTTCAATGACAGAGCTCTCTTGTTTAATAATATTGTTGCGTCATCTTAATATGCTGCTTATGCAGTTATCAGCTGTACGCTCGCTTCCTGAGTCAAGAAACGCGCCACTCTGAGTCAAGAAACGCGCTGTTGGTAACACCACCCACTTCAATGACAGAGCTCTCTTGTTTAATAATATTGTCGCGTCATCTTAATATGCTGCTTATGCAGTTATCAGCTGTATTTGGCATAGACGCCTGAGTCAAGAAACGCTATTGTCGCGCCCGCCACTCTGAGTCAAGAAACGCAGTCATCTTAATATGCTGCTTATGCAGTTATCAGCTAGCTGATTAAATGTAAATATTATGCAACGCCAGTCAAGAAACAACCGCCTCAGCAGCATCACGCATCAACTGTAATGTGGAGTGGACTTAAACATATTTACAATTAGCATTTTATAAAGTAGAACTGTAATGTTTACTTTCTCAGTCAGCGCTATGTGCAGCATCTGCCGCACGCGCGTCAACACACAGGCGAGCGTCAACACAGCGGCGAGCTGTAGCGGCAGTGGCAGCGGTGGATAAGGGAGCGTGCTAGCGCGGGTCACGTGGGGGTCGCGGCCAATCAGAGGAACTCGGAAACCGAGCTCCATTGCGGAAAGTATAGACGCCTCCCAGCCATGCTTAAGCAGGAGAAGAGAGGGGTGAAAATAATGGAGAAGGACCAGGCCCCCTTAGCGCAGCGCAAGGTACAACACAACATGGACCAAGCAACAGTGAGGGGTAACACGCAGTAACACAACCACGAACATCTCCATAATGTCAAACCCTGTAACACCCGGGCCGACCCGGCATTTTTCCCCCCGAAAAAAGCACAAGTCCCTCAGGGTACCAGAACAGCAGATCTGCGTCCCCAGCGGACAACTGGTTAACTGACCTGGACCGGCGCGACCAGAATCAGTCCCGTGCCCTAATCACGCCGCCATCCCCAACCCTAGGAGGGGGGTAGGTACGCGTGTCGATCCAAAACATCATAGAGGGCGCCACCCAGACGGTCCCTTTCGTACCGCGCTTGGTGGCCCACCCCAAGGGCGTGAGACCCCTCTACCTATGCTTTAATCTATTCCGTTAACATCTCCCAGATATGAACGAGAATTCGTCGAGACAACACTGGCGCTCGGAAGAGACAAACTCCATCCCAGTTGCCCCATAAAAACGCAGTTTTAATGATGAGCAACCAAGGCGCGCAAGCCCATGCGTGATTCCTATCAGAAGCACCCAGGGCCAGCACTATGTACACGTCGAGACCCAAAACACATCAATGGATAGTCTAACAAGACACCAGATACCGTTCCTCCAAGCCGCCTGGGAGAACGACAAGAAGCCGCTTTTTTATTTTCTACAGAAAAGAGAAAAAAATACGGACATGGGTCCCATGTGACGTGGCTGAGGGAAAAAACAACACCCCGTCAACCATACTTCATAAGAGGGGACGGGGAACGACATACCCTATGACGGGGGGAAACCCATGACTCAACAGACCTTTAAGGCGAGGAGTCAGGAATCCCTAAACAATACCCCGTCAACCTACTCCATAAGGAGGGGACGGGAACCCCCAGAGAGACTTCCCACGTGAGCAACAACTTGAAAAGTTAATGTAACATTGAGCCACGTGACAAAAAGGCTCAAGCTACATATATATCGAGCGTAGCAGAACTCTTAAGTTCCTACGCCCCGCAACACCAACTTGACAATAACAGAGAACCACACATGGGGCCTGTAAAGAACTCACGGAAGTCAGCGACCAATAGAAACGTGCCCAGTGACGTATTCTATGGCGGGGGGAATCCTATGACTCAACCAACCATGATAGGTGAGGAGTCATGGAATTCTTCAGGACGAGGAAAGAAAAAGCCTTTCGACCGAGTGTTAGCTACAGGCCTTGCTAAGCACACATATATATGTAGCGACCAGCTAAAGACTAAAAGTCTAGCTCTCCTATCAACCCCACAACTAGGCGAAGTTTCTACACATCGTATCCCCAACATATGTAGTGAATAAACACACAGTTTGTAACAAAAAATACAGGCCCTCCTAGGAGGGACTTTTTATTGTCAACAAAATCATAGTCGGGCCGGGGAAGGGAACAGGGGAGGGAAAGTCACATCAGCGGCGCCTGCCACGAGCAGCTTGCTGCATGCCACCATGGGGAGCTTTAGCCCCGGAGGGACGGTACTGGGGTGCCTGGCCTCGACGATCCCCACCGTCACCTCCGGGCGTGGGTTGGCTGGCTGCGGTGGTCGAGGCACCCTCTCTCCTCCTGGCCCCTTGTGGCCTCCGTTGAACTCCACCGGCGACATTGGGTGCGGGGAAATGGGTCTGGAGCACCGACCGCTCCTCCTCCATATCCCTGCAGGTCGCCGTCATGAGCTGCATCGCTGACCCGAAGAGCCCAGCATCGGAGAGGGGGGCCGTAAGCAGGGGAAGCCTCTTCCTGTCCGGTACTCGCGCCTGCTCCAGCCAAAGGTGGCGCTGAGACAGAGTGGCCAGGGCGCGTATCTTCCCGGCGGCTATTACCTGCAGCTGAATCAGATGCAGGATGGCTCCAGCCGCCTGGGCGTGCAGGACTTGTTGTTGGTCGTCCAGCACCATACCGCCAGTCATCATCCCGGACATAAAACACGCTAGCTGTGCGATGTTGGATGTCGCAGCTAGGGTTTGAGTCCCGGCGATAAACGACTGGTCACTCCAGTTGGCCAACTGCCTAGCCGATTTCCCGTGGGGAACCGGCTTCCGCAACGGCTCCCACACCACCTCTGGACAAAGGAGAGGTGCCATCGGTCTATCAAGCCGAGGCACCCCTTCCTTCATTCCGTCGACCAAAACAGCCACCCGTGTGACTTGCACGTAGGCGGGGGTAAGACCAGTGATGTGGGAGACCACCTGTCCCTGACGCAGGAAGGCCTCCATTGAGGGGAAGAATGGGCAGACAATGCCCGTCTCCCTCACAGGACGACGTTGCCATAGATGACCTATCAAGTCATTGGGGACAGGGGCATGCAGTGGCTGCGGCAGTTGCACGCCATTAGCGACGGCTGCTGCCGCCATGAGCTCAGGGAACAAGGCACGTAATTCCCCATGCGCACCTTCCTCCACTAAGCTTGCGTCCCTCACATACGAGAGGCTACCACTCACTGTAGCGCCAACATCCGATGTGGCTGATAGCAGGGCATCTCGTCGCTGAGTCGGAGGTTCTAACCCAACACCAGAATACGAGGGACCCCAAGGAGACATACCACCCTCTGCCACACCCTGAGGGGGAGAGTGATGCGTCCCCACCGGGGCGCCAAATAAGAGCGCCGCTGCTCCCACCATGAAATCCTCCGTTTTCATCGGCCACAGAGAAGCAGAAGCACCCTCATCTGGCTCCAGCAGCTCACCAAAACCAGGCCGTTCGCCCCTGCAAGCCACCCTCCTACGACGGGAGCGAGCAGAGGCGAAGAGCTTGCATCGCAGATCAATCCCGCCCCAAGACGCACGGCGGAGGCGGCAAAACAAGAGATAATGTTAACGCAGCTCCAACTTTCTTCAAAACAATTCAGCAAACTTAAAGTGGTGTAAACAGGCACTCAACGTGGTGAAAATTGAAGGAGCTGATGGTATGGCCACACCAGTGGAGGTTTCTCTATGACAACACGTGAAACACAAATTCACTCATAATTAATAATTATTATTAATTTACATATATATATAGGTATATATTTTTTTTATTATTATTATTATTTTTATTATTATTAGAAAAGTTTTCCTCTGTAAAAAAAATGCCAGTGCATTTCTTTTTCTTCAAAAATGGCCAAAATGTACAGCTCTGAGCAGGCCTGCACTGCAGTAATGACTGCAGTAATATTCGTGCAGAATAACTTCACAGGTTGACCCAATGTTAAATAAATAATAAATAATAGCCAATCAAAATAGGCTATTAACTTTATCTAAGCACGGTCTGTGCAGTTAAACTCTTGCCATTGAATGGAGGATTGAATGATTGACAGCCTTGACAATCCAATAATACACGGAGGATGAATGATTGGCAGCCTTTGAAATCCAATCAGAGTCTGCCTGGCAAAAATACCTGTGGAACTGCAGCTGGACTGGCACCTTTCATACATGTCATGTAGCTCAAAGTGCTGTACACAAATATAGGCATATATAACGATAAAAGCAATAAAGTCACAGTGATCAGTTAAGATCAATGTTTAAAAAAATATATAATAATAATAATAATAATAATAACGTAAAAATGAAAATAACGTAAAAATGAAAACAGTCATTTGCTTACCAGTTTGGGAGAACAGGTCCGCACAAACATGTCCGCTCAGTAGCAACCGGAAGTGCACTAAACCAATGCACTTGTACGGTAGGTAGCAATGTTTAGCTCTTATAACGCTAGTGTAGTTACGTTTTTATCAGTGGTCAGAGTTGGGTCCACAGGACTTTTCCAAGTCCCATGGATCCATCAGTGGCCGTGTATTGTGTGCGTATGTACCCGTTCCCTCATTCAGTTCAGTGTTCTAGTCAAAGTTGTGTTCCATCATCTCATGTGTGCAATTTGCCTGAAGAACATTAATTGCCTAATATAATCATTCATATTTTAAGATCTTTATTCACTTGTTCACTTATTGTTGTGCACTGCATCGTTTACTTGGATGATACACTCAGTTGAAGACTAGTGTAGTTGTAGTTGACGTGAACATGCCATCTTGGACTGTGAAGGCAAGCTAACTTGTAGCTAGCTACTAGCTTAGCAAGCTAGTAGTTTATAGTACACACAGTAGGCTAAGTTAAACTTTGCGCCAACATTAGGACCGAAGTATAAACCAGCAACTGAGCAACATGAAGAAGTGGACTTATGCACCTGGATCAGAAAAAAGTAAGTTGTAGTGTTTGTAAAACGAAAGCCTGCTTAGCCTTGTTGCTAACGTTAGCTAACTGTTTAGAGAACAATACTTGTAGTAGACTTGATTAAGGGATTGAAACGTTGTTAACTTGGCTATGTCACATATAAACACAATGTAATGTATCACGTTGGCTGCTGGCTGCTAATGCAGCCTGCAGATAATATTTGCATGTGCACTGTGTTAGTGTAAATGAATGAATGTTGCCCCTAGCTTGTGGCTAGGCTAGCGTACTTTGCGGATGGCTAACGTTAGCCAGCCGAATTGTTTAGAGACTTGATTAAGGGATTGAAACGTTGTTAACTTGGCTATGTCACATATAAACATGCTAATGCAGCCTGCAGATAATATTTGCATGTGCACTGTGTTAGTGGTGAATGACTGAATGAATGAATGAATGAATGAATGAATGAATGTTGCCCAGCCCTTCCATTTCCCTTCCCAGCCCTTCCCAGAGACAGTCGCATTTCTATCCTCTCCCCAGGCTCCTCAAGGCCGTTCCTACCGCCGTCTCTACTGCTCCATGGAGCCCGACGCTGCTATGCTCTGCTTCGTGCCAGTTGCCGGACTATACTCAAATCAACTCTAAATGGATCTAATCAGTGGATTGCATATTTTCTTCAAGAAGCAGAATAAGGCTAACCCTCTCTGCCTATTGGGACATCATAATCGGGCTACCAACTTGAAGACGTGGTCATTTTTGGATTATCGAAGCTTTTGGACTGCAATAAGAAGATTTTGGATCTGTTTACCGCGCACAGGACCTACCAAAATGAACTGATTAAGACACTTGGACACTTGGACTAATAATGCATTCAGTCATTTGGACGGAGTTGTTAAAACTCACTCCACTCAAATCAATAGAGTTATATTTCACTCTATTCAAATCAAATTTAAAGTGACGTGGCTGGGATAAATGTGTCAGTCAGCCAAAACAAATTCCTGGACCAAGGTCGAACCAGAGAGCTGTGGAGTCGAAGGCCCCCTGGGAGATAAGAGTGGCGAGCGGCTTCCCCAACCCCCAATCCCTACCAAATCCCCCCTCCCGCATGTACGCCCAGCGCCACTCCCACGTGATGGTGACGGCAGCCGACTAGTACGCATGCTGGAGGGGGGGGGCCTAAGACTGTTTCATCACCAAAGTCCTATCACCCAGTCCATGCCCCCTCCCTCTGGACAATCTTTTCCGCCCTCCCTCCCGCCACCTGGCGCGACGACACTTTGTTTCAGACACTTTGTTGTTGTTGCAGCCGACTATCGCATATGGCGTCTCAGGCATTCTGTAGATGACATGTGTCAACAAATGTACATGTCTGTGTGAATTTATGTTGTGCCGTTGTTACTGGAAAAATGTAATGATTGTGATATGTTGTTATTAATGAGACGATGAGCTGTATGTGTGTGTCACTGGAATTTCCCCAAGGGAATTAATAAAGGAATATCTTATCTTATCTTATCTTAACTTATGGCTAGGCTAGCGTACTTTGCTGATGCACGGCTGATCTAGTGCCTCTGTGGCTCTGCTTATTTGTCACGGTGAGATTCATGTGGTGGAACTTTGGTGTGCTCTTATGAATGAGAACTGCTATCTTGTCCGTGATGTGTGGGTTTGTGTCTGAAACGACCGGTGGCTTGTGTGTGTTGCGTGAGATGCAGAAGTAAACATTGCCAGGCATTGTAGTTCTCGGACCGCTTTCACCCACAGTTAAAGGAGACATGACATGCTGGTTTGATGAAATGTATAGTGTAAATGAAATGAATAGTTTATGTATATTCAATAGTAGTATTGATAGTATATTAGTATGTATATTGATATTAATATTAATATTAATTAATTGATTGGTGTTGGTATTAATATTAATATATAGTGTATATTAATATTATGTTTTCATCTGTGTCCACTGACCACTGACACACAGTGGGGGATGTTTTAAAAATATAATTTAATATATAATATAATATAATAATTTGTGCTTCACCTAAACATTTGGTCACCAGCCTCCACTGGTCCACACCCCTGCTTATGTAGGTAGCGGATGGGGGTGTGGCCAGACAGATGATGGTATGTAAATGTAGCATCCTGAAAATATGCCTATTATTCAGAAGTGCTGACTTGCCTTTTATCTCCCCTTTGTGCACCAAGACATTCTAATTCGTTTCCATTAATATTCCCTCGAACAATGACGCAGGCTCCTCCTTGGTCTACTCGCTGGAATATGGATTATGAACAGTATCGCTGGACCATATTCACTCACCCAGCCTCCCTGTGTGGCTAGTTGGCGACCAGCAGGGGGCGGTGGCAGGCAGAGAGCGTACCAGAGAGCCGGGGGAGCAAGTAAATGGGGACGGAAGAGGGAAGGCGAGCCTCTTCGGCTTGGGACGCCGCCGTGAACGGTCGCAGCTACAACGGGAGGTGCTTTGGAATAGCCCCGTTAAAGAACCACTGGAGAGCCCCGCCGGAGCGAGCGACGGGTTATCCTATAACAGTAAACGTAGAAGCGTGTTGCATGTTTCCCCCTTGAATATCCCTAGTGATATAAAACGAGTTATCCTAGAATAAAGGCGGTATAGCCGAGTTGGGCTTAAGTTAAAGCTATCCCCTCTATGGAGGCGCCCCGCTAGCGCGGCGTGAAGAGGACCGGTGTTTAGCGACACCCTGCGTTATTATATACCCCGTCTAGCAGGAGGGCTGTTTGGGACCCAGAGTGTAGCTGCAGTGTTAGTGAGGGCAAGCTTATAAATGCGCGTCGACCCAACACCAACCGTCTACAACCGGTCTGCTCCGGCTGTCTACAACCAGATCTGCACCAGGCTGCCTTCAGAGCATGGGAGTTCGTCCCGACCAACAGAGGTGGCCACCACCCAGCACACGCTCTCAGCCCAACACTGCCCTCTGCTCCAGCCCCGCTTGCTAGCGCCCTCGCCGAGAGCGTTCGACGCCATCTTGCCTTCCGGACAACAGTGGCGCGGCGAGGCTGCCATTTTGGTTGAGTGCAATTGAGCATCTATGCTCCGGAGCTATTACACAGTACACAGTGTGGTGCAGCCTGCGGGCGGAGCTAACGTTGCTAACCACAGTTCTAGGGGCACCCCATTAACAATACATGCCGGCATTAGCATAGGACTTTGTTAGGTATTGGTGGGCCCACATTTTGATTTATTTTGAGTGTGATAACGTGTTTGTGTTTAATAATATTTTCCCATCTAATTAACCCTTTCCCTGTGGGGAAGTTACAGACCTGTTGCCTTATAAGTAAAGCCTAGAGAGGTATTATTCTGGCCGTATAATTAAAGCCTGTCAGAGGTATTATATAGGGTGTTGACCCAGACGTGGGTGATGAGTAAAACACATTAAAGTATATTACTCCAGGCACTAACACGGAGGTGTGTGTAGAATATACGTAGACATAAGGTATTGAGTTACACATGGAGTTATGGTAGGACTACAGTCCATTAGAGCACTCCCAGTCATTCGTGTAACTGAACAGTACAAAATAGCATTAAAGAATTAGATGGGAGTTCTGTGTGCGTGTCCATTCATGAGCCGTTTAACAACTCTTTTGGTGTGGGTAACGTTAATACCATTAACCCCTTCCTATTCCACCTTTCCCTTTTTATTGTAAGGTTTTTAGTGTCACTGAGGGATGGTACTGCTTGTGGGGGGAACCAAGTTATTTATTTACAATTCAGTCACTAGGTGTGGGAGGGTTGTAGGAGTAATTGGGGGAAGTGGGAGCGTGTTGGGGAGTACTGCTGACCGCCCTGCTGCAGGGGAGGAAGACCAGAGTACCAGACCAGGTTGGTAAATCCTGGGCCCCATCCACTCGCACTGCCAGCCTCCAGTTGAAGCTCCAGACTCAAAGACGGAGGTGCAGTTAGACAGAGCTCTACTGTGTCTCGCTATCCAGTGATTGTGCCCACCCGTTCCCACGAAGCAGGGATAATCCACCCTGCTACATAAAGGTACATGTGAAAATTTATTTCAGTTCAATACTGGATATGAAGAGTATTGCAATATGACGGTGAGCAGAGCTATACGATATATAACTTGAATGCTCTCCTGTTGCCATTAAAATATCCCACTGATCCAGCCAGTATCCAGGTACAATATATTAACTTTAATGGAGAGAATGGGGAAGATAGAGAGGGGGGAGGGAGAGATAGAAGAGAGAATGAGAGGACAGGATGAGAGAAGGAGTGGAGAGGACATGAGGAGAGAAGGAGAGAAGGGGAGTACAGGAGGAGAGAAGGGGAGTACAGAAGGAGAGAAGGGGAGTACAGGAGGAGAGAAGGGGAGTATAGGAGGACAGAATGAGAGGACATGAGGAGAGAAGGAGAGTTAGGAGAGAAAGGAAGAAGCTCAACGGCACTCAAATTAACTTTAACTGTTAAACTGTTTTATATCCTGTAAAATATATGTTGTAAATAGCTTTTAAAGAATAGGTTCACTATTTTTCAACCCAGACCATATTAAAATGCTGTTTCCCAAATATTTATATTCCTCACTGATATCTATAGCATTGAGAAATGTACCACTGCAGCAATGGTTTAGGGCGGCCTTCAAACACCATAATCGAAGGGTTATGTATATAACCCAGTTCTGTGAGTTATGGTGCACTCAGCACCTGTCTGCATATATCTCGCTTCAGCGTATATACACTGAATAAAAAATTCCACCATGTACCTTTACATGTCAGCATTCATCTGACCACACCCCCATCCGCTTACCTACATAAGCAGGGGTGGGGCCACACACTCATCTCCTTCCCAACAAATTTCACCACAATGAAAAATCAAGGGCCGCAGCGGCGTCCAGGTGCTGAGCGCACCATAACTCACAGAACTGGGTTATATACATAACCCTTCGTTCTGTTTCGTTATGGCTTGCTCAGCACCTGTCTGCATAACAGGGGCTGAGCGGAGCCATAGCCCGACAAATGTACCCCGCTGAGGCCCCCCACAACCATCAGACCGGGGAGGACCCAGCCCCCCCGACCCTCCCTAATGGAGGATACCCCCCCTATTGGAGGTTCACGGGAGGGCGACGGATCCGACCATGCGAAGAGGCACTCAAGCAACTCAACGCACAGGGTGAGCAGACCGTGGCTTGACCCCACGACTACACACACGCACAACCCGCATGCCACCCGGGAACGAACGGAAGGAACAACCTCGTTACTGCCCCCAAAATCACGGGGTCAAGAGCAAACCCAACCCCGTGGCAAGGCTGTAGCAGCGGAGCGCGAAAGAAGACCCAGACCCACTGAAGGGACTGGATCCCCTGAAAAAGGGGGCCCGGAGAGGTCAATGACGCCAGGCATCAAGACCCCACCAGGTGGCCACTTAGTGACACCGCCCCCCACATCGCCAGCGTATTCGGATAAGGCCCCTCCAAGAGCGGGCCCTTTCCCCCCAATAGCACACCGCCTGGCACACTGACCCTGCAGAACAGGCAGTCAGCATGGCCGTAAGCACTCAAAAGGTTAACCAACGGAAGCAGGCAGCGCACCGGGGAAACCAGGCAACAGGCTGTAACCTGAGCCTGGAGCACTGCGGACGAGACAGGCGCCAAAGGAGTCAGCTGAAAACAGCCCCCCCGGCGGAAGGGGCGTATGCTGGCGTTGTTGATCACCATGACGAAGCCTCCATTAAAAAAAACCCACCCAGAGGGGTCGAGGCAGAGAAGGCTGACATGATTGGCAGACGTCATGAGCGTGCAGGGGCACACTCAACCGGGTAACCCGGGAGTTGACTCTGCTCCAACATACCAGGGAATCAACCACCCTCTCTGTACAGATGGTGGTTGTTCCTATAACCCCTCAAGAAAAAACTCCAAAACACACCTGCGGGTATACACTGGCTATACCGCAGTACAAGTGTTTCAGTTTTCAAAAAAGGGTTATCCCAGGCCTACGGTATCAACAAAACTTTACTTCGGACCGGGCCCGGCGGCACGGGAAGCACAGGGTTACCAGAGGAGGTCCAAGACCACCCCAACAGCCCCCTCTTCGCCACGCGTGAGAGAGGAGCGAAAAGAATGGAGAACCAACCCTAAGCACACCGCACTTGGTATTCCCAGGCGGTCTCCCAACCAAGTACTAACCAGGACCGAACCTGCTTAGCTTCCGAGATCGGACGAGATCGGGCGTGTACAGGTTGGTATGGCCGTAAGCCATTACGTGCAGAGTACAACATGTACCCAACAAAGGGTCTCCATAACGCCTAACCCTGTGACACCCGGACCGACCCGGCATTTTTTCCCCCGAAAAAAGCACAAGTCCCTCAGGGTACCAGAACAGCAGATCTGCATCCCCGGCGGACAACGGGTTAACTGACCTGGACTAGCGTGACCAGACCAGTCCTGTGTCCTAACCACGCCGACATGCCCACTCCAGGAGAGGGGGTAGGTATGCGTGTCGATCTAAAACATGAAAAGAGGGCACAACCCAGACGGTCCCATTTGGACCGTGCTCAGTGGCCCACCCCAAGGGCGTGAGACCCCTCTACCTATGTTCTGATCTATTCCGTTAACATCCCCCAGATATGAACGAGAATTCATCGAGACAACCTAGTAAACTGGTGCTCGGAAGAGACAAAACTCCATCCCAGTTGCCCTATAAAAACGCTGTTTTAACAAGCAACCAAGGCGCACTTGGCCCCTATGTGATTCTTTAACAGAAACACACAGAGCCAGCACTATGTATGCGTCGAGACCCAAACACATCAATGGATAGTCTAGCAAGACACCAAACATTGTTCCTCCAAGTCGCCTGGGAGAACGACACGGAGCCGTCGTGCTTCATGTACCTTCCTCTTTTTATTCAAAAAAGAAAGAAACACAGACTGACATGAATCCCACGTGACGCAGCTGAGGGTAATTTTTTTTTACATTTTTACATCCCACCATCCTCGCCATAGGGAGGAGATGGAAATCCCCAGAGAGACATCCCACGCGAGCTGTATAGATTGAAAAGAATATATTGCAACATTGAGCTATGTAATATTTGGGTTAGGCTCTCCGAGGAGGAGGCACTGAACCAATACACACTCAATAATCGAATTGAATCGAATACACACACAATAGAGCAGAACTCCTTTTTGAAGTTCTACCCACCTTGACAATCTGAGGAGGAGGCTCTGAACTCTGAGGAGGCTCCCTCACAGGGAAGGAGAGTCCTAATTCACAGAAGGCCCGAGGAGGAGCTTCGTGAGGAGGAGCTCTGACAACTCCCTGAAACAGATCCATCACATGGACCTGAACAACTCACGGAAGTCTTACCAACAGAGACGCGCACAGTGACGTACTCTATGGCGGGGGAATTTCTGCGGTGCACATGCCCAATCTTCCAGGGCGTGGGACCAGGAATCCCCCCCCCCCCCCCCTCTTACCCTGTAACGTGCCGAACAGCAACGTGACAGGAACCTTGAAGGACAGGAGGTTTTAACCCCTGACCAATCAAAAAGGGGGAGGGAAGGATTACCAGTTCACCCCTTTACGACCCCACACCCATGATACGATGTAATGACAAAAAAGAGCATGACACAGTCATAGTCAGCTACATGAAGTGTCTAACAGCTTCACACAGCTCATGTGCTAACCTGCTATCTGATTTTTACTAAGGAAAAAACACAGTTGTAGATCACAAGACACACACAACCCTTTATCACAACAAAAAATGGCAAGTACACTCTTGCTACAGAGGAACGCCGTTTTTCATAACGAGAGAATACAGAATCCTCGATTATGTATTGGCCACAGGCCTTGCTAAGCACACACGATAAGCGACCAAACAATCTTTTCTTTAGGAAAATATAGTTTCTCAAGCGATTAGCACAACCCCAGCAGTTAAGCTAAGGGTTACATCGTATCCCCACAAACACAGTGACACAATATATTGTAAACAACATGTCTGAGAGAAGGGTGGGGAAGCCCCAGGGAAACCGGGGGGATCACCCCTCCTACCTTACCCTTGATACGGCCAAGTTGAACAGGTAACCCTGTTAATATGTGAACACACTTCATTGTCATTACAGGCTGAGAAAAGAATTCATTCTTCACTCATATGTCACTAAGCATAGCTTTATAGGTTAATTAACCCCCTTAGTTGTGAGTTCACGGTACATGAACACACATGTTCTCAACACAACTAACCAGATCATTTTTACACATGTAAAACAACAACCCGATTTCTATGGAGAGAGAAGCCATACCAGTGACAATTCACACACAACACGCGTCGTATCCTCAATGTATTGCAGCAACACCCGTTTTGGAAAACATCATTATTACAAAACATTTAGAAGGGAAGGAAAGAAGAAGTGTTTAAGGTCCGGTCGGGACCTTCCTACCCTGAGCGCAGGCCAAGCGAACTGCAATCTGGCTAACGGGGCACCGACGTTGAACACAGCATTCCTGTGTTGACGACAAGGGCAGCGTCGCTGCGCCACCCAGCCGCTACGGTTCTCCATGTTGACGCAGTCCTCGCCGGCCGGGCTCCCGGTAGGTTCGCGTCAGAGTGTTTAAGGCATGTTATAGTCACAGAAAACGTTCAACAGTGTAGCATTAAGCTAAGAGCCGTTCGGCTGATAGCAACAAGCTAACGATTACTAGCCTGGTAAACACAGCGAGCTAACGCCACAGCTAACAGCTGCGCAGCTAACAGCTGACTGGCTAACACAGCAGTCCACAAACTAGCACGCAAGCTAAGCAGCTATCACCTGAACTGTACACAATGACATAACAAGCCACACTTCAGACAGGCCGCTGTCCCAATCCCTCCCCTAACAGGGAAAAGAAAATGAATGTCAGAACACAGTTGTCAACGGTGATCCAGACATATAGCGGGGCCCTTTGAGCATGGAACTCCCGATAAAGAAGATCCTATGCCCACATTTCCTCGTTAGGGTATACTTTCATTTGTATATGAAAGATGGGGCCTGCACGGGACAGAGAAGCATCCGCTCGAGAATCCTGGGATCACCAGAACCTAGTCGCGGCCCACTAGATTAACCATCATGGGCGTCAGACCAAGATCCTCCGACCACCGTTTAAGCCGAGCAGAGGACCCTAGCCTGGAGTCGGCGTTTCGTAAATTGTTAGCTAACCCCCACAGCATCAACAACAACCAGAGCTCGCAAGCAAAACAGTACGTACCCAACCTGGAAACAACCGCTTCTCACAACAGTCGGTGCGTCCTACAGTCCAGCTGTGTTGCCGGAGGGTAACCCCATCCAGCCGCAGCAAGGATGACTGTAGCTGGGAAGCAAGTCAGCGGCGTGAGCTCCTAATACGAAAAAGCCGTTGAAGGTCGGAATGATCCAGACACTCCAGTAACGAAGACAATATCGCCGTATTTTCTTGAAAATAGTGAGAGAGAAAATAAAGATATGATGTCAACGTATCTCCTTGTTCCTGTTTTCCTTTCCTCAGACTAAATATTTTTCTCCACGTCAAGTGGGCATGTGAGCAGGCACTTCCTGTGGATGAAATTTGAGAAGGAGATGAGTGTGTGGCCCCACCCCTGCTTATGTAGGTAAGCGGATGGGGGTGTGGTCAGATGAATGCTGGCATGTAAAGGTACATGGTGGAATTTTTTTATTCAGTGTATATACGCTGAAGCGAGATATATGCAGACAGGTGCTGAGCAAGCCATAACGAAACAGAACTACTTTTCAAACACCATGATAAATCTAAGTTTCAAACACTATGATAAATCCACTTTTCAAACACCATGATAATTTACTTTTCAAACCATGATAAATCTACTTTTCAAACACCATGACAATGAGGTGAAATAAACATTTGAAAAGTGTATTCCCTGTGTGTTTTTATCATAGAGGTGCGTTATACTATTAATCTGGATTGTCTATGTTATTCTAATGTTAATCTTAATCAAGGATGAAGACTATCTCACCATACATGACGCATCATATCTTTTTGCTCACTGATGGGGTCCCATGTTGTGCAGTAGGTGCCCTTTTTTTCTTTTCGCCCCTGCCCTTCAAACAGCCTGAGTCCGCCATATGGTATCAATCTTGCGTTGATACAAGAATCCATTCACAGCGATCCGACCGTATGTGTGTAATGTGTGTGTGTAACGTATTCCATTGGTGGCGATCAAAGCATGGAAAAACGACCCCCCCCCACCCTTTCATGCATTCACATGATGAAACATAATACCGATAATATAGCCTTGATTTCAGATTGATTGTTGATACAGGCGAGAAATGGCACGGTTTTGAGTGAAATGCACTAAACGCTGCATAGCGTCGTTTTCTGGGATTAGGCAGGATTACTCTAAAACAAAAAAATCTTTTTCACAAATTGAACAATAGATAGTGTGGTCGTTTTTAATGAACAATAGATCATAACGGGTACAAATCAAACTAATGTGTAATAGTATTGTAGAAACATGCCAATCAAAAAGGTTCTAAGCAAACATAAGATTTAGTCAAAACAGCTGTCTTATTCAGTCAGTCCACGGGCCAAGTTAGCGCAGGAGGAAGTAATCAACAGCTTGGAAGGTGCGACAGAACCGGTTTCCTTCAAGACAATAGAGCAACTGTTTACAAGGGGGGTGGGTAAACAGCTAACACAATGAGATGATCAGATCACATGCAGTTGGTATCGGCTGCCCCGCGGCCTAGGGACAACACAGGTGTAGCCAACTGGTCTGATTAGTATGAAAAGTCTCAAATAGGAATTATAGTTAAATAACTTAAATGTGTGTTTAAAGAGATAGGAGGTTTACCATCAATATGACATACCTGCATATATGACTGTTAGGCTGGACTGATGAGGCTGAATAGAGTGGTGTGATAATATGATGTGATTATACTAAGCTCAGAGACAATCATTCAAAACAATGTGAAACAACTGCAAAATGCCTGTTTACATTGTGGTAATAATTCTGAATTCATATTAAACTGTATAAAAGCATATTATTAATGAACTCTAGAGTATAAACTTAAATCCCCTGCAGAATAAGATTAGTTTTCACTTAAGGTGAAAATAGTCTTAATGATAAGAAATGTGTTTAAGTATGATATCTCTGGGTTCATGTAATTAAGGGTAATTCAAATATAGATAGTATGAAATGAATAAATGCAAGTATTAGGTTGTTAGATGGTGGTTGTTCTTTGACTGGGAAACAAAGGAAAGTATAGAGTTGGCTGTATAAGCCAACCCCCTATTTGCATTCAAACGTAGAGAGGCTGTGATTGGAGAAACACAGCTGCTGATGTCATCACACAGAGACGCTGGGCCTTGGGATATAATGGGATGTTGTGATGGTGGAAGAGGAGAAGTTCTGAAACCCAACTCACCGACGAGGAGACCACATCCCAGCTCTACACACGACGCGGGCAGAGGAGGATTAACGGACAAAGAACATCACTTTTGGAGGGAGAATAGACTGCTTTGTTCATCAGCCAGAGAACAAAGCTCATCAACAAACTTATCAACTATCATTCTTTAATCTGATTTCTTAGATGGGGCGAGCGGCATAGTGCTCCGGTACCTTGAATCTTTTATAGTGTTCTTTATTGTAATTTGTATACAACTCTTAACTTTGATTAAACAGCTGCTGTAATATACCCTCTTCTCCTCCTCATTCCTCCTGCTGCACCGCTGAGCGTCATAACAAAGACCCTCAAGTCTTTGTTTAAAGTATTTTCCAGGGCTTTAAAGTTTTTGAATCACAACGCAGAGCAGATTAGAGCAGGTTCTGATACATATCAGAACCATATAGCTTGGGAAAATACTACAATAGGCCTACTCGATGTCAAATGGGCAATAGTATTATATCCATAGCTATGATATTTAATATAGTTTATACAACGGCATGCACATTTCTTAATTCTGATTGGCTGAAACAGTCAAGTTACACGTTGGTATTTGTAATAACCCCATGCTCTTGGTCCCAGGACCCGCCCACAACCGCATTACTATCACTCCGCCATGCGAGTTTTTAGAAATGCAAGCAAGATGGCGGACAGTAAACATTATGAAAGGATATGGTGATAGGGTCATAAAGACTAAATGAAAAACGATTCTGTCACAGCGAATGTGTTAGTTTCTTAAACAATGTTGGATGATGTAATTGATGGGTCATGAGTCATTGTGGAACAAAATAAAAATCGCGCGAATTGATTGATTGATTGATTAATTGCACATTTTCTTTTTTTCTTCTTTTTTTACCTACTTTCTATAGAAGCAACTGGGAGGTGCGCTGTTTTAAGTGAGCGTTGATTATTGAATTGATTGATTGATTGCTAATTTTATTACTGCCCGCCTTTTTTCCGCCTTGTTTTCTTTCGAAGTTGGTTATGGTTAGAGTTGGTCTTTAGAGCAGGGCGATAGACCACCAGCCCTGATTCCAAACCTTAACCAACTTCGAAAGAGAGCGACTTCGAAAGAGTGCCTAAACTTAAAGGAAAACGCCAACATTTTGGGAAATTAGCTTATTTAACATCTTCCCTGGAGTTAGACAAGAAGATACATACCTTTTTTGTCTCTGTGCATGCATTAGGCTTAGGGAACAGCCGCTCCGTTAGCGTAGCTTAGCTTCATCACTGGAAGTGGGGGGGGGCAATAGCCTGACGTTCCCTACAGAGTCCTACAGTCACCAAATACACTCCAAATACAACTCCAAAACGTTCCTGTAAACATGTTGTGACCTGTGTATTTACCACGTGGAGAAATTAAAAATAATTTAATTAGACAATTACGTTTTATAAGCAAATATACTCGGAACTATTTTTTGCCTAACCACTCCTCTGGGCGCAGTGATTTCAGTGCTACCTGCTAACGTCGAGGGGGGCGGGCACTGAGACTGCCGGTGTCCGGCCAGTGTTTACATTTTCATTTCATTCAAAGCATCCGAACCGATTTAATTGAATCTATCGCTACCTGCTCGCTCTGATATCTCAACTTTATAATCATGGTGCATTACTGTGTTGTAAATGGTTGTGATAATCTACAAGGTAGGCCAGGTGATCCTTTTTCTTTTCATAGAATTCCAAAAGATCCGGAAAGGATGAAGACATGGCTACTTGCTCTGAACATAGATCTCAACACACCGATTGAAATAATTCAAAAAGGAGTCGTTTGCTCAGAACATTTTGTAAATGAGGACTTTCGTGACCCAATTCAACTGAAATACCAAACAACGCGACGTTATCTGAAGGATACAGCTATCCCATCCATCGGCATAGCAAGGCGAGGAGAATGTGAAAGACTGACGGCGGTGAGTTTTCAGTGATTATTATGACGATTATTTAGTTTTATGAAAAATTATTAAAAAAAATTATTAGTAACGCCAAGCTTTCAAACCATCCCGTATCTTGGTAAACACTGGCCGACCGCCTCCCTCGACGTTAGCAGGTAGCACTGAAATCACTGCGCCCAGAGGAGTGGTTAGGCAAAAAATTGTTCCGAGTATACTTGCTTATAAAACGTAATTGTCTAATTCAATTATTTTTTATTTCTTCACGTGGTAAATACACAGGTCACAACATGTTTACAGGAACGTTTTGGAGTTGTATTTGGAGTGTATTTGGTGACTGTAGGACTCTGTAGGGAACGTCAGGCTATTGCCCCCCCCCCCCCCCCCACTTCCAGTGATGAAGCTAAGCTACGCTAACGGAGCTACTGTTCCCAAAGCTAAATGTTGGAGTTTTCCTTTAACCAGTTGGAAACAAGACGGACAGTAATAAAATTAGCAATCAATCAATCAATTCAATAATCAGCTGCTTCTATAGAAAGTAGGTATAAAAAAATAATAATCCCCTCTTATAGGGCAAAGAAAACTTTTTGTATTTGTTTTACCTACTTTCTATAGAAGCATCTAAGAATGAAGTTCTATAGAAAGTAGGTTCAAAACAAAAGAAAAGTTGGATGTGTTAGTTTGTTGGATGTCTAGTTGAAAGACAGTTGGATGTGTTAGTTTGTTGTATGTCTTAGTTGAAAGACAGTTGGATGTGTTAGTTTGTTGGATGTCTTAGTAGTTTTTTTTTTTGGGGACTACTTATTCTGCAGATGGTTTTTTCAATAAATCTTCAATTAATGTGTGTTTATTGTATAGCAATAAGGTTGGATGAATGCGTCAGTTGTATAAAAGCCATTACACCACGTGCAGTCGTGGGTTGTGAGAATTAGACTAGATTTATTTATAATTCTCATAACCCACTCCTGCACGTGGTGTAATGCTTTATTGAGCCCTGCAAACACCGCCATGTATCCGTATACTTTAAAGCAGTGGCCTTCTTACCACACGGTACACATCACCCTCTGGCGCAGAAAGTGTTAAGGATAAATAAATACCAATGTTGATTTCGCCTATCTGCCAGAGAAGACCAACCCATTTTATCATATAAGATGCAGTAGTGTGTATCATATCTGTCACCAGTGATCAATATAAGAGCAGAATGATAAACAGAATCTAGTGGTTTGAGAGTCGAAGGGGCAGCATTTCTATAAATCACATGTCCATAATCCAAGACAGATAGAAAACTGCTTCAATAACCCTCTTTCTACACATCTTTGGGAAACTAGATCTATTCCTGTACAGGAAACCAATTTTTGCCTCAATTTACTGGCAAGGTTGTTTATATGATATTTAAACAAAAATTTATCATCGAGCCAGATTCCAAGATATTTATATTCAGTTACCTGTTCTATATCAGACCCATTTATAGTCGATATAAGTAAATTATTTTGATCTATATTTCTGGCCCGGGAGAACACCATGAATTTAGTTTTGCTTGCATTTAATAAAGCTTAAGGCCTATAAGCTTATCTTGCAGAGCATTAAATGCATGTTGTAAGTTGTCAGTAGCTAATTGTACAGAATCTGCGGTACAATAGATAATTGTGTCATCCGCATATAAATGGGCTTGACAGCCCTTCAAGGACAGAATAATATCATTAATATAAATAGTCAATAAAACGGGGCCTAGGATCGATCCTTGTGGAACACCTTTTGTAATGGGCAAAAATTCTGACTGGGTTTGGCCCACTTTCACACATTGGTTTCTGCCTGATAAATAGTTCCGGAACCAACCGCAAACAATCTCATCAAAACCAACACTATGCAGTCTATTCAACAGAAGATAATGATCAACCGTATCAAACGCTTTGGATAAATCTATAAATAGGGCAGCACAATGTTTCTTTTTGTCCAATGCAGAAACAATATCATTTATAACTAAAGTGGTGGCTGAGATTGTACTATGGTTGGCTCTGAAACCAGATTGATGGGGGCTTAGATTAGAGAGAAATTTTTTGAGTTGGTGATTCCAATTTTAGCTAAGCAGGACAACTTGGAAATTGGACGATAATTGTTCAGGTCAGTTACATTTTACATTTACATTTAGTCATTTAGCTGACGCTTTTATCCAAAGCGACTTACAAGTTCTGTACGACAAGTCGTCAGGAATGGCACAACTCTATCAGCTGAGTAACAATGTTCATCAAAGTGTTGAGTGCTACAGTGTAGGTTAGTTTATTAGGACAAGTGCATGACAGTAAGGTTAGTTAGTAATGGTTGAAGAAGTGCGTCTTTAGTCGACGGCGAAAGATTGGACGGGTTTCGGCTGTCCTAACTGGGGTGGGTAGCAGTGGAGGTTTCTCTATGACAACACGTGAAATACAAATTCACTCATAATTCATAATTATTATTAATTTACATATACCTATATATATATATATTTTTTTTTTAATTATTATTATTATTTTTTTATTATAAATGTTTTCCTCTGTAAAATGCCAGTGAATTTTTTTTTCTTCAAAAATGGCCAAAATTGACAGCTCTGAGCAGGCCTGCACTGCAGTATTGCCTGCAGTAATTATTCGTGAAGAAAACTTCACAGGTGTGACCCATTGTTAATAAATAATAAATAACAGCGAATCAAAATAGGCTATTATATTAACTTCATCTAAGCACGGTCTGTGCAGTTAAACTCTTGCCATTGCATGGATAACAAGGCTGTCAATCATTCAATCCACCAATCAGCTAATGGTTTCTCTTTGGCTGTTCTGTGGCTCTGCAGCTAGCATGATTGACAGCCTTGTGGCCGAATCAGATAATGGTTTCTCTTGTGCCGTACTGTGGCTCTGCAGCAAGCTTGTTTTCAAAATAATTTTTATCTCAGGAAGATAACTTGTCGTTACGCAAGTCTTGTGAATGTCTAAACAGGGCTGATGACATTGATGAAGATGATATCAATAACAACAATGCCTCTCCATTGTGCATCGTTTGATGATATATATTTTTTTTATCTCAGTCGTTGTAAAACGAAAGCCTGCAGTGCTTAGCCTGGACGCAGCCGAAGTGTAGTAGTTCTAACGTCACTCGGGAGACAAAAGCCAAACATCAATTTGATGCAACAAGCTGGCTCGCGATGCACTATTGTTTACATTTTCCATGGGATTAATGCAAGCGGCTCGAGTCGGACTCGTCACGCTGCACTATTCAACGATATGGGTAAGTCGTGTCTTCTTGGCTTTAGAATGTCAGTTTGTGTAACGTTACTGTAACCGAATTGAAACCGCATCATAACTCCTACATCGACCATGTCACTTTTCAAAAGGCATGAATGAATGAAAACTTTATTTAACAGATTGCAGAATGGGTACAATATACAGTACGGCTCAATACACATAATTATTAAGGAGATGCAGACCAGATAAAGACTTTCGTCTTGTTTACATCAGGGTCCCCCATTTTCAATTCATAGTGAAATGTATCTTGTGTTATTAGGAGCCCTGCTAAAGTTGGTAGCTAACGTTATATTGATAATGTTTCAATATTATCAGGTTGATATTATTAGGTTGATAATGGTGTCAGTGTTTCAGATAGCAAGGTGGAGATCTTTGTTAACTAGTAGAGCTTTGGTTGAGAGAGATTACAGTGCTGTCTCTTAAAACTCATAAACAAGTATTGAGCAAGACGAGTTAGTCTGTTGTGTTGTGCGTATTGTATGGGAGGGATAATGATGACTGTGCGTAACTAGGAGGGATATGAGGACTGTGTGTATGTGGCACTGAATTGATGTAAACAAGACGAAAGTCTTTCTCTGGTCTGCATCCCCTTAACAATTGTGTGTATTGAGCCGTACTGTATTGTACCCATTCTGCAATCTGTTAAATAAAGTTTTCATTCATCATTCATTCATTCATTCATTCATTCATTCATTCATTCATTCATTCATTCATTCATTCATTCATTCATTCATTCATTCATTGATTCATTCATTGTCCTTGTGTTACATAAAACCTATCTGTGGCCTTGTGCAGAGGAAGGTGGTAAATACATGTTAGATATTCCAATGTACGGTTTTGCATACCATTGACTCTAAGAATGGTCTGTGTTATTGAAATCGTCACAGGATGATATAGTTTGTTTATACTTCAGAAGTATGATATTTAAACATGGTCCCCAAAATTAATGGAAGCGAATGAGGAGCCTGACACCTGGGAGGAATGGGGGTGTTGCAGCGTTGGGGATGTTTAAAAAATATAATTTAATATATAATATAATATTAATTTGTGCTTCACCTAAAAATTTGGTCAGCAGCCTCCACTGGTGGGTAGTTCATTCCACCATTGTGGGGCAAGGACTGAGAATAGGCGACTTCTCTTTGATGACCCTCCCGGAGCTTGGATAGGAGTAGGTCTGAGGCGGCCAGAAGATGCAGAGCGTAGGGGTCTTGAGGGAGTTAGAGACCATTGACCGGAGGTAGGCGGGAGCGGTTCCCTTTGCCGCACGGTATGCTAGGTCGAGGGCCTTGAAGCGGATTCGTGCAGCAATGGGGAGCCAGTGCAGGTCCCTAAGAAGTGGGGTGACATGGGCCGACTTCGGTAGGTTTGAGATCAGGCGGGCCGCTGCGTTCTGAATGAGTTGAAGAGGCTTAGTGGCAGTGGCCGGGAGGCCAGCGAGCAGTGCGTTGCAGTAGTCGAGGCGGGAGATGACTGTTGATTGGATGAGGAGTTGGGTGGCTTCTTTTGTCAGGAAGGGGCGGATCCTTCTGACGTTGCTCAGGAGGAATCTGCAGGTTCTGGTTGTGGCTGCGATGTGAGCAGAGAAGTTCAACTGGTCGTCGAGGACAACACCAAGTGTTCTGAAGGTCCAGATTAATACTGAAAGTCTGCGTTTATTATTTTGTATAACTTGTATATTGTTTATATATATAAGATATATATCCAACGCCATCCGTTTGCACCATAGTATTCTTCGCTCGCCTCATTGGGCCCCGCCCTTGACATTGGAGGCGCCACGAGACGAGCCCCCCAGACAGAGTTCAAAGACATGTCCGGGCAAGTTCAGACATGCCCATAGCAGGCGCATTGATTCTGGACAGGTGAATCGGCTGCGCCCTAGAAATCAGTCTGAGTATATATATTGTAGATGGCGCAAGCAGCCGGCGGCAGAGTGAGTGAGTGAACAGTGGAAGTAACGAGTCGGCAGTATCAGAACAGGAGAAGCAGCAGAGCGAGATCGTAATACGTTTGGTACAGTTGTACACAGACCTACCAGCGGTGTATCGTTACAGATAGCTAGTAGCTACTTAGATACGACCATAATATTGTAGAGCCATTATTGGCGCAGTATAGTGACTTGTGTAAGCGAAGTAACGTGGAGAAACGTATAGTTAAAACCATCGGCGTTTGGATCTAACTACTCCCTGAAGACCATCCTCGGGCTAGCTTCCAGTACAAAACGAATCTAGCTAGCTACCATCTATGCCATCGGGCTTTGGATTAAGAGCTATTAACCCTGCCATCGGGCACTAGGATTACAAGGACCGGTTCCGTACGAGACCCCTTTTCTTCAGTGACCACAGGATTATCCGACCATTCTTCAATTCCTCCACTTACAACTCCAGAGGGAAATCATCGTCTCCAGCTACCCCCCTTGCTTTGCCCTGTATCACCCCTTCTCACTCCCTGCAGAGCTCCGGTCGAGTATTCTTAACCTAGGAAATATTCCTTACCACTGACTTTGATACTCTGACATTCTACTATTAAAAGAGCAACGTGATAATTCAGTTGTATATGGATATGACGATTAAAATACTGTAAACCTGGTATATTTGTCCCTGTGCCGTCAATTGAGTGTCTGCCATATTTATCTAACTGTATTGTCTGGCAAGTAATATTCTTTAGTAGTGGTTTAATCTAAACAATCTTTTAATACAGTCCGGGTTGTGTAGCCCCTCAGCTACACCAAGGTTCAACACGCGGTCACAGCTGCATTCTCGACTGTGATGGAAAGGTCGGTCAGGGGGGAGGATTTGGCCGGCAGGTGGAGCAATTCTGTTTTGCTTAGGTTCAGTTTGAGGTGGTTGGTCGTCATCCAGGCGGAGATGTCGGACAGACAGGCCAAGATCCGCTCAGAGACGTGGATATCTGAGGGAGGGAAGGAGAGGAAGGGTTGAGTATCGTTGGCATAACAATGATAGGAGAAACCATGAGACGTGATAATGTTACCCAGTGATTTAGTGTAGAGGGAGAAGAGAAGAGGTCTTAGAACCGAGCCCTGGGGGACACCCGTCCCCAGGGGGCGGGTGGCCGACAGGGTCCCTCTCCATGACACTTGGTAGGAGCGGCCATTGAGGTATGATGTCAGCCATGTCAGCGCAGAGCCAGCCACTCCCATTCCTGCGAGGGCCGCGAGGAGGATCTGGTGGTTGACTGTGTCGAAGGCTGCAGATAGATCTAGGAGAATCAGGACAGAGGAGAGGCCTTTCCCTTTTGCTAAGTGAAGTGCCTCTGTGACCGCAATGAGGGCCGTTTCTGTGGAGTGGCCAGTCCGGTAGCCAGACTGATTAGGGTCTAGGTCGGAGGTAATTCTGTAAGAGATAAGCAGTAAGTTGGTTGGATACAGCACGTTCAAGTGTTTTAGAAATGAAGGAGAGAAGAGAGACAGGACGGTAGTTGCCTATGAAGGTAGGGTTCAGGTTTTTTTTTTTATGAGCAGCGTGACTCTGGCTTGTTTTAGGGAGGTGGGGACCACCCCCGAGTTGAGTGAGGAGTTGATGGTTGCAGTTAGGAATGGGAGGATGTCTGGTGCTATGGTCTGGAGGAGTGGGGAGGGTAGCTGGTCCAGCTGGCATGTAGTCGGACGGTTCGACGTTACCAGTGTCAGAGTCTCGGGTTCTGTAATGGGAGAGAAAGATGACAGAGTGAAGGATGAGGTTATCGATTCAGCATTTGGAATGGGTGGGGGTTGGGAGAAGGAGCTGCGGATGTTCTCCACTTTTTCCTCAAAGAAGATCGCGAAGTCTTCGGCAGAGAAAGATGAGGGAGGGGGGGTGAGGAGGGAGGACATGGGGGGGTGAGGAGGGAGGACATGGTAGCATGCAGTTTGTGAAGATTCTTGTCAGAGGCCTCGATCCTATGGTGAAAGAAAGAAGCTTTGGCATTAGTAATGGTTTTGGAGAATGTTAACAAGAGGTTGTGATATGTGTCGATGTCAGCAGTGAGGCGTGACTTTCTATACTTCCTCTCAGCTGCTCTCAGGACCTGTCTTTGTTCTCTCACTGGATCTGTCAGCCATGGACTGGGTGGGGAACGGCGGGCAGGTTTCTCAACGAGGGGACAGAGCTTGTCAAAGGAGGTTGCAATGGCTGAGAGGAGGGTGGAGGTTGCCATCTCTGTGGAGAGAGCAGAGAAGGTGTCACTCAAAGGTAGAGCGGATAGTATGTCAGCGGAGAGCGTGGAGGGGGATAGGGAGGGCAGGTTGCGTCTGAGTGAGACGGTTTGAGTTGGGGTGAAGACCTTTTGGTTAAGCATGAGAGTTAGTGAGAAGGATATGAAGGAATGGTCAGATACATGTAGGGGAGTTACCGTGGTGTTAATGATGCTGGAGTTACGGGAAAATATGAGATGCCTGCTTTGTGGGTGGGAGGCATGGCAGTGGGAGTCAGGTCAAACGATTGTAGGAGGGAGTCCACTATGACTGACTGAGATGAGTCAGGCAGTTCTGTCTCCACCTTTATGCAAAGGAGAGACATGGGCCATTTTCCAAATACTGGGAACTATGCCTGTTAATATAGAGAGATACAAAATATAGGTTATTTGCTCTGTGATTACAGGAGCAGCTGATTTAAGAAAGTAAGGGTCCACGTTGTCCTCCCCAGTCGACTTTCTGGTATCAATAGACACCAACATATTAAAAACTGCATTAGGAGTAATAGGCTCAAAGAGAAATGTGGTGGCAGGCCCTTCATTTAGCTCATAGCAGCCACCAGGAGGAGGCTCTTCACAGTCATGCTCACAGTCTACTTCATTAAACAAATGTCCAGCTTGGGAAAAATGGCTATTGAAGGCTAAGCAAATCTCTTTACCTTCAGTTATCAGTCGTTATTACATGGCGTTTTAACATTCGCCGAAATGCTTGATTGTGATTGGTCAATAGCGCTCGTCAGAGGTCCGTTATTACTCGATAACGGACCTCTGCCGAGCAATAATGACTGCTGTTCGCAATCAAGCCCACTGACACACACTGCAGCAGTGCAATCAGTCCACACACCTGCCGGCGATAATAATAACTTTATTTGGGCTGACAGCGGACGGAGCCACAGAACAACTGCGTCTGCATTTGATCTTGTCTTGTCGATGGTGTAAAATGAATTAGGTATATTGTTAGTAAGTTAGCCATGTAATAAGCGGGATAATGTATAGCTAAAAATCGGTCATTGTCGCAAAATAATTGACCTTCACTACGTTTAAAACACCTCGGTATTCTAAACTCTGTGTCGGTCAATTATTTTGCGACAATGACCTCGTAGCTATACATTATCCCTTACTTATATTTTACCTCTGTAGGCAGGGAAATTGTAGTCTTGGTTTTATTTGAATTTACTGCTTTCCAAAATGTTGTTGGGTCAGAGTATGAACTTGTGATTAATTCTAAATAATAGCTTGATTTAGCATTTTTGACAGATGATGTACATTTGTTTCTAATCTGTCTAAAAGATAACCAATGGGATGGATCCCCAGAGCGTCTGGCTAGAGTCCAGGCTCTATTCCTTTCTTTGAATAGCAATGATAGCTCAGGTGTAAACCAAGGAGTTGACCTATCCTTCACTCTGAGTTTCTTAAATGGTGCGTGTTTATCAATGATTGATAGGAGAGTTTTACTGAAGAAGTCTAAGGCCAATTCTATATCCGGAATTTCCGAAGTATATGAGATGTCACTATTGAGTAGATCAAATAGGAAAGCTTGATCATTGAAATGTTTTAGATTTCTGTTTATAATATTGTGTGATTTTGTTTTCTTTAGCTTAGTATTCCTGATGCAGGCTATTGGGCAATGACCACTGATTCCTAAATAAAAAACTCCACTAGCAGTGATCCTGTCTAATCTATGGGAGAAAATTAAATCAATTAAAGTAGATTTTGTGTGATTTTTGGGGTTTGGCTGGTTGGTTCCATAACTAATTGGGTTAGGTTTAGATTTTCACTAACCTCTTTTAGATATCCATAATTACTACCCAGCCAATCTAAATTAAAGTCACCCATTATGACCATTTCAGTATCATGATACAGAGCTAAAACATTTGCTATTTTTTTTTTTTTTTTTTTAAAGTAGATGGATTCAGGCTGACTGTGGATTCGGGTAAATTAATTGGCAATTTAGAAGGTGTAGTAACAGATGATTCCATAGGGATTGTGGTCAAGTCAGAGACGCTGTATGAATTGTAGTCTGAACCGTTACTAGGCTACTCTGATCACATCCTGGTGATCATGGACTATGCCACCCTGTACCCCGAGGCCATCCCTCTCCGTACAATGGCCTCTAAAGGTATAGCCAGGGAGCTCATGCTGTTAATTACCCGGGTGGGGATACCGGATGAACTTCTAACAGACCAAGGTACACTGTTTATGTGTAAAATAATAAAAGATTTGGCTGGGTTACTGAAAATATCCCAGCTACGCACATCAGTCTACCATCCCCAGATGGATGGACTAGTCGAGCGGTTTAACCGTACCCTGAAGAGCATGCTCAAGAAGGTGATGGAGCAGATGGGAGGAACTGGGACCAGCTACTCCCGTATCTAATGTTCTCCATCCGAGAAGTTACCTAGGCCTCCACCGGTTTATCCCCCTTCGGGAGAAGACCGAGAGGTATGTTGGACATAGCCAAGGAGGCCTGGGAACACCAGCCATCGCCACATTGGAGTTTGGTGGATCACGTGGAGGAGATCCAGGAGAGGATGGCCACCTTATGGCCTCTGGTGAGAGACCACATGTCAAAGGCACAGCAGGCCCAGGCCCGGGTCTATAATAGGGGCACACAACCCCGGGAATTCAAGACAGGGGATAAAGTGTTAATCCTGGTCCCCACATCTGAGTGCAAATTTCTAGCTAAATGGCACAGGCCCTATGAAGTAATGGAGAAGGTGGGTCCGGTGAACTACCGGGTGAGGCAGTCAGGGAGACCTCCGCTGGTGAAAATTTACCATGTAAATCTGCTTAAAAAATGGGAAACCGGGAGGCTTTGTACTCTTTTACCCCACCACAGATACCAGGCCGGACCCAACCGCTGGAAGTGCCCATGGGAGACCAACTCAGCAAGCCCCAGAAGAACGACCTACAGGAGCTGGTGGAGCGCCATAAGGACATGTTCTCCACCAAACCGGGGAGAACTGAGGTAATCCACCACCACATCCCCACGGTCATTGGGAAGAAGGTGAAACTACGTCCCTAACCCCTCCCGGAGGCCAGACGAGAAGCAGTAAGGAAGGAAGTACAGCACATGTTACAAGCAGGAGTTATTGTCGAATCAAACAGTGGGTGGTGTAGTCCCATCGTGCTAGTCCCTAAACCAGATGGAACCCAGAGGTTTTGCAATGACTTCAGACAGCTAAATGCCATTTCCAAGTTTGATGCCTACCCTATGCCAAGAGTAGACAAACTAATTGAAAGGCTGGGGAAAGCAGGTTATATCACCACTTTAGACCTCACTAAAGGGTACTGGCAGGTGCCCCTGGCACCAGAAGATAGGGAGAAGACAGCGTTTGCCACCCCAGATGGGTTGTTCCATTATGTTGTTCTCCCTTTCGGTCTCCATGGTGATCCAGCGACCTTTCAGAGAATGATGGACCAGATCCTCCGACCCAACAAAGAGTATGCAGCGGCCTACATCGATGACATCATTATCCACGGCGAGGAGTGGGGAACACATCTATGCCAGGTCATTGCTGTTCTACAGGCTTTGGGTTGCTCACCGCTAACCCAAATAAATGTCACCTGGGCCTACAGGATGCAGACTACTTGGGGTACACCATTGGGAGAGGGTGTATCCGACCCCAAGCAGGCAAGGTTGAGTCCATCCGGAGCTGGCCCCGTCCCCAAACAAAAAGCAGGTACAACCCTTCATAGGCCTAGCCAGCTATTACAGACGTTTTGTTCCCCACTTCTCTGCCCTTGCAGCACCACTGACTGACCTAACCCAGAATAAACTACCAGACAAGGTCCTGTAGACCGAGGAGACGGAGAAGGCCTTTCAACAGCTGAAGGACAAGTTGTGTTCGGAACCAGTGCTGGTGACCCCCGACTTCAGCCAACCTCTGTTGGTGCAGACAGATGCATCAGAGACTGGGGTGGGTGCCGTCCTATCACAACTATCAGTCACAAGCTACTGCCCCGGGAGAAGAATTACTCCATGATAGAGAAGGAGTGTTTGGCCATAAAATGGGCCCTAGAGGAATTGAAATATTATCTGTTGGGACCAGAGCATGTGAGCGGATCGGCGCGGGCGAGAAATCCGCTCTTCGCTCTAGACGGCTTGTTCCGCTCCGCTAATCACTCATGTTGACCCCGCCCCCAAGTCGCTCTCCGCTCGCTCACCGCTCACCTTCATTTACGAATCAAGCGCTCCCCGCTCCACATCGCTCCACAGCTCGCTTGGCAGGATTTTATTTTGGAGCATGATGTAAATTAGCTTGATTTGACCAAACTACAACAGTCTACACCCTCTGGGCCCCTTAACAATTGTTTGTATTGAGCCGTATTGTAATTGTACCCATTCTGCAATGTTAAATAACGTAATATCCATTCAACTAGCTCTACTAAGCGATGGTAGCTAGCTTAGCCACAATGCTATGGTCGCTGCCATTCACGTTAGCATGTAAGCTAACAACAACAACATTGGTGGAATATACTTTGGTCTAGCAGGATGTGAGTGACGGTTCACCCTTCTCATTGGTTGAAAATGGCCTTCATGTTTGTACATTGCAACCTGTTGCTTTGGCATTGTACTACATGTATATTACATCAGTGTTAAACCACTGTGAGTGGCCCGGAGCGGATTGGAGCGGAGAAGAACTCTCGCTCCAGAAGTCGCGCCGACCCATTTTAAAACCCACTCCGCTGCTCACTTCAAAACCACCCGCTCCGCTCCCCGCGCCGCTCACGCGCCGCGCCGCTCACATGCTCTGGTTGGGACGGGGCTTCACCCTAGTCACGGAACATGCACCCCTCGTGTGGCTATCACGTAACAAGGACACTAATGCTAGGGTCATCCGCTGGTTCCTATGCTTACAGCCTTTCGTCTTCTCCGTCATTCACAGGTCGGGAGCAGCACATGCGAATGCGGATGCATTGTCCAGGAGAGAAGCACTGGGAACGTGGTCTGCTAAGGGGGGGGGATATGTGGCAGATCTCACCCCCCCTCCCATGGATATGTGAAGGATGGGAAATACTTTTGCCAAGAAAGGAGTAGAGTCAATTAGGTAGCTGATTAGTACTGATAGAACACACCTGCGCATCATTAGTCCACCCACATCTCACGTGTATACACCCAGTCCCACACACTACATAACCACTAGGTTAGAGAGAAGTAAGTTGAGTGGAGGTGAGGTTGGAATTGTTGTATTAAGAGAGAGAGATTGTTATATTCTGAGTTGTGAAGGTGAGAGGTAGTAAGAGGAGAGGTAAAGGCGAGTACAGTAGGTGTTCTTTGTGTACTGGACCCTGGACGGACTGAGATACCCCCTTGTGTACTGACCCTGGACTGGACGACTACCCTGAATTGTGAACAATCCCTTTTTCTGTGAGCTTGGTGTTTTTGACCCTCGGACTGAATCACAACCATTATTTTGCTTTTCCCTCTGGATTCTGTCCTAAATTCAATAAATATTTCTATTGATTGATATTGCTCTTGTGTGGATCTTCGAATTTGTTTGTTTTTGAACCGTGGCGAGCCTGAAACCCACCAGGTTCGTCACAATACATTATATATTTAATTTACAGCATATCCATATCTGTCTGAATATTCCTGCATAATCCTCCAATATACCTACATACACCTGCATTTAACCCATATAGCTCTGTATCAAGTTCAAGTTCAAGTTTTAAGTTTGTTTATTAATTGTCATGGTAAAATACAGAATACTTTATCATGAAATGCTTTTTTCTGTATGAGCCCCTGGGAGTGTGCTAGATAAAAATAGATAAAGTATAAAATAGAAAAAGTCAAAAGTACGTAAAATATAGTGTTCAGTCAATATACATATATACAATACAGAGTAAAAAGAGTAACAGTGAGGCAATGCAGAAATGGGATGATGTACAAACTTAGGGTAAGGTGCAATGAGGTATGAATTGTAGTGCAAATCTCTTTACTAATAAATATAACGGGCCACTCTCTGTATTCTGCTACAGTCTTGTGTGGTGCTATTCCCAAACCAGGAGGTGATGTTACCAGTCAGGATGCTCTCTATTGTGCAGGAGTAGAAGTTCTTGAGGATCTTCTGACTCACTTTGAACTTCCTTAGGTGCCTAAGGAAGTAGAGGCATTGCCGTGCCTTCTTCACTACACTGTGTGTGGTCCATGTCAAGTCCTCGGATATGTGGACTCTGAGGTACTTAAAACTGTTCACTCTCTTGACCGGTGCCCCGTCTATGCTGAGGGGGCTGTAGTCCCTGGCCCCCGATCTCCTAAAGTCCACAATCATCTCTTTCGTTTTGCTGATGTTCAGGGAGAGGCTGTTCTCCTGACACCACCACGTCAGATCCTCTACCTTTTCCAGGTAGGCCCTCTCGTCGTTTGCAGAGATCAGGCCCACCACTACTGTGTCGTCAGCAAACTTGATGATTGTGTTGTTGTTCCGCTGTGCCACATAGTAATGTGTGTACAGCTAGTAGAGGAGGGGGCTCAGAACACAGCCCTGGGGGGCCCCTGTGTTGAGAGTGATGGATGAGGAGGTGCAGTTGCCTGCTCTCACCACCTGGGGTCTTCCCGTCAGAAAGTCCAAGAGCCACTGGCAGAGGTCATAGTTCAAGCCCAGGTCCCTGAGCTTGGCTACGAGTTTGGAGGGGACTATGGTATTGAATGCTGAGCTGTAGTCGATGAATAGCATTCTCACATAGTTCCCCTGCCTCTTGTCCAGGTGTGATTCTGCTGTGTGCAGCACATGGGCTATGGCGTCCTCCGTGGACCTGTTGGGGCGATATGCAAATTGCAGGGGGTCCAGGTTGTTGGGGAGGGAGGAACAGATGTAGCCCTTCACTAGCTTCTCAAAGCAGTTCATGGCTATGGAGGTGAGAGCTACAGGGCGATAGTCGTTGAGGCAAGCGGCCGTGGATTTTTTGGGTACAGGGATAATGGTGGACTTCTTCAGACAGGTGGGGATGACAGGCTGTTCTAAAGACAGGTTGAATATGTCAGTGAATACCGGGGCCAATTGGTCGGCACAGACTTTTAGGACGTGGCCGGGGATACTGTCCGGTCCTGCTGCCTTCCTGATATTCACTTTCTTAAAGGTCCTCCTCACCTTATGTTCTGTTATCCTGAACACTGAGTCTCCATCGGCAGTGGCTCCCCCCTCTATTGCAGTGGTCTGTAGGTTGGTGTTGTTATTCACAGCCTCAAACCTCGCATAGAAGGTATTGAGCTCATTCACCAAGGAGATATCATTGTTCAGTTTGAGGGAGGTGCCTTTGTAATATGTATGTATTGTATGATAGCAAGCATGTATAATAATGTTGCATATATCGTGTATATATATATTTATTCTTACCGTATATATATCCATCTGTCTGTATATACCAGCATATAATCCTTTTTACATATCTGTAGATACTATATCTATATCTGTACATATCCCTTACCTACTCTTACTAGTTACGCTGCTGGCCAGTATGACTACTAACTAGGGATGTCCGATATTATCGGCCTACCGATATTATCTGCCGATATCGGCATTCAAATGTGATATCGGAAAATATCGGTATCGGTTTTCAAAAAAAGAAAATCTTTTTTTTATTTAATTTTCTTTTACATTTCTATAAACTTTATTTACCCAGACAAGCAAGTAAGAACAAATTCTGATTTTATTTATTGTCAAAAGTATGCATAATGTTGTGTTAATTCCACAACAAGAGATATGTAATGTTAATTACCTGAAATTATTCCGTTTTTTGGGGGGGGGAAACCCTGCATATATCGGTATCGGTTGATATCGGTTGATATCGGTATCGGAAATTAAGAGTTGGACAATATCGGTATATCGGTATCTGTAACTGAGGGGTTACAAAACCCTGACTGTATTAAAGATTGTGATAGATTAAACCACTGCTAGTTATGTACTTTAATTACTGGCCAGACAGTACATCAAATATAGATGGTGAACACCCACAAGAACACGGCATTGACAAAGAAATAGTATTTGAGGGTATTTATTATTATTAGGCAACATTAGGTTACAGAATGAGAATTAGGGTCGCGCTTGTATGGCGAAGAATATACGTAAAGTCAGTCAATAGCATGAGTCACTAAGAATAGCAGGAATCCTACGATGGGTCTAAGTTGACACCACCTGTCGTATAGTAGCAACTATATAGGGCAACACTGGTACCGCCTGGAGACAATGGGTTCCCTCCGGGGGTGTAAGGCCTGGAGGGTAGAGGAATGTTCGGATACTCAGTCTGATTCAATGAAGGATAAAGAGACTCCAGGTACAGGAGTCGGTCCTTGTAAATCCCTTGATCAGCAGCAAAGCAATAATTGTAATCCAAATGCTCGATAGCACTGATGACAGCTAGCCAGCCTCCGTCCACGAGGCCAGCCCGAGTTGTAATCCTCACGAGGTTGAATCCCAAACGATAGTGGAAATCAACGATGCTCTTCTCCGGGTAACACGTTCCAAATCAATATAATCCAACCAGTAATGGTTCTGCAATCTTGACGTTACTGCATTAAACTCTGACACTTTACTATTCTATTCGCACATGTTCTCAACGCTCTGTTAGACGCACTGCTTCTCACTCCATTAGAATCACACTGAACTTGTCACACTGCTTGCTTAGACGAACTGCTGCTGTGCGCACCTGCGCCAGCATATATACTTAAGTGGCTTTCTAGTTCCAAACCTAACCGCTTGGTCCTGAATCAATACACTGCCAAGGGCATGTCCTGACTTGCCCCAAACTCGCCCCTTGCACCTGTCTGAGTGCGAGACTGCCTGGCGCCGCCGTCAGGGGGCATTATCCTTAGGGAAAGTGAATATTACTATGATTTACATGCAGGTAAAGGGATATTCCGTGTATATATAAATAATATACAATGTATATAAAACAATAAAGGTAGATTCTCAGTTTTAATCTGGCCATTCACAACAGTATCGGTAAAAAAGCCAATATCGAGCATCGCTACTACTAACTGTCTTTATACCTGTATCACTTTATATATTGGTATTACAACTCTGTACATCTGATTAGCACTACAACCAGTAACACTAATTTATATATTTTATACCCAGTTTAATCACCTGTACATTGTATATTACTATTGCACTTTACTGTTACATTTGCACTCTGGTTGGTACGCTGTACTTGTGCTGTATAATGCCAATACATTTAAATCTAATCTAATCTAATTCACTACAGAGCAGAATATCCCTTCACACTGTTGTATTTGTACCTATATGGATGGTGTTTGTGGGACCCACTCTATAACAAGATTGTAGGTAGTAGGGGACTAGTTTCCTCCTAAGCAACGTGACTCACGCCAGGCATAGACTACCCAATTCTAATGCACGGGACATAATTTGGTATTCATGTTTTACAAACGTGGTCGAGTAAAACCCTAAATCGTTTCTGGCAAGCGCAGTCGAGGGAAGTCGCACAGGATCGTCATCCACAGTGAAAAGGCGGCAGAGTGGTTTTTGAGTAAAGCACGCGGGGGGGTTTTGTCTCCATCCATTCACTCGCGAGACACTGCCATCATCAGCTTTCTTCCCAGCTTTTGTCGGTAGACTCCAGCGTGTTTCCAGTATTTTACTGGTTCCTCAAAGGTAAACAGAAGCTCAACACGGGGGGACACATGCAGTTTGCCAACAACAGGTAATAAATTTGTGTCGGGCCTGCGCGTCACAGATTAAACATGCTTTGTTTAGGATGATTTATGAGCGCGATGTCGTGCTGGGTGCACTTGGCTGTGAGGAGCTGAGGGTTGGATGGTGTGTGGGGCGGGGGTGGGGTGTAGCATGTGGGGTGGAGGGTTGAGGCGGGAGCGAGCGGGGGGAGGGTGGGGAGGGGGGTGAATGTCAGATTTGTCTTACAGGAAGACTGATCTGTAGCTGCTCCGAGGGTGCCCACTGCAACACACACCTCTGTCATTAATCACATGCAGCCTCCGAGTACAGGCCTCTTTGTCTTCCCCCTCCCTCTCAAACCAGTGTTGCAAGCTGTCACCAGCCTTTAAAAAAAAATGAAAAAAAAGAAAAGAAAAGAAAAAAAAATGAAAAAAAGAGAAAAACCTTACTTCAGAGCAACTCTCAAGGAATAAAATAAACTGACTGGGCCTTTTGAAACAGAGAGGCTTACCGAATGTATTCCCACAGAGGATAGTTTTGAGGGTTCGCAGACGCTAGAACGGGCCCCTCTCTCTCTCATCAAGGCAATCTCGTCGGAAAACATAAATAAAGCACTTAATCGATTGCGGGGGGGGGGAAAGGTACATTATGTTCAGTGATGGGAATAACAGCGTTATAAGTATAACTAACGGCGTTAGTTTTTTCAGTAACGAGTATTCTAACGGATTACTCTTCCAATCTTAATAACACCGTTACTAAAAATGCGGTGCGTTACTATGATTGAACCTGTTTCTTTCATCAGACAGATCTCTGCGCAGCATACTGTTCTTCCTGGTTAGTGGGCAGTGCGCGATTGGCTGAGGTTGAGTAAAATGTCATGGTAAGCCAATCAGAGGTAGAGGTGGGCGGGTGTCTAAAGCATCCAAAGTCTGACACACAGCGCAACAACACAAGCGACTCAGTCAGCGTGAGACCGTGGGTCCGTGTAGTGTACGTTTTGATAGTTTGTTTGGCGAGCCCAAATAATCCAAAACGAATCCAACGAACAACACAAGCAAGCAGTCAACGACAGCCATGAGCGTTTTTTGTTCACTCTTGTTGTGTTGCAGCGCAGCGCACTGCAGTAGTGGCTCTACTGCTGACAGCCTTATCAACATAGTGCTGCACTTCCTGGTTTAATAGCACAGTCTGGTGCTCAGAGATATATATATATCGGTATGTCATGCATGTCTTAAATGTCATGATTAGATTAGTTTAGATGATTAGATTAGATTCTTATATCTGTATGTAGTGTTGTGTATGTCATAAATGTCATGAATTGAAAATGGGGGATCCTGATGTAAACAAGACGAAAGTGTTTCTCTGGTCTGCATCCCCTTAACAATTGTGTGTATTGAGCCGTACTGTACTGTACCCATTCTGCAATCTGTTAATTAAAATGTTCAATCAATCAGTATATATTTGTTATTTATTTTTGGTATAGTGCTTAACAAGCATAATTTAATGTTGTGGCCTGTTGAGGCCTGTTGAGGGGCAATACATATAAAAAGCTTCAAAACATCTATTGTGTTTGTATTTGTATGATCCACTATATAAACATAGTAATTATAATATCTACATACATGGCATTTGATTGGAGGCTAGTCTCACTTTGTCCCACAGCAACATTAAAATAGTTTAGATTTGTGTATGTTGTTTATGTAAAAAATTTAAATCTTGAAAGTAACGCAATAGTTACTTTCTGAAGTAACTAGTTACTTTTATAATTTGTAACTGAGTAAGTAATTTAGTTACTTTTTGAGAAGAAGTAACTAATAACTGTAACTAGTTACTTTTTAAAAGTAACTTGCCCAACACTGATATGTTATATGTATATAAGTAATATTTTTACGCTTCGATCCAGCGGAAGTCTCTCAGCTCGGAACTAGGCAAAATCTGCACCTGTTTCGCTGATAACAAACTATCATTACACCTGGGTAAAACAGAGTGCATTCTCTTCAGCAAGACCGACGGCTTCTCAGTTACAGTGGGTGACAATATTGTCACAAGGAAAGATGAAATTACATACCTAGGTTCCATCCTAGAGGCAAATCTTTCCTGTGATAAAATGGCATCCAATGTAATAAAAAAAAGTCAACCAACGAACTAGATTCTTGTACCAGATCTCCTCTCTGGTAAACAAGAATACCCTGAAGACTCTGGCAGGAGCACTCATTCAAGGGTACTACGACTATGCTTGCACCTCATGGTACCAAAGCACCTCAAAGGCGCTAAAAACAAAATTACAAACATCACAAAACAAACTGGTCAGACTACTGCTTGACCTTACTCCTAGAACCCACCTCACCCCTCCCCACTTTGACAACCTAGGATGGCTTAGAGTAGACGACAGAGTACAGCAACTTGCAATGGGCCTGGTCTACAAGATACACTACACAACTAAGGTACCCATGTACATGTCAAATTACTTCCCAAAGGTCAGTGAATACCACGACCACAACACCAGAGGGAGCTCCAAAAAAAATGTGAAACCCAGATTCGGCTCAAACAAGGGACAAAACACGTTTCGCAACTATGCCACATCAATGTGGAACGCCCTACCCACAGCTTTAAAGGGATGTGAATCACTACCCACTTTCAAAACCACTCTCAAAGAGCACCTACAGGAGACTAACCCAACCCCCTCCAATGTACAGTAAATGTCTAACCCAATAATACACGAGACCCTCTTCTTGGGACCAAGGAAGGTTTCGTGAATAATCCAATGTACAGTTACCCCACCCCGCCTACCCCCCCCACCCAACCACCTCCAATGTACAGTTCCCCCCGCACCCCACCCCACATACCCAACCCCCCCCTCCACCCCACCTACCCGAACCTCCTCCAATGTACAGTTTATTCATCAAATGTATATACCCTCTTTTTTAGACTCTTTTTGTATCACAAACATTACTGTATTTGTAAATCTGGTATGTCATAAATGTATAGATGTAGCAGTACTGGCTATCTGTATGTCCTGTATGTCATATATGTTATGATGAATTGAAAATGGGGGACCCTGATGTAAACAAGAAAGTATTTCTCTGGTCTGCCTCCCCTTAACAATTGTGTGTATTGAGCTGTACTGTATTGTACCCATTCTGCAATCTGTTAATTTTCAATCAATCAATCAGTCTGATCAGCAGTCGAACTAACTTTGCTTGTGGTGAGAGGGGGGGGGGGGGGGGGGGTGAGTACACTCACCACTAGACCAAGCCACCCGCCCTGATACATTGCAAACACAGCAATACTACGATGATAGAGGGTTAGGTTAGGATTGGGGTTAGGTAGTCCTCCTCGTCCTCCTTGAGGTAGTGGAATCAGAAACACGTTATTCGTCAAGTACAATGTGAAGGAATTTGACATCAGTGAAGAGAGACACAAAACAAATGGTAAATGGTGCATAACAGCTTTTATCCAAAGCGCTTTGCAATTTGTTCCTCACATTTTACCCATTCACTCACACATTCACACAGCGACGGCAGAGGCGACCATACAAGGTGCCAAGCTGCTCATCGGGAGCAATTAGGGGCTAAGTGTCTTGCTCAAGGACACTTCGACATGCTGCTTGGGGAGGAGCGTGAATCGAACCGGATGAGGCGCTGTCGCCCCCTCCGTAGAACTCTGTAGCCTACGTACGGACACACGCACGTACGCGTGACGTGTGGACAGACAGGACATCACAGGGGGACAGCGCAGGACGTACAACAGACGACAGACATGAACACAGTACCTGCCGATACGAAGACAAATCGACATCTATGACCGTCATGGGTCTATCGTTGTCGTTCAGATTTCACACAGACTTGTAGTGTGGCCACTGCCTGCCTTTGACAATGCAAGCAGAGTTTCTCTGGTGTCCACCCACCTTCAGAGAGGGTACACACACGGGATTAAGCTAATTCACTATCCCTCCGAATGGGGAGCTGAGTCAGCGGGCAGCGTTGAATTATAAACCAAATACGATTGACCGCTGATACCTCTCGGTGATCACGGCCACTCATCTCGGATTCGAAAGGCTTGCATTAAAGGGAGGCTCTGTCTGTTTTGAGCCGCTTTAAGACATATAACCGAGTCGTTTTGGTTCATCTAAAAAGCTCTTGCAACAGTGATGTGGTTTTTCTTTTTTTGATGGACTTAAATGAGTCTCAGTTTGTGCTGAATCAGATTGGACTTTCTTAAAGTGGCCAGAGTATAAAGGCGCTGCATGGTAGCAGCCCGATCTAACTTAGAATATGTAATAAAGTACTGATCGACCAGAAAATGTACAATGTGTATGTAATACAAATAAGTGCATATATTACATATTCAAAAAAGTTCAACTTTTAACGTTTTCAGAAAACATTTGAGCTTCCCTGCTGGGGAATGAACCCAGCAGAGGAGGCTTCTATAGACAACAGGTGAGGCAGTGCTTCACCAAAAAACAGACAAACAAAAAACATAACACAGTAAATAGGGGTGTAACGGTACACAGAAGCCACGGTTCAGTACGTACCTCGGTATTGAGGTCACGGTTCGGTACGATTTCGGTACAACAGGAAAAAAATATTTATAATTATTATTATATATTTATAATTATTATTATAATTATTATTATTAAATATAATAATATTCTATAGGCTTGCCGTAGTAGTCAGTGATACTGGTGTAATTCTGTGTTCAGGCATCCACGAGTAAATTAATTCCCTACTGCACCTTTAACAACAACTTAGTTTCACTTTCACTTATAGAGAGAATTTAACTTCACGTGAAGCCGAGACTGAAGAAGACTAGAGAACAGATGACATGTTACACAACAATGGCAGAGGATTATCAATATTTTGGATTTAATAGCAGCAACTGGAGAGGAGCTCAGATGATCTGGTGGTATGTTGTGCTTTAATTTTTTCTCTGATCAGCTGTGAGACTCCGCGGTCCGCCGGAAAAGGTTGACGTGTGTGTTCGCTCGCGCGTGTGTGTCTTTTGGGTAACATTATTGGGCGAAAACTAAAGAAAACTGCAAAATTGTGTTAAACATTTAATTAATTCATCATGGTTTTGTTTTAGGGACAAATAGGCTGTAGTAAACAGGAGAGGAGGAGGGGAGAGCCGAGTGCAGATGTCAGTGCGCGCTGTTGTTATTTTGTCCGCTTGTCATCTGAGACGTATTCACCGTATGGCTGGATGTACCGCACCGTGACGGCCGTACCGTAAATTCGCGGGATGAATACACGTACCGTTACACCCCTACATATTACATAAAACATATTTTTAGATGCCAACATTTCATTAGAATGACTATTTCCTCTGTGAATCAAACCAAAAAAAGTGTTACTGTCGTGGGTATCGTGTAAAACAGTGCCCCTTTCAGGTGACACAGGGGAGTGTTCTGCTTCACTAACCCAATGTATGAGAACGCAAGTCGAAATAGTACCAAGTAGGGCTGTACCGAGTACCGAATAGTTCAAAGCTTCGAAGCTTCATTCATAACGTTGACATTCGAATTCTAAATCAACATTGAATTTTATTTTTTGTATTATTAATTAATGAATACTTTTTTTTGTCTATTCATTCTGTTTAAACCAATGGGGTTTCTCTTCACAGTTGCAGATAAAGATTAGGCTACACTAATATTATAGTATTATACTATATATTTTTTTATAAAACTATATATATTTTTATAAAACATTTATCATAAATGATGTAGCCTATCTCCATCCGCTTGGCGCTCGGCACTCCATCAAGACGATACCATCACTTTCGTACCAACCGTGCCCTTATTGGATTATTTATGTTGACGAAACTGACAAGTTATATTCATTAAAGAAAGTTGATTTAACAAAAAAAATAATACTAATTTAATCAGATGAATCACTTTATTCAAATTGAGGATTTTGTTTGAGGATATAAAAAAAAATACAAAAATAACAATAATTATGATTACGTCATAAAATATGAAGACAGATATTCGAAAACTTCAATAGAAGCTTCAAATGTAAAAAAATTACGTTCGGTACAGCCCTAGTACCAAGTGTCCGTTGATTGGACATTTATGGTTTATGACGCAGTTTAATGCACGCCTAGTGAAGCACTGTTTCACCTATTCACCTAAGCACGTTCTTTCGAATGATGTGCGTTCCCGACCTGAAAATTATTGACACCCCTTCCAGCCATTCAGAGAACACCAGTTCCTATCCCATGCTTCCTGACCGACAGCCCTGTACACTAGTCAGTGTAACGTTACTGTAGGCTAACACTGTAGCTAGCTTCACTTTCACGTGAAAATGTAACTTTGAGCCAAGATTTTAGGACCGAAGTATAAACCAGCCAAATGAAGAGGACATATGCATCTGGATCAGAAAAAAAGATGAGGAGGAAAAAAGAAAGAATGACACTGGTAAGTAGAGCAGAAAAGCTACTGATTAAGCAAATAACCGAATGCTGTTGTTTAGTAATGGTATAGCCTTAATTAATGGGTGAGATACTTTAAAACTCTCCAGCTAACGTTAGTAATCTAGCTAGGTCACATGTTATTTTGTTAGTTAATAACCTAGCTAGCTAACTGTAAAGGACAGGAACACTCAATTATCATGTTTTTCACACTAACATGCAATCGACTAGTGTCTCATTGTTTCATTTTGTGAACAATATGCACTTAATATATTTGCTTTTCAAAAGCTTATAAATACTGTTGATGACTTGAGCATATTATTAACTTAGCTACTGTAGCTGTTCTTGTCATTTTAAGCTATGATGAATGCAATGCTTTTAACTATAATTATATAATTTTCTTATCTCTCCTAGGGTCATTATTGAAATATTTTGGCACCCCACTCCTGCCTATAATGTGCAAGAGGATACACCAGCCCAGGTGGATATTGAACAAGCTCAGGAAGACACACTAGCCAAGGTACATGATCCCTTTCAAAGTGCTGATATTCATAACTGTTTGTCCAGGATAAGGATTCTTGAAGTCTTACATTTAATAATCAGAATTTTGGGCCTCACATTTTTTTTATTTGGGTCTTAAATTGTATTGGATTAGGACATTACTTCTATGTTGCGATAATTTCTCTGTATCATGTTTAAATGTGTTTGGGGGGAAATGTCCGGGCTGCAAAGTTAGCAGTAAGGTAATACCTATCAGGCCAATACATATAGTCATTTATACGACCCGTTTTGCACTCGCAGGACTTTGGCCTAGTTTTTAAGGCGATCCAATGCTTTTATGCCAATGACCCAATACAATGCTTGAAAGCTAAGATTGTCACAGTTCGATTGACACCCTACTCAACGTATTAGGTGCTCGCAATCTCCGGGAATAAGATGAAACAAACAACGAGCGGCATTCTGAAAAAGTTACCACCTCTTGTTTCGCCTTCCGGTAATCGGTCCAATCACGTCTGACCCATGAAAATGATTGGCCACTTTTGTAGCCAATGAAATTCTGCAAACAGGAATATATGACTTCAAAGCCATGTATTTCAAATGCTTCGTTCTGAGATTATTCTTCATACAGTAAATATTTATTTTGTTAGTTTGGGGCTCGAGGGGGGAGGGGCCTGTGCTTTGTTTGTCAATGGGATGCACGTATGCTTCACTTACTCTGTTTCAGTCATATTGAGAGTGAATCTGATAGAAAGTTCTATGTGTAACCTTTCATTACAGCCCAAGATTTTGACTGTACATTGAAGCGTTCAAGAGTTATAGCGTTTGGAGACATAGGGCCATTTGGAGACTCCATGTGGCCATTTTGGAAAAAACGCATAGACATACCATTAGAAAAAGTTGGGTAAAACACACATTTTTTGTGGTATTGTTATCAACTTTGGACCTGTACTAGAAAAGGCTTTAGGCTATGGACCCATTGTGTTTTCCAGGTCATACCCACCAGCTGGAACCTGTAAAAGGCCTTTGTTTGCAAGATAATTCAAATGGAGGTGTAAAAAGAAAAAGAAAAAGAAAAAAACGTAACTTACAAATTTTTAAAGCACTCAGTGATTATTCCTGTTGTGGATGAAAATTCAGAATGTTTCCTTTCAAAAGAGACCAGACTCATACATGTGCTATACGTATAAAGTATAATAAATGGCAGATTACTTTGGGTATGCAATTTTCAGGCGTTTTCTGAAAACTGTGCCCGCCTGAACCTGTTAACACATTGACTGCCACGCTGTTTTCCCATCTTTGTACTTAGTGTGCCAGCGCTGTAAAGTATAGGGATTTTCACTGTGCATTGCGGTGTTTGCAGGGCTATATCTATATTATAGCTATGGAGACAAGACTATGGCTCATACATGTGAAAAAGAATAAATTTGTTCATGTATACGTTCGCGTGTTATACCGTGGTTAGGGGTGGGAATCACCAGTTTCATCACGATACGATACAATATCGATTCTTTGGACAACGATACAATATTTTCCGATATCACAAAGTCTGCCACGATACGATACGATTAGATTCAGGTGCCTGCGATCGATATGAGACGATGTTATCTGCCCATTTAACACAATCAGTAACATTTAGAAATAAATAATAACAAATATACCTCCTGTTCACTGTAAAGTGCCACGTTTTGATATATTTAGCTTTAAACTTTAAGTAATTTTTTTTGGAACTCACAACACGCAACCTAAAACCCCTTCCTCTCCCAAACCATTCCTGCAATTTTTTATGTTTAAATATCAACATTATCTGTCCATCCTCGGTACATTTATACTTCATCTGGTCTTTCCAAACCCACACACACACACACACACACACACACACACACACACACACACACACACACACACACACACACACACACACACACACACACACACACACACACACACACACACACACACAGAGAAAGGGAGCATGCCTGCCCCCCCCCCTCCTTCCCAGTCCCCACTTCTCTCTGCCTATGGCTCTGGGTTAGCTTGTTGTTAGCTTACGCTAACATAACGTTAATTTCGATCTTTAACGCAACGTGGGCATAAAGGAATGCCGAGGATTGCAAAGCAGGTTAGATGCATTTGACCCGTTGCGGAATAAAACAGCAGGGACTTGTTTTGGGTCGCAGAATAGGCACACTAGCCTTGCTCTAGTGATGCTCTAGACGCTACTGCTGTGTGCTGTTGATCCGAGCAGAGCGGATATGACACTCCATGGGCTTTTCAAAATAAGAGTATCGCAATATGAATCGATCTTTTTACGTTGCATTGATCCTATTTGATCATTGATAATAGATCGATATATCGATCTGGATCGATGTATCGTCCCACCCCTAACCGTGGTGAATATTGTATAGTTTCAGAGTGATCCTGGCTAATTCCTGAAAACGGCGCTATGGAACAATATGTGAAATTTGCTAAAAGCGTTGGCGTTGCACGCCTGTACACGCTACTATTTCCAATTCAAAGGTATATAATAGTTTTTTATGCTTTGACCGCCAGTAACGGCATTCATTTTGAATACTACATACATTGATCGGCCGGATCGATGTGAAATCATTGTAGGATCAAGGTGGAATTGATGTCATATAGTCCTTACCTTTACTAGGACGTATCCCAAAAAGAATATTCCAATTGTCTGATCCCGATTTCCAGTATTGATGTCGATCGGGTCCCTGACACGAAATGGCACGGGATATGCCTCAAGTGTGCTGAACATGTTTCGAAGTGCTCGGATAAAGCGATTCACTTGGCTTGGTCTAAATTCTGTGCCCGGACCATATATGATGTAACACAGAGTGTGAAATAAGGTTTCAAAGGGTGGGCGATACTGCCACCTAGCAGGATGCGGCCGGTATTGCGCTTTTGGGATTTCAGAATGATTTTATCATAAATCTATCTATAGAGACCGTATTAATTATTGGTGTGTTTCTTTTTCAAATGTAGCCAAGAGTAAAGACCTTAACCCTATCAAAACAGCAGTCAAAGTGTATATTTTCAGCACTATGTTTGTTTACCGATGTGAAAATAAGAATGTATCGAAAAAAATTCTAATTCTATCTCTCTTGTATCGTAAAATCAAGAGGAAATGACTAATTCCAGATGTAACACTGCCATTGGAAAGAGGAGCGTTTCCCCTATCCATAGATGTATGATTTGGCCATAATAAGGTCAAGGTCAAGTTCAAGGTCAAATATGAATTTATAATTAAAATTATATTTATATAATTATAATTTATTACTGTATCTACAAATCCTTCCGTTTAATCATCTTCCCTTTATTCATTTGCTTAGATTTGTCTGATCTTGATCTGTACACTTGATCTCAAGAAGGTGCTGAATGAGCTCAGTGAGCGTAATCAAAATAACCTCAATGGTTTTATGGTGTTATTCACCAGCAAAGATGCAAACAAAAAATCATTATTTATATTCTCCTTTGTTTCATCACAATTTACTCAAGCCTAGTAACAGACACAATATTTCTGACACTGGGAATACATACCCCCAGGTCCCTGTTCCTAGATACCATGAACGTAAGGTTATGTATATAACCAAGTTCTATGAATTCTGGTGACGCTCAGCGTCAGTCTGCACGCACTTCACTTCGTGCACGAGCACTGAATAAAAAATTCCACAATGTACCTTTACATACCAACATTCATCTGGCCACACCCCTATGCGCTTACCTTCATAAGCAGGTGTGTGGTCACCTACTCGCCTCCTTCCCAAACTTTCACCACAAGGCGAGATCAATGGCCGCAGCGCCGTCCTGACGCTGAGCGTCACCAGAATTCATAGAACTTGGTTATATACATAACCTTACGTTCTATTTCATTCTGGCCTCCGCTCAGCGTCAGTCTGCACAAGAGGAGCTGAGCGGAAGCCAGAAGCTCGACAAATGTACCCTGCTGAGGCCCCCCACAACCATCAGACCGGGGAAGACCGAGCCCCCCGACCCTCCCTAATGGAGGGATACCCTCCCTATTGGAGGACGGGAGGGAGATGGATCCGACCGTGCGAAGAGGAACTCAAGCAACTCAACGCACAGGGTGAGCATATCGTTGCTTGACCCCACGACTACGCACACGCACAACCCGCATGCCACCAGGGAACGAACGGAAGGAACAACCCTCGTTACTGCCCCCAAAATCACGGGGTCAAGAGCAAACTCAACCCGTGGCAAGGCCGTAGCAGCGGAGCGCGAAGGAAGACCGGACCGCGAAGGAAGACCACTGAAGGGACCCGGATCCCCTGGAAAAAGGGGGCCCGGAGAGGTCAATGACGCCAGGCATCAAGACCCCACCAGGCGGTCACTTAGTGACACCGCCCCCCACATCGCCAGCGTATTCGGACAGGGCCCCTCCAAGAGCGGGCCCTTTCCCCCCATTAGTACGCCGCCTGGCACACTGACCCTGCAACACAGGCAGTCAGCATGGCCGTAAAGCACTCAAAAGGTTAACCAACGGAAGCAGGCAGCGCACCGGGGAAACCAGGCAGCAGGCTGTAGACCCGAGCCTGGAGCACTGCGGACGAGACAGGCGCCAAAGGGGTCAACTGAAAACAGCCCCCCGGCGGAAGGGGCGTATGCTGGCATTGTTGCGCACCATGACAAAGCCTCCATCAAAAAAAAACCACCCAGAGGGGTTGAGGCAGAGAAGGCTGACACGATTGGCAGACGTCATAAACGTGCAGGGGCACACTCAACCGGGTAACCCGGGAGTTGACTCTGCTCCAACACACCAGGGAATCAACCACCCTCTTGGTACCACATACGGTGGTTGTTCCTATAGAATAGAATAGAATAGAATAGAATAGAATAGAATAGAATAGAATAGCCCTATAACCCCTCAAGAAAAAAAGGGTTATCCCAGGCCTACGGTTTCAACGAAACATTACTTTGGACCGGGCCCGGCGGCTCGGGAAGCACACAGGGTTACCAGAGGAGGTCCAGAAGACCACCCCAACAGCCCCCTCTTCGCCATGCGTGAGAGAGGAACGAAAGAAAGGAGAACCAGCCCCTTAGGATAGTGCCAGGTACAACGTGTACCCAACAAAGGGTCTCCATAACGCCTAACCCTGTGACACCCGGGCCGACCCGGCATTTCCCCCCCGAAAAAAAAGCACAAGTCCCTCAGGGTACCAGAACAGCAGATCTGCATCCCCGGCGGACAACGGGTTAACTGACTTGGACCAGCGCGACCAGAACCAGTCCCGTGCCCTAACCACGCCGACATGCCCACTCCAGAAGAGGGGGTAGGTATGCGTGTCGATCTAAAACATGAAAAGAGGGCGCCACCCAGACGGTCCCATTTGTACCGCGCTCAGTGGCCCATCCCAAGGGCGTGAGACCCCTCTACCTATGTTCTGATCTATTCCGTTAACATCCCCCAGATATGAACGAGAATTCATCGAGACAACCTAGTAAACTGGCGCTCGGAAGAGACAAAACTCCATCCCAGTTGCCCTATAAAAACGCTGTTTTAATAATGAGCAACCAAGGCATACTTAGCCCCCTGCGTGATTCTTAACAGAAACACCCCGAGCCAGCACTATGTACGCGTCGAGACCCAAACACATCAATGGATAGTCCAGCAAGACACCAGACATTGTTCCTCCAAGTCACCTGGGAGAACGACACGGAGCCATCGTGCTTCATGTTCTTTCCTCTTTTTATTTAAAAAAGAAAGAAACACAGACTGACATGAATCCCACATGACGCAGCTGAGGGTAAAATTGTTTAAATTTTTACATCCCGCCACCCTCGCCACAGGGAGGAGACGGAAATCCCCAGAGAGACTTCCCACGCGAGCTGTATAGATTGAAAATAATATATTGCAACATTGAGCTATGTAACACTTGGGTTAGAGCTCTCCGAGGAGGAGGCACTGAACCAATACACACTCAATAATCGAATTGAATCGAATACACACACAATAGAGCAGAACTCCTTGTTTGAAGTTCTACTCACCTTGACAATCTGAGGAGGAGGCTCTGAACTCTGAGGAGGCTCCCTCACTGGGAAGGAGAGTCCGAACTCACAGAAGACACTTTTCCCTGAGGAGGAGCTTCGTGAGGAGGAGCTCTGACAACTCCCTGAAACAGATCCATAACATGGACCTGAACAACCCACGGAAGTCTTACCAATAGAGACGCGCTCAGTGACGTACTCTATGGCGGGGGAATTTCCTCGGTGCACACGCCCAATCTTCCAGGGCGTGGGACCAGGAAACTCCCCCCCCCTACCCTGTAACGTGCCGAACAGCAACGTGACAGGAACCTTGAAGGACAGGTGGTTTTAACCCCTGACCAATCAGAAAGGGGGAGGAAAGGATTACCAGTTCACCCCTTTACGACCCCTCACCCATGATACGATGTAATGACAAATAGAGCATGACACAGTCATAGCATGCTACATGAAGCATCTAACAGCCTCACATAGCTCATGCGCTAACCTGCTACCTGAGTTTTACTAAGGAAAAACACAGAACAGAGAGGGCCCCTTTAAGAGCCCCGGTCCAGACTTACACATGTGCTTCTGTGGGCCAAACCTAACCCAGTTGTAGATCACAAGACACACACAACCCTTCATCACAACAAAAAATGGCAAAAGGACACTCTTACTACAGAGGAACGCCGTTTTTCATAACGAGAGAAGAAGACAGAAGTCCTCGATTATGTAATGGCCACAGACCTTGCTAAGCACACATGATAAGTGACGAAAAACAACCTTTTCTTTAGGAAAAAATAGTTTCTCAAGCGGAAAACCACAACCCCAGCAATTAAGCTGAGGGTTACATCGTATCCCCACAAACACAGTGACACAATATATTGTAACCAAACATGTCTGAGAGGAGGGGGGGGAAGCCCCAGGGAAACCGGGGGGTCACCCCTCCTATCTTACCCTTGATACGACCAAGGCGAACAGGCACCTCTGTTAATGTGTGAACATGCTGTTCATTGTCATCACAGGCTGAGAAAAAAGATTCATTCCTCAATCACATGTCACTAAGCATAGCTTTACAGGTTTAATTAACCCTCTTAGTTGTGAGTTCACCCACGGTACAACGTTACATGAACACACATGTTCTCATCACAGCCAAACCAGTTCATTTTACACACGTAAAAAACAACGCCGATTTACTACAGAGAGAAAAGCTATACCAGTGACAAGACAATTCACACACAACACGCGTCGTATCCTCAATGTATTGCAGCAACACATGTTTTGGAAACATCGTTATTACAAAACATTTAGAAGGGAAGAAAAGAAGAAGTGTTTAAAGTCCGGAGGACTCCTACCTTCACCCTGAACGCAGGCCGAGAGAACAGCAACACTGGTTAACGGGACACCGAGTTGAACCCAGCATCTCCTGCGCCGGTGACGAGGGTATGTCCGCAACGCCACCCAGCCGCCGTTTTCCATGTTGACGAAGTCCTCGCTGGCACTGGCACCCGGGTGTAGAGTCGACTAACATCCTCTGTCAAAGATGACGTCGTAGTCAGAGTGTTTAAGGCATGTTATAGTCACAGTAACGTTTGTGCTAGCGCCGCAGCTAACAGCGGACTGGCTAACAACAGTAGGCCACAAACTAGTACGCCAGCTAAGCAGCTATCACCTGAACTGTACACAACGACATAACAAGCCACACTTCAGACAGGCCGCTGTCCAAGTCCCTCCCCATCCTAAGAGGGAAGAAAAAAAGAAATGTCAAACACAGTTTTCAACGGTGATTTACCAGACATACAGCGGAGCCAGCACAATTCCCATCCGGGCTGCAGCCGACTTTGAGCATGGAACTCCCGATAAAGAAGATCCTATGCCCACATTTCCTCATTAGGGTGTACTTCCACATTTATGTGAAAGATGGGGCCTGCACGGGACAGAGAAGCATCCGCTTGTCCAGAGAATCCTGGGTTCACCAGGTCCCGGTCGCAGCCCACTAGGTTGACCATCATGGGCGTCAGACCAAGATCCTCCGTCCGCCGCTTAAGAAGCCGAGCAGAGGACCCCAGTCCGGGGTCGGCGTTCGTAAAATTGTCAGCTAACCCCCATAGGATAAACAGACAACCAGTGCTTGCAAGCAAAACAGTACTTACCCCACACGGAAGCAACCGATTTCTCACAACAGCCGGTGCTTCCCACAGTCCAGCTGTATGACCGGAGGGCCAAACCCATCCAGCCGCAGCAAGGAGGACTGCAGTTGGGGAGTATGTCAGCGGCGCGAGCCCCTAATACGAAAAAGCCGGTGGAGGTCAGAATGATCATCATCTTCCAGACACTCCAGTGACGAAGACAATATCGCCGTATTTTCTCGAAAATAGTGAGAGAGAAAATAAAGATATGATGTCAACGTATCTTCCCGTTCTTTTGTTTTCCAACTTTCTTCAACAACCTCGTCAAGTGTGGGTATCTACCGAAGGCACTTCCTTGTGGTGAAAGTGAAGAAGGAGGCGAGTAGGTGACCACACACCTGCTTATGAAGGTAAGCGGATAGGGGTGTGGCCAGACAAATGTTGGTATGTAAAGGTACATTGTGGAATTTTTTATTCAGTGCTTGTGCACGAAGTGAAGTGCGTGCAGACTGATGCTGAGCGGAGGCCAGAATGAAATAGAACATGCAAATTGGCCTTGTAGAAGTGGAGCAATCTTCCATTTACTTGGGCCAATTTTAGCTACTGCTCTGTGGTCAGTACCAATGGTGCCCCATTTTCACCCCATGTTCACCAAACCACAACAGAGTAACGTTGATTAGCGTGTTACACCTGAATGGTTCACTAAACCTGACAACATTTTAGGCAAGAAATGGGATATGCAAACTGGATCTTAACCCTTTCACTACCACACTAAAGAAGGTGAACCTTTCTCTACCACACTACAGAAGGTTAACCTTTCTCTACCACACTACAGAAGGTTAACCCTTTCAATGCCACACTACAGAAGGTTAACCCTTTCACTACCACACTACAGAAGGTTAACCTTTCTCTACCACACTACAGAAGGTTAACCTTTATCTACCACACTACAGAAGGTTAACCCTTTCACTGCCACACTGCAGAATGTTAACCCTTTCACTACCACACTACAGAAGGTTAACCTTTCTCTACCACACTACAGATGGTTAACCGAGTTATATGAAGTGCGGTAGCGAAAGGTTAACCTTCTGTAGTGTGGTAGTAAAAGGGTTAACCCTTTGTACTGTAGTGTGGTAGTGAAAGGGTTAACCTTCTGTTGTGTGGTAGTGAAAAGGTTAACCGTTTGTAGTGTGGTAGTGAAAGGGTAAACCTTTTGTAGTGTGGTAGTGGAAGGGTTAATGGCAGTTGTGATTTCTGTGTGAGTGAGTAAGAAATCAGAACTGCAATTAGCCCTTTAACTACCACACTACAGAAGGTTAACCCTTGGGTTTTCCGGTTCCGGGTCGAGGATGTGAGGTCGCATTCTGCTAAGCTGCTACTCCCTTTTTTATATTTAACTTTAAAAGCCTCTTTTTATACTCTCAACTCGGTTAAACCTTTATGTATACATCACCTTAGGTTTCCAACTAACTATATTGACTGAAAAAACCACAATGAAGAAAATGAGAAGCGATACAAAGAAAGATGACGCTCCCACTGATATGGAAGCCATTGCTAAGCTAATCGAAGTACTCACGCAATCCTCACGCAATCCCAGCTCAAGCTCACGCAATCCCAGCTCAAGCTCGAGCGCACCTTAACGGACGGTTTACAATCCCTAACCAACCAGGCTGCCTCTATCGAATCCAAAATCGACAACCTTTGGGAAACGGTTGGTGTACAGACCGGTCATCTAAACGATATGGAAACCGGCTTGAGTACTTGTGCTGACAAGGTGGAAGTGGTAGAGGCTAGATGTGGGGCTCTAGAAGGAATCAACGATAAGCTAATGGCTAAACTAACCGATGTCGAATACCGTATCCGTCAAACTAATATTCGCATAATAGGACTGGATGAGTCCGTGAATTGCGACCAACCCAATGTCTTGTTTGCAAAGGTACTGGTCGATATTCTGGGGGTGGAGATCCTCACTATGACACCCGAATTGGATCAGTGTTACAGAGTCGGGGCCAAAGCTGCAAATAACTCCAGGCCTAGAGTGGCTTAGCGTCCAGGCCTAGAGCTGGCTTAGCGTCAGCGAAGCGTCGAGAAACGAAGAGGGACAAAGAGGAGTTTTCCTGGAGTTATTCGCCGAGGGATCCACCGATCCACCTAGTACACCCTAGTCCTATCTTTCACTCCACTCTGAAAAATCCCTCTTTCCCTCCCACTCTGCTATTTCTCTACTTCCTCCCTGCCACTCTTGACACCACAATGTGTCTCATATCCACAATCTGCTCCCCCAGAACAGACTCAACCCACCCACGGCAGTTTGCTAGCAACCCGGCTAATCTCTCCTACCCTCCTACAGCCACTAATACACCTGTCACAGTACAGGGAGGCCTATGGAATTGTCAATCAGCAGTCAAGAAAGCTGACTTCATTACTGCCTACGCCCATAGTCAAAATCTGCAGCTCCTGGCTCTAACTGAGACCTGGATAACCCCCAATAACTCATCAACACCTGCAGCATTATCTACAAACTATAACTTCACTCACACACCTCGACCTTCCAGGCGGGGTGGAGGCACTGGCCTCATGACATCTCCTTCATGGACTACAAACGTAACACCCCTCCCAGCACTGTCACTCTCCTCTTTTGAATATCATGCAGTATCTGTCTCTAATCCTTTCAATCTCACCATTGTTACACTCTACCGCCCTCCAGGTCCGCTCGATCACTTCACAGATGAGCTGGACATGCTTCTAAGCTCCTTACCGGAAGATGGTACCCCTCTCCTTCTATTGGGCGACTTCAACCTGCCTGACTCATCTCAGTCAGTCATAGTAGTCTCCCTCCTACAATCATTTGACCTGACTCCCACTGCCATGCCTCCCACCCACAAAGCAGGCAACTCCTTGGATCTCATATTTTCCCGTAACTCCAGCATCATTAACACCACGGTAACTCCCCTACATGTATCTGACCATTCCTTCATATCCTTCTCACTAACTCTCATGCTTAACCGAAAGGTCTTCACCCCAACTCAAACCGTCTCACTCAGACGCAACCTGCCCTCCCTATCCCCCTCCACCCTCTCCTCTGACATACTATCCACTCTACCTTTGAGTGACACCTTCTCTGCTCTCTCCACAGAGATGGCAACCTCCACCCTCCTCTCAGCCCTTGCAACCTCCTTCGACAAGCTCTGTCCCCTCGTTGAGAAACCTGCCCGCCGTTCCCCACCCAGTCCATGGCTGACAGATCCAGTGAGAGAACAAAGACAGGTCCTGAGAGCAGCTGAAAGGAAGTATAGAAAGTCACGCCTCACTGCTGACATCGACACATATCACAACCTCTTGTTAACATTCTCCAAAACCATTACTAATGCCAAAGCTTCTTTCTTTCACCATAGGATCGAGGCCTCTGCCAAGAATCTTCGCAAACTGCATGCTACCATGTCCTCCCTCCTCACTCCCCCCCCACCCCCCCCTCCCTCATCTTTCTCTGCCGAAGACTTTGCGATCTTCTTTGAGGAAAAAGTGGAGAACATCCGCAGCTCCTTCTCCCAACCCCCACCCATTCCAAATGCTGAATCGAGAACCTCATCCTTCACTCTGTCATCTTTCTCTCCCATTACAGAAGCCGAGACCCTGACACTGGTAACGTCGAACCGTCCGACTACATGCCAGCTGGACCGGCTACCTTCCCCACTCCTCCAGTCCATAGCACCAGACATCCTCCCATTCCTAACTGCAACCATCAACTCCTCACTCAACTCGGGGGTGGTCCCCACCTCCCTAAAACAAGCCAGAGTCACGCCCCTCATAAAAAAACCATCCCTGAACCCTACCGTCATAGGCAACTACCGTCCTGTCTCTCTTCTCTCCTTCCTTTCTAAAACACTTGAACGTGCTGTATCCAACCAACTTACTGCTTATCTCTTACAGAATGACCTCCTAGACCCTAATCAGTCAGGCTTCAGGACTGGTCACTCCACAGAGACAGCCCTCATTGCGGTCACAGAGGCACTTCACTTAGCAAAAGCGAAAGGCCTCTCCTCCTCAGTCAACCACCAGATCCTCCTCGCGGCCCTCGCAGGAATGGGAGTGGCTGGCTCTGCGCTGACATGGTTGTCATCATACCTCAATGACCGCTCCTACCAAGTGTCATGGAGAGGGACCCTGTCGGCCACCCGCCCCCTGCGGACGGGTGTCCCCCAGGGCTCGGTTTTAGGACCCCTTCTCTTCTCCCTCTACACTAAATCACTGGGTAACATTATCACGTCTCATGGCTTCTCCTACCACTGTTATGCCGACGATACTCAACTCTTCCTCTCCTTCCCTCCCTCAGATATCCACGTCTCTGAGCGGATCTCGGCCTGTCTGTCCGACATCTCCGCCTGGATGACGACCAACCACCTCAAACTGAACCTAAGCAAAACAGAATTGCTCCACCTGCCGGCCAAATCCTCCCCCCTGACCGACCTTTCCATCACAGTCGAGAATGCAGCTGTGACCGCGTCCCCGACCGCCAAGAACCTTGGTGTTGTCCTCGACGACCAGTTGAACTTCTCTGCTCACATCGCAGCGACAACCAGAACCTGCCGATTCCTCCTGAGCAACGTCAGAAGGATACGCCCCTTCCTGACAAAAGAAGCCACCCAACTCCTCGTCCAATCAACAGTCATCTCCCGCCTCGACTACTGCAACGCACTGCTCGCTGGCCTCCCGGCCACTGCCACTAAGCCTCTTCAACTCATTCAGAACGCAGCGGCCCGCCTGATCTCAAACCTACCGAAGTCGGCCCATGTCACCCCACTTCTTAGGGACCTGCACTGGCTCCCCATTGCTGCACGAATCCGCTTCAAGGCCCTTGACCTAGCATACCGTGCGGCAAAGGGAACTGCTCCCGCCTACCTCCGGTCAATGGTCTCTAACTACACACCCTCAAGACCCCTACGCTCTGCATCTTCTGGCCGCCTCAGACCTACTCCTATCCAAGCTCCGGGAGGGTCATCAAAGAGAAGTCGCCTATTCTCAGTCCTTGCCCCACAATGGTGGAATGAACTACCCACCCCAGTTAGGACAGCCGAAACACGTCCAATCTTTCGCCGTCGACTAAAGACTCACTTCTTCAACCATTATCTGAATTAAAAAAAAAAAAAAAAAAAAGAAAAAAAAAATCTAACCCTAACTAACCATACTGTCATGCACTTGTCCTAATAAACTAACCTACACTGTAGCACTCAACACTTTGATGAACATTGTTACTCAGCTGATAGAGTTGTGCTCTTCCTGATGGCTTGTCGTACAGAACTTGTAAGTCGCTTTGGATAAAAGCGTCAGCTAAATGACTAAATGTAAATGTAAATGTAGAGTAGTTATTGCTAGCTTACGTCAAATTGGAATAAAATAAATAATTGTTCGAGAGGCACGGAAGAGGAGGGGTAAACTGGTATACGGAGGGAACCTAGTCCAAATCTATGAAGATTACTGCCCCGAAGTTGTGGAGCAGTGTTCCAGCTACAAGACCGTCATGGCCTCACTCTACAATCTAGGTTTCAAACCGTCTCTCCAGTACCCTGCGAAGCTGTTCATTACCAAAGACGGAGCGAGGATACAGATTTCTTCGCCTAAGGAAGCCACAACCTTCTTGAAGACCCAAGAGGACGCCACGTTATAGGCTACAGTATACTGTTTTTGTGCTTAAACGCCAAGCGGCGTCATATAATTTCGATAACTTTGTTTTTATAAATAGGTTAACTATGTGACGCTGGATATCGCCTAGATACTTTATTTAAATGTTTTGCTACATCTGATATAAGGGGGGTTTGGTCGGTTTTATTTTGTATAACCATTGTACGTCCACTAAGGCTGGGGAGATAAACGCTAGCTCTGTTTAAATTATCTATGACTTTTATGCATGTAATTTACATCGCGCCATGACTTGGCTTAATACCTCCATGGGTCCGTGTAACGTTTTTCTTTTCTTTATTCTGAGTGTGTGTACATATTTTTATTGGACTTTAAAGACCCATTAACGTTTCAGACACGTTCTGCCACACACTCGGCATATAGTGGTGTCCACCGCCAGCTTCATCATCTACTAGTCATTTGTTGTTGACATACTAGAAGCTCCGGCTAGACATATACTAAAAATGGAACAATACAGAGAAAATGCTAAAATGTCAGATGAACTGTTGCACAGCGCCCTCTACTGACACGATGGTCTAATTGCTCTATTACTAAGCTGGAATGTTCTGTGACCTCTAGACACGTTCTGCTAACCACATACACGGCATACTGAGGTTCATATGCTGTTGACCTACTAGTGACAATATTCTGTAACCTCTACTCAACAGACTTTACAGCGGAACATCGCCCTCCCCTGGCCTGGTGGACGCACTACACACGTATTATAACCCCCCCCCCCCTTCTTTTGCAATAATTCCAATTCTAGGCTTTTTTCTTTTTTTTTCTTTCTCTTTCTTCTTCTTGTTTAAACTTAGCCATGTTCTTATAAGGTTTAAGTGAATGTACTACTTTTTGAGGATTTTTTTATCTCTTTATTTTATTTTAATTTTTTAAGGGAGAGTGGCTAGCAGCCACTGAGAGAATAATCTACTTATGGTAGATTTGAGAGTTTTAGACCCTATGGTAATATGCATAGCGCTGCTGTCGGGACAAAACCTCATAACTCCAAAAACCCAACTTTTCAGCAGATGAAAAAAACGAACACAGATTTGAGGGTGAATAGAGTTAGGAGGTTTAGACAGATGATCGGTTTAATGCTTTCCCATTGTTTAAACTTTGTAAAACCCACACACACATATGGAGGATGATCTACGGAGTTGATTTATATAAAAAAAATATATTAAAAAAATTGAGTTATGAGGTTTTGTCCCGACAGCAGCGATAGGGTCGTTATGGTTGATATGCTCGATATGGGGATACTGGATAAGTATTTTAAAGGGGGGGAGGGGGTGGGAATGGGGGGTTATGTGTTTTTTTGTTTTATATGTTTGTTTTATGCTCATGCTCGGATCTCAACAGGACCTTAACAGTTGGATATATATCTATTATGAAGTGCTACTCCAGATGAATTACACTCAGGCATACTGCAACCTGTATAGACTATGGCCAATTTAAATATCTTGATTTGGAATACAGGGGGTCTTAATATTCATCATAAACGCACAAGCGTTTTAACATGGATGAAAAGACAACAGGTTGACGTGGATCTTTTAAGTGAAACACATCTTTTATTGGCTGACAATGTAAAGCTGGTGGATAAAGTATATCAAAACATAAGCTCCTCCTCCTTTGGCACCAAGTCCCGTGGGGTAGCTATAGTAACTAAACGGAAGTTGAATATTAAATTAATAGACATATGGTCTGATGCAGATGGTCGAGTAACTATTGCTAAGATAGATTACTTTAACAGGAAAATTGCTTTGGTAGCGGCTTATGCCCCTAATGTTTATGACGCTAACTTCTATGCTTCACTTACTAGAGCGATGCTAGATCTAATTTATAATTGGTGCGGATTTTAATGCCATCTGGGATCCCTTGATTGATAAATCTAGTCTCACCACAACCTATTACCAGAGACAGTCCTCTCTACTGCACTACAGGCCTGGTCCAAGGACACAGGAGTAACTGATTTGTGGCGATCGCTCAATCCAACAGCGTGAGATTTCTCCTTTCTCTCAGCAAGACACAGGACCTTTTCTAGAATAGATTATGTTTTTGCATCCCCTAGACTATTTGATAGCTTTAATGTTGAAATGGGGCCCAATTGCACTGTCAGACCACAAGTATTTACTCCTAAAGGGCTCAATCAGTAGAATGACATCCTGAGCCCCAAGATAGCGCTTTAACTCGACACTGTTGAAAAACAATGAATTCAACCTGCAATTTAAAGATAAACTCATTGAATACCTGCAGTTTAATGCAGGATCGGTACAAGACCCCAGAACTTTATGGAACTCGGTTAAGAGTTTTATCAGGAGTAACACTACTATCTTTGCCTCCAACCTCCCCAAGAAACGTCTCTCCAAATTGGTAGAACTGGAAGGGCTTTACTCTTCGTTGTTCTCCTCTTTACAACGCAACTACTCGAGTCAACTGGAGTTTCAAATTAAAATGTTGAAAAAGGAGATTAACTCCATCTTAAGACAACAATCTGAATTTCAAATACACAGACCAAGACAACATTATTACTTTCATGGCTCTAAACCTAGTCACCTACTAGCTATGAATATGCCTGCCATTAAGGACCAACAGGGGATGGTTACCACCAACCCCAAAAAAATCAACGAGACCTTTCGTACGTTTTATTCTAACCTGTATGAGTCAGAAGTGAACTTAAACTGAAGGAATTCCTTGATCAAATTAACTTACCACAACTCTCAGAGGAAGACGCTAAACGGTTAGATGCACCTATTACACTAGAAGAACTTAGGGAGGCTATTTCTGATTTGCAAAGTGGTAAGGCCCCTGGCTGGGACGGCATTCCACCCGAACTGTACCTCTCATGTTGGGATGTAATTGGACCCCTATTACTTGATATGATTTTATACTCAGTCAAAGAGGGAAACTTTTCCAGGGATGTCAATATGGCACTCATATCTGTCCTACTTAAGAAAGATAAGGACCCCACCGAATGTGGCAGTTATAGACCCTTAAGCCTCCTTGGAACCGATCTCAAGCTGTACGCTAAGATACTAGCCATCCGACTTCAAAAGCATATGACATCTTTAGTTCACCCTGATCAGACAGGCTTCATAAGAGGCCGCCTGATCATGGATAATATTAGACGGTTACTGCATGTGATAGATGCCAGCAAGGATGCCGCGCCTCCTATGGCTTTAGATGTGATGAAAGCCTTTGACAGGTTGGAATGGTCTTATTTATGGGCAGTACTTAAAAGGATGGGGTTAGGTGATGGGTTCATTCATATGATCAAAGTACTATATACAGGTCCATCGGCTATGATTTTAACAGGTAAACTCTGCTCTCAACTCTTCCCTGTGTCGCGCTCGTCCAGACAGGGTTGTCCTCTTAGTCCCGGACTATTTGCTCTATCCCTTGAACCTTTAGCACAGTATATAAGACAATCCCAATCCATAGCACCGATCTCAATTAAGGGCACACAGCATCACATTAGCTTATATGCAGATGATGTAATCTTTTTCATGCAAAACCCCGCCACCTCCCTACCTCATCTTCTCAAAGTAATAGATGATTTTTGGCAATCTATCAGGATTTAAGATAAACTGGCCAAAATCGGCCTTCCTTCCACTTAATGTGACTGCGAAGGCTACCTTCCTCCCAGCAAATATACCCATGGTAGAACACTTTAAATGTCTTGGAGTTGAAATATTCCCCACTATTAGCCAAACGGTGAAGTATAATTATTCCGGATTGCGAGACAGGATCTTCGGCAGGTGGTAAACATTTTAAAACTCATTACAGGCCCGAGCGTCAATAGTTAAGATGAATGTTTTGCCCAGAATTAACTTCATCAGTTCGATGTTGCCATTACCCCCCCTGCTGGTTACTGGCAAGAACTACACTCCGCTGCATATATATTTATTTGGAACAGCAAACGTCCATGATTAAAAAGATCCACTGCACAAATAAATAAAACCGACGGGGGTTTATCCTTTCCAGACTTCAATTATTACTTTAAAGCGTTCTCTTTAAGACAACTGATCACCTGGTTTGATTCGCAAGCAGCGGTATCCTGGAGACCATTAGAGGAGAATATAGTAGCACCACATAGACTGCAGGATATAGTGTACACCAACATATCAATTAAGCAATGCAACTTAAGATTTGGCCCTCTTATTACACATGTGATCCGGATATGGCGTGACACACAGAAAAAGTGTACTAACCAACATAAATGGCACAGGCATTCTCCCCTATTTAATAACAATGTACTCCTTATTGCACAACAACCTATCAGATACCCTGGATGGGAAAAGAAAGACATACACATATTGGGGGATATCTTCGATGACCATGGTTTCCGTAGTTATCGAGATATATTCAACAAATTTAACTTCACCAGTTCCACTTATCTCTTCTATCTACAAATAAGAGCAGCTTTGAAGGCTCACGAAGTCCCATTAGATGTTCCACTTGGGCACCACAGATTTCACAAATTATTTTATGACAAGGAGACGTCGAGAGGCTTCGTCTCTGACTTTTATCGCCACTTACTTACGTCCTCATATAAGGTCCTTCCCCTAGACTCGGTTTGGAGGAAGGATATCCCAAACCTGGAAGCAGATTTTGATTGGGATGCAGTCTGGGAAAATGTTCGGCTTTCATCACACAACCCAGATCACCAACAGATTAATCTTAACTTTGTTCATAGGACTTACCTGACCCCTAGACGATTGCACCTAATGGGTCTCAGACCGGACTCTCGATGCTCCTTGTGTTCAAGCGATGCTATTGGTACATATATGCATATGTGTTGGGAATGCCCTCCTGTCAAGACTTTCTGGGAAAATGTCACCACTCAATTATCAGAATTTTTGTCTCTGACCATACCGACACTGCCTTCTGTATTGTTGTTGAATGATGTTTCTCAGTTATCGACCTCTGTACATGTAAAGAGACTCATTTTGGCGGGTCTTACGGCTGCCAAAAAGTTGATAGCGTCACACCGGATTCAACCGGATAAAATGTGCCGGAAGGTATGGATTGTCACCTATCTCGATGTGATTTATCTAGAGATATCCACTGCACGAATTTTAGGTGTTAACGAAGCCAGCATAGTAGTCTGGGTAGCTGTGGTGGATAAGATAAAGGAACGCAGATAAATTAGGAATTTTCTGATGCTGAATGAAGTAGTGGATGTATAGTCAAAGTGGGGGTCCTGAGGGGGGGGGGGGGGGGGGGGGGGAGCGAGCAAGAGCCCATGTATTGTATTTATTATTTTTATGTCTTTTAATCTTCTACTTTCATTCTGATTTAATTACTGGACTGTCATTATTGTTATTATTATTTCTGTTATTGTCCTGTGATTTATCGTTGATTATTACTGTTATTGTATTGTTTGTCTTGTTTCATGTAAAAAAAGGGGAAAATAAAAAACATTTGTTCAAAGAAGGTTAACCCTTTGCAGTGTGGTAGCGGAAGGGTTAATGGCAGTTGGGATTTCTTACTCACCAGTGGCAATGTTGCAAAGTCAATGGGGACAAGCCCCTGTCTGTACATGCTGACCAACGTCCACCGAGGTCTACTTTGGGTGCACTGTGTGGAGTATATTTCAGTGAGCCTCAGTCAGTTAGTACAGACAGGACCTTGTCCCCATTGACTTTGCATTGGTTTGTGGCGAACTTGCCGGAGCTAATATGAGGAGCAGCATGGATTGCTCTGACATTTATATTTTACATTTAGTAATTTAGTAATTTAGCTGACGCTTTTATCCAACTTACAAGTTCTGTACAACAAGTCAGCAGAAAGGTTACAACTCTGGCAGCTAAGGGTAAGTGATATTGTTCGTCAAACAGTGTCGACCTTGAGTGCTACAGTCTTGAGTAGTATAGACATATTAGCATAGTAGGTAGTAATATAGGCATGGTAGCTTACTTAATAGCAAAGTGCATAATAAAGGACTTTACCGATCAAACATCCTCATTGGTCAGTGAGAAACAGGGCTATCATCAGTTCAAATGATCAGAACTATTCCTTTAATAGCTGTCCTTGTTGACAAAGGCCGCGCTTAAAACTTGCGCATTCATCCTTATAGTTACCAAATGAGAGGCAAGTAAGATGCTCTGAAATGGTTCATGTGTTATCGTTCTGGGACCTTGGTGATTCAGCTCAATACTATTCCGGTGTTTACAATCGTGGGTTGGAGGAAGAGAAACATGGAGACCGCACACTTCACTATACGTCGTATTTCACATACACTGTATATGGACCATGTGTACAATGAAATGCTGGTCAGAGCGCCATGTTCCAAGGCCTGTCAAAACATCCTCCAACACAAGAACCTTTGTGGTCCAATCTCTCATGGTCCTTTCACTACGACGGGGAACAATGGGCCGACGGCCATGGTAGCCCGGCTGTGCGCACAAACAATTTTTTTTTAGGCCTATTATAAGACCTCAAAAGGGGAGGAAAAAGTACATGATAGTGAGAGAAGAATAACACCTTGAGATGACAACGGCCTCCTAAGGGTTGAATGCATTGTGGTAAATAGGCTGTGATCAATGATTGCGGGAGGGGAGGAAAAGCGTACCGAGATTCGGAGCTGGAGGGAATACGGAGAGCAGGAGAGAAGATAAAACAGCAAAGAGAAAAGAGGAAGGGTCAGACAATGGCAGGAAGTTGACGGAGCAGGAAGTTATAGTAATGGCAGAGTTTTAGAGACCTACAGGCATCCTTTATCTATGGATGGCGAGATCTGTATGAGACGACTATTGCGTTTTCACATGCGCTCCGAGCCTTGCAAGCTACCTCAGAAACTATGACATTTTCTTCTCATTGACTTACGTTTTCATTAAGTTTATGTTTATTAGGAAGTTTATTAGGGTTTCATAAGGGTTTAGGGTTTCATAAGGGTACCGACCAAATCACATCGGTACTACCGAGTATCGATTCACGCTAGATCAATCGGTACCAAATGTCGGTACCTTTAGATGTTTATGTTTTTAAGTTTTTAAGTTTATTTATTTATTTTGTACCCAGGGACAGTGCACATTAATCAATCATCTTCAGTTTCCACATCAATGTAAATGTGCCAGAGTTAGCTAATGAGCTAGTTTTCATCTGTAGTCCATGCCTAACATGCATTAGAGTGTTATATACTAGACAAGAGGGAGCCTTTTCCACATATTACCATCCTGTCTCTTTGGTCTTTGAAAATACCAAACAAAACATAATACATGATCATGCAATATATTCTGTGTGGTGTGTTACAACGATAAAGAACAAACTGTTATAAATAAATAACAATGTTGAAATTGAGAAGTTTGGACTTTTACAACTGAAATGCCATTTTCTTTTATTACAAAGAGAGATAAGTATTGAAAAAAAAGCTACCGGGGAAAGAAAGAGCTACTGATAGCGAATTCCAGGAACTGGTACCGGCACCGGTATCGGTTCGAATGGGAATGGTACCCGACCCCAGTTTTAATCCTGTGGAAATACAGGGTGAAATTGGTCGCTGTCTACCTGGGGCATCACATAAACAGTTAATTTTCTAATGTAACTCTGGTGGGTCAGGAAGGGGGAATAACGACCTGTCAAAATAGAGCCTGGACGCACAAAGGCATGCTTTCAGTGTGGACTCTGGAGGGCCAGATATGCGAAGTATATAATTGCATGCACTGTTTAACATTTATTACATTCAGTACACCATTGCGGTTTGTTTATCGAAACATCGCGGGCAAACAGAGTTAACGTGTGCCTAAGCAAATATTTGCAGCACTGTATCAAATTCAGCGTCCAAATTAAGGATATCAGAGAGGCCAAACGGGGTCGCATGTGAAATAACAACGTTGTTAGGCCATCCTCTGTTCCGTACACAGATTGCCCTATCACAGGGGCGCTTCAAGTGTTTGCACACAGAGCTTTGCCGCCTGCGGGCTCATATATCACACTGTGCCTTATTAAGAGCTTTAACGAAATCTGGCTTTCACTAACCCCCCCTATTCACTAACCCCCCCTATTCACCAGGCTGGAGGCCGGCCGTCTTCAGGATGTCCATTTTTACACAGCTCTGACTTAATGCCTCGTCTCCCTAAACAGATTGGCACGGTGGAAATCTTGCTGTGATAGATAAAAAAGAGAAAAGGGAAGAATAGAGATGTTATGGCAGAAGTGGTCCACACTGATCTCTCTCTTTCTGCCTCTCTCTCCCCCCCTCTCTTTCTCTCCCCCTCTCTCTCTCTCTCTCCCCCTCTCTTTCTCTCCCCCTCTCTCTCTCTTTCTCTCTATCTCTCTCTATCTGCATCTCTTGCTCTGCTCTCTCTCTCTCTCTCTCTCTCTCTCTCTCTCTCTCTCTCTCTCTCTCTCTCTCTCTCTCTCTCTCTCTCACTCTCCATCTCCCACTCTCTCCCTCTCTGCCTCTCCCCCCCTCTCTCTCCCCCTCTCTCTCTCTCTCTCTCTCTCTCTCTCTCTCTCTCTCTCTCTCTCTCTCTCTCTCTCTCTCTCTCTCTCTCCCTCTCTCTCTCTCTACCCCCACATTTCTGACTCTTTCTGGAGTGAGGGATCTGACACAGAGGGAAAATAATTGCTTCATAGGCTTAGCTTAGCTTGAGAGACACGGCCGAGGCCTCCGTATCCACAAACACAACCCCCCACCGGCTTTAAGCGATGTCATGGCTTGACGTGATTCAATTACAGGATTCAATACAATTCAGAAATATTTATAACAAACGGACCTAGTCATTTATTGGAGGGCATTTCTTCTGAAATGCATCTTCTTTGCCTTTGATACGAGGATATACTTTGAACTTTGACCCCGTCAGTGCACATCCAGGAGCCACCGGACCGTGTAGTACCGTCATCGATAAATCGGGGAATGTGGCAGCCAGAGAGGCACAGAGGAGCGGTTAATGATTGACGGTTGATGTGGAATGGGCCGATGAATTTCGGTGCCAATTTGCGGCATTCCACCTTAAGAGGCAGGTCGCGGGTAGACAGCCATACCTCCTGGCCGGGACGATAGCGTTGGTACCGGGAAACAGAGTGGAGTAGTGCAGACCGAGCCTTCTTCCATGTCCGTTGACAGCGGTGAACGAACTCCCGGGCCGACGAGACACTGACCTCCACCTCTTAGTCAGGAAACAGTGGAGGTTGGTACCCGAGAGCACACAGGAACAGGGAGTCCAGTAGCTGAGCTCTGGAGTGAGTTGTAAGGGTACTCCACCCAAACCAGCTGCAGACTCCAGGAGGTCGGATTGGAAGCGACCACACAGCGTAGAGCCGTCTACATGTCCTGGTTGGCACGCTCAGTGGGATAAACCGGAGGATAAACTGGCTGAGGAGCCAATGAGCGAACAGAACGCCCGCCAGAACTGTGATGGAAACTGCGGCCCCCGATCCGACACCACATCCCAGGGGAGACCATGAAGTCGAACGATCCACCGCGGTTAGGACGCCGGTATTACCATCTGAAGAGGGATTGACAAAGTCAAGCGATATATGCGACCATGGCTGGCGTGGGACGGGTAGCGGATGGAGAAGCCCTGATGGCGCTGAGTGGGTCGCCTTTCTCTGGGCGCAGGTGATACAGGCCAACACGAAGGCCCGCGTGTCTGTCTCCATGGTAGGCCACCAGAAGTGTTGCCACAAAAATACCAGGGTGCGGCTAATCCCGGGGTGACAGGTGAGCCTGGAGGAGTGTGTCCACTGTAGAACAGCCGGACGAGCAGAGTCCGGGACCAACAGGCGGTTCGGCAGACCCTTGCCACGGTCGGGTTGTGCGCGCTGTGCACCATCTGGAGATAGGCGAGGTTCTTATGATCGGTCCAAACGATGAAGGGAAGGGCCGCTCCCTCCAGCCAGTGACACCACTCCTTTAGCGCCAGCTTCACAGCCAGCAGCTCCCTGTTGCTGACGTTATAATTATTCTCTGCCGGGGATAGACGTTGAGAGAGGAAAGCGCACGGATGGAGCTTATTATCCATATGGGACCGCTGGGATAGAACAGCTCCCGCTCCCGTATCCGAAGAGTCAACCTCCACCACAAACTGCAGGTCGGGATCAAGCGGGATCAAGACGGGCGCGGAGACGAAGCGGCATTTGCGGTTGCAAAACGCAGTATCCGCCTCAGGAGACCAATGAAACAGAGTTTTTAGCCCAGGAAGCGCTGTAGCTGCTTCACGGAGGAGGGCTGGGGCCACTGGGCGACCGCAGAGACCTTAGCGGAGTCCATCTGTACGTGTCCCTCGGAGATGATGTAGCCCAGAAAGGATACAGAAGGGACATGGAATTCACACTTCCCCGCTTTAACAAAAAGTTTGTTCTCCAACAGCCGTTGAAGGACTAGGCGAATGTGGTACTCTCAAGAATATGTGCATAATCTTGTGTAATTTTTGCAATTGTTTATCTAATTATTATTATTAGAAGAATTGTGGTAAACTTCATGTTGCCAGCTACACGCTAATATAATTAAATAAGTTCACATTTACTGTGAGGAGGAGAATCGGTTATACAGGAAGTTAAGGGCGGAACATATTAGTTCAGGTGATGGTTTCCACCCTCTCCCCAGAGGAGATTTGGAGCAGAAGTGAACAGGTTGTGTCTTCATTCCTCTTGACCATCACTCGATTGTTTCAGGTCAGTACACTGTGAAAAGTACAGGAAACACTACCGTTAGAAGTTATAACGTTAGGTGATATGAATAACGAGAATTGTGAAATAAGTTGAATGGTTAATAACGTCAATAAGAATGTGATATATGTTATGTGAGCACACATTGCGACACACCTTGACCATGAGGGGGAAGATGGTGTTTTTCACGTTATCAGTTACAGACTTGCAGCTGGGTTATAGAAGACGGTATGATATTAATGTTTGTAACATGTTTATTCAATGCTGGGTCCTGAACACTTGACAATAATGTGGAATAAGGTGAATTGCTATCCGTGAATTGAGTTCTAATGTTGAAAGAAGCACATGTCACGAATGCATCAGTCAGAGCTTAACGCTAATGAGACGCCATTTTGTAAAGTTTGATTAGAGCTAATAATTCGGGTAAAGGAATATTTCCCATGAAGTTTAAGAGCAGTCTTAAACTACGACAAGTAAGTTGAACGGTAAAAGTATGTTCATCTATGGTGTTCATTGAATTAGTGGGATTTGTGATGTGTGACGGCCTGTTGTTTCAATACCATGTAATAGTACCGACACTACTAATATTGTTATACCAGTGACACAGACGCCAGCGACTAAAGGAGAAATATGTTTAGATCACCGCTGTCTCCCTACTTCTCTTTCTCTTTCCCCCAGCTCTCTCTCTCCCTCCCTCTTCCTTTATCATCTCTCTCATCTCGCTCCCTCCCTCGTTCTCTCCCTACTTCTGTCTCTTCCTCCCAGTCCCCCCCCCTCTCTCTCACCTCTCTCCACCCCTGTCTCTCACCCCTCTCCACCCCTTTCTCTCTCACTCCCCTCCATCCCTGTCTCTCATCTCTTCCCCCCCACTCGCTCCCACAGGCTGTTCGAGGACAAATGCTTCTCTCTCTCATCTCTTTCCCTCCTTCGTTCTCTCCCTACTGCTCTCTCTCTTTCTTAATCACCTCTCTCCTCCCTCTCTCACACTCTCTCCATCCCTTTCTCCCTCATCTCTCTCTCTCTTTCTCTATCGTCTCTCATCTCTCTCTCCCCCCCTCTCGGTCTCCAACCACTCTCTAGATCTCTCTCTTCTTCGCTCTCCCTTTCTCATCTCTCTCTATATTTTCTCCCCCTCTACCAATTCCCTTGCTTCCTCTTTCAAAGGTGTGATCTTACACTGTCAGTTATCAGAAAAACTTGCACGTGTAGAGTGTATGTTATCGGTATTGCAGCAAAGAGACTGAAACTAAAGAGAAATGTGAATATGTCGCTTATGATTTAAGTAGGGCTGTCAAAGTTAATGCTTTAACTTTGGAGATTAATTTAAATTATTTAAAGCATTACAATAAATTAATCTAGATTAATCTATGGAGTGAAACATCTTCAACGTTCTGAACTTTCAGCAGTATATTTGCTTGTTCTTTTTTTGCATCGACTCATGCACCTTTTTGAAAATCATCTGACATGAAGATGGAACACATTTTTGTTGTTAATATGATTTATATTACTGGTCATACAAGACATTATCGTCCTCTAAGCCAATCTGCACTTTAACATAGGCCTGGGTTGTTTGTATTTCTGTTAGCGCCGCGGATATAAGAAAGAGGTCTAGCTGAGTCAATGTTGATGGTTTTGTTGAACTTTTGTATTTCACAGGAGAGAAACTGTATTCAAAGAAAGCTATTAAAATAGTCTTTGAATCTAAATATACTTTCTTTGTGTTGATTTTACATTAATTCCATGATTTTAATCAAAGTAAATATCTGTTACAAGCTTCGGTCTTAAAAAATGCTATTTTTAATGTAGATTAATCTAGATTAATTACAGAAAATTGTGAGATTAATTAGTTAATTTTAATCTATTGACAGCACTAGAATTAAGTGAATATTTTGACAACCATTGATATTGAAACCAAAGAGAAATGTGTAAATGAAAGTATATGATGTAAGTGAATATGTTGACAACCATTGATATCGAAACAAAGGAGAAATGTAAATGAAAGTATATGATGAAGTTAATATTTTGGTAACTATTAAGGGTGGCTACGTGGCGCAGTGGGCAAGGCAGGATGCCTCCTGTTCGAGCCCCGCTCTCCACATTGCTTTCAGTTTAGCTGGTCGTCCACAGTAATACACATTGGCCGTATTACGGGGAGGGAAACTGAAGAGTGGGGATCGGGCCTTGTGGACAGCGACTCCTACAGGTCGGTTGGTGCGCCTGCGCAGTAGAATCAAGAAGCGACGGGGGCGGGGCCCCTCCAAAGCCCAGACCCCCGACGCTGAAAGATCGAACCGCGCAGGTGAAAAGATACGACGGCTGTTACCTCGAGTATCGGAGGGGACTCGTGCTATGTATGACTTAGTCCACATTGCAGCCGGCTTGTGGGAGGCAAGAAACAACGTTCGAAGACAGGGGAGGGTTGAATTGGACGATATGAAAATTGGGATGGGAGAAAAATAGAAAATGGGAGAAAAAGTGGATCAAAAAAAATATTTTGGTAACTATTGACAGTGATAACCGGAGGCACTGAGTTAAACTAACAAATGTAAATAATGTAAATATACTGTATGCTTAATAAGTGATGTTTTGTTCAGAGTTTTATGAATAAAACTCTGAGAGGAGATTTGGAGCAGAAGTGAACAGGTCGTGTCTTCATTCGTCTTGACCATCACTCTATTGTTTCAGGGAGTGAATGATGACATCGGCCGCAACATGATTTTTGAAGGTACCCGATAGCCTTGGGACCCGTAACACGAACATGACGCTGGTGAGATTCCATGTCCTTGGAAAAAAATCTAAATATCGTCCAGAGCGTTGGTAAGGCCGAACGGCATCACGAGATACTCGAAGTGGCCGATAGGTGTATTAAGCAGTCTTCCACTCGTCATCCTTCTGAATGCGTACGAGGTGGTACGCGCTGCGTACAGTAAGTCCAACTTGGAGAAGACAGTGCAGATGACCGAAGGCAGAGCTTATGAGGGGCAGAGGGTATTTATTCTTCACCGTAATTGTTACAAAGGGTCAGATTAAACCGAATATATGTATTTATTGATTGATATATATTGCATAATATTTGTATATCGTTTGATATCCCTTGTGTATTCTTTGTACATATACACGGAATATCCCTTTAACCTACTACAGACCATAATATTTCGGAGGAGGAATGTCAAGCCGACCAGCAGCAACGTACTCTGGACCAGGAGGCCCAGTACAGCCCCGACCAGCAGCAACGTACTCTGGACCAGGAGGTCCAGTACAGCCCAGAAGTCAGCCCCGAGGCCCTGCGCTACAAACCCCCGACTCAACTCACGGGTGAGTTTGACGCACCGCCAGCCCCGAGGAACAGCACCTGGGTACCCGACCTTCGGTACCCACCAAGCACCAGCCCAAGACGACACGCAAGAGGAGACTCGCCTAGGAGGCCTCTCCCCCAACGCTCACCGATGTGCCAGTCATCCATGGCATCGTACCTTGGCACACCGACGTTCCCGGACTTCACACACGAGAACAGAGCACAGTACACAGAGCTACGAATGTGCTTAGAGACTATGCTGTCCGACGTACCAGATGAACCGTACAAGTATGCTATCCTACTCAAGCACCTGAAGGTGCCCAGAGCGCACAATATAGCGCTGGCATATTCCAGCTCTACTACCCCATACACCGCGGCTCTAGTAGCCCTCGACCAACGTTATGGACGCATATGGGACTATGTGATACAGGAGATAAGAGACATTGACCGTCTCCCCCCAGCCAGAGACAACAGAGCATTAGATGACCTCTCTATCAAGGTACAGTCCCTGGTAGGGATGCTGGGGTCCCAAAAGGAAAAAGGGATCTATGAACTGTACGCTAACTCTAATGTAGAGAGGATACTAGAGAAGCTCCCTCCCGCCCGACAAGAGCGCTTTCGGCGGCAGAGAGACCAACGGTCCAGAGGCATCCCTCCTAGACCTATCTGAGTTCCTCGCCAGGGAGGTCAGTAGCCTACGACTCGACACATTCGTATGGAGTGGACCAAGCCCAAGACTCGGACCTCGGGGATCAACAGATAACCGCCGGTTGGTGACCGTTATGCACCAAGCCGAATCAGTACCACAGCACAGGAACAACAACACCCCCTCGACGAAAGAGGACCAGTGGAAGATTGAGTGCCAGTACTGTGAGGGAGAACATCGGCTGTACCAATGCGACACTTTCGGGAAGCTGACCACGGACGAGGTGAGTCAGTGGATCAAGGACCACCGCCGCTGCTTCCGCTGCGCGCGCAGCCACCTAGCAGCTGAGTGCCGCTTGAAGAAGAAGTGCAGCAGGTGCGGTGGCACCCACTTGGAGGTCCTGCATGACATCAACAGGCGTCAGCCAGGACAACAGAGTGGGCCCGTCGCGGTAATGTACCATGCCGAGGCGGTGGCACCAGCACCAAAGTTCCACCAGACCGCTCCCTGGTGTCCCGACTGCTACAGCAGCCACTGGGAGTCACGGTGCGACTCGCACCATATAGATTCTGTGTCACCACAGACAGGTGACAACCCCCCCGAGACAGGAGTGCTCCACATAGACCCCAAGCAGAGCGGGACCCCCCGAGTGCTCCTCAAAGTGGTCAGAGTGCTCCTGAGCTACGAGGACAAGGTCCTGGACACTTACGCCGTCCTGGACGATGGGTCTGAAAAGACTCTCCTCCTCGCTTCCGCAGCAGCCCAGTTAGGCCTGCGGGGTGTCAAAGATACCATGACCATACGCACCATCAGAAGGGACCAGAAGACCATAAAAGGTGAAAGGGTCTCCTTCAAGATAGCAGCGGTGGACCAGCCCGAGAAGCAGTATAGTATAACCAACGTCTTCACCAGCCACGACATAGGCCTGTCTCAGTACACCTACCCCATCCCACAGCTGATGGCTAAGTATGTGCATCTACGTCAACTACCTATACCGCTTATCGACGGCGCCACACCGACCCTGCTCATCGGCTCCGACCACGCGGACCTCATTCTCCCAATTGAGGCGGCCCACATCGGACCCAAAGGATGCCCAGTCGCGGTTCAGACCCGACTGGGATGGACGCTCCAGGACCCCCTCTACAGACTTGACAGTCAACCCACGTCTACACGCTGCCTACACACAAAGGCGAGCGACACCGGCCACTCCCTCGTACAGCAGAGGCTATTGACATTAAGCGAGAGGCCCGTGAGAGAACCGTGGGCACCAGAGGGAGTTCGGAACTCCACCCCCCTCAGCTGCGCTTCAGACGTAGCTGACCTCGAACCCAGCACCCCAAGCGACTCCTTGACGGAGCGGCCGGGACCGGCCCCTCCTCAGACGGGGTACAGAGCAAACAAGAGAAACAGACGGAGGAGGAGGAGGCACAGCCAAGCACAGATCAAAGCAGTCTCAGGCCCGCTTCCTCCTAAGCCCCCCTTCATCCCGTCCAGTCGTCATGACCATAGACCAGTCACTACCCCGAGCTGCGTGGCCGGCCGGCCGCGTAAGCAAAGTGACCACTGGTGCCGACGGAAAGGTCAGAGTGGCAGAAGTGCTCGGCCAAGGGCGGACATACAACCGACCCGTGGCGAGGCTGATAGAGTCGCCAAGGCTCCCCGACTCGCTTAATGACGACCATGACCCCTGACTTTGTGAACTGCCTACCCTCACAACGGACATTGAGTAGTGGACAGTGCGGTTAATCTGTCTCTGCTTAGCTAATTAGGTGGGACTAATTAGGGGGCGGCTGTTACAAAGGGTCAGATTAAACCGAATATATGTATTTATTGATTGATATATATTGCATAATATTTGTATATCGTTTGATATCCCTTGTGTATTCTTTGTACATATACACGGAATATCCCTTTAACCTACTACAGACCATAATATTTCGTTCTCTTATTGGATGGCGTGCCACCAGCGCCAGTGTCTTACCCCCAGAGTCGAGTTCAAAGCTACCGTCAAGGCTTGTCTCAACATGCCCGGTTCTGCCCAGGACTACGAGACAGGAATAAGGCTGGCACTAGTTTATTCCCCGTACATATAAATATGGCGCAGGACCATCATTCGAGCCCGTCTCTATTGGAGAGGCTGACCGGCTTCCACCTGTGCTGCACGCATACTGGGATTACAGTCGCTGCCTTTCGTCTGCTGAGCAGGGAGTAATATACCGCCTCCCGAGCAGGAGCCTATTGAGTCCCTGTGGAACCAGACTTTGCATTAGAGCATTGCCTCCCCCTGCTGGCTTACAACCGGTGGGAACCCTCTACCAGTATCCCCTGCTACCTTACCAGAGTACAATAGATATAATTCATTTTTTTTTTTTTTTTGGTCTTTTTCCCCCTCCATTTTCCGCCGATTTTTCTCCCATCCCAATGTTAGTCGTATGCCAATTCCCAGTCCCTTCCTGGTCGCTGCGCACTTACCCCCCACAGTCAGATCATCTGGGAGAGTGGAGGCTACCACGTGCTTCCTCCGACACACATCCAGCCAATCACCGCTTCTTTTCACCTGGCAGCGCGGATTCTCATTGAGAGGGCGTAGCGTGTGGGAGGACCACACTATCCCCCTCACGTCCAATCCGCGCTTAGCAGGCGCCCCGACCGAACTGTAGGAGTCGCTGTTTACAACGACCCGGACCCACCCCGCCAGCTTCTCCCACCCTCTGATACAGCCAATTGTATCAGTGCAGACGGCCAGCCAAGCTGGTGACAACCCCGGAGCTGTGAGCTGGATTCGAACAGGCAAATCCAGCTCAGCTCCGGGGCTGGTGACGAACGCAATCTCCGCTCGGCCACCTAACCGCCTCAATAGATATAATTCCTAATATTCAGGTTGTATTCTTATTTCATGCGTAACCAGAGAATGGACATTCATTATTGATTTGCCTACGCACATTCCTTTGCCTTATAAGCGCATTCAAGCAAAGTATATTATGTATTCTTGCTGCTAATAAAAACTTAAAGACAACTTTGTGTAGAACCGATTCATTGTGGGGAAGTGTTCTCATCATATACTCGTGTACGGTATGGCCAGTATAATGTACATAAGACGGTAGTGGTTTAATGATACCATACTTGATTAATACAGTCAGGGAATTGTACCCCTCAGTTACAGTAATGTTATTAAAGGTCCCCTATTTTATAAATGGCCTTTTCCAGTGGTTTGCATTGTGTGTAGGAGTGTAAAGGTACACGTATCCGTACCGAACCGTTTCAGTGTGTACCATACCATACCGAATGGCTGTGTAGTGTACCGAACGAATACAACGGTATGTTAACCACTAACGACCGCCCACCGGGGGCTGTTTTTTTCACAATCTAATAATTATTATTATTTTTATTTTATTTATTTTTAAGTCAATTATTAATTTCAATATAGAATATTCGTTGACAGCCCTACAAGTACAATTAGTTACTGCACACTACATCACCCCTGAGTGGAACATGGAAAGCCAAACTTTCCCCCAGTGTACCGCAAAACCTGTACCGAACCGTGACTTCAAAACTGTACCGTGGTTTTTGTGTACCGTTACACCCCTAACCAACACTGACTAGATGTGAAATCTCTACCCAGTCCCGTTTCTTCAGTTCAGCTGAGACAAGAACCTCCCCCACTGAACCAAGCCATTCTGAATTTACTCGGATCTGTGACGTGTAAGAATTCTGATCTGCCCCCGCCCGCCCACAATCAACTGTGATATGTTGAAATTATGAGCAGCGAGTGGAAATAATGCGGAAGCGGTTTCGACAGCAGAGACCTTCAGCTGTTCCACTGTCAGCACTTCCTCAAAAGTGTTCAACAGCATAGCTCCAGAGTGCTTATAAATCCCACCGTTCCCCCCCACGCTGTTTCCCCACGCTGTTTTCTCCTCTTTTTCAATTTTTCTCCCATCCCAATTCCACTGTGCCAATTCTTCCTTCCCCTGTCTTGAACGTTGCTCGCATATGCCCCCCACTGGCCGGTTGTAGGGAGGATAGAAGCCTTGCATCATGTGTCCCCTCCGGTACACGAGGAGGCAGCCTGTCACATCTTTTCACCTGCCAGCGCGGACTCTCATTGGCGAGGTGTAACGTGTGGGAGGCTCACACTACCCCTGCCATTTCCTGTCTCTGTGTCTAAACGTCTGGCTAAGTTAATTAGCTCCTCTAACGTGTCTGACATATCTCTAGCGGCTAGTTCATCTTTGAGGATGTCGCTGAATGCCTGACGGAATATGCCTTTCAGCGCCTCATCGTTCCACCCTGACTCGGCTGATACCTAACTCAATGGAATATTCGCTGACACTACGAGTACTCTGGTGGATAGCGAGGAGTCGTGCAGACCCATCGGATCCCTCCACGGGGTGGTCAAAAACGTATGCATCTCTAAGGTGAAATCGACAAAAGATGAACACAGCAGTGAGCCATGGTGCCAGAGTGCTGATGCCCACACTAGTGTGTCTCCCTTGAGCAACCCCATAAGGTAAGCAATATTGGATTTATCTGTGTGGTAAGTAAGGGCCTGTTGTTCAAAAACTAGCAAACTTTTAAAAAGAAAAGAGCGGCACTTGGTAATGTCGCCATTATAGCACTCGGGCGCTGGAACAAAGGGCTCCCTTTACTGGAGCTGATTCTGGGCTTGTGGAGCTAATGAACCGGAGACAGGTGCAGGGGCGCGTGGCTGAGCTGGAGAGACAGTAAGATGAGCGTCAATTTGGCTTAGCTGAGCATCATGTTGGGTAGCATTAGAGGAGAGAGCTTGGAGTGTGGTAGATACCTCTTGGAGCAGGCAGGTGTGTTGATGTACCATCTCTCCTTGGCTGGAAAGGGCGCGCTGAAGCCGGTCCAATTCTTTGGGGTCCTGGTCTGCTGGGTTAATTGTTGGCCAGATCGTACTGACACTTCTCGGGGTATTTAACCCAATATGCAGATACAGAGACAGGTCTTGTTCAAACCCAGTTTGGGTATATTTAATAAATGTAGAATGGTCAGGTATTCAGGCAGGGGTCGATACATGTGGGAAGCACTCGTACAGTCCAGGGGCGTGCGCAGGACAGGAGAGTCAGACAGGCAGGGATCGATACACAGGAACGCAGTAGTCAGCCAGGCAGGGGTTGAAGCGGGTACAGGGTAGTTAGCCAGGCAGGGATCAAAACTGGGAAAGTCAAGGAGTTAGTCAGGCAGGAAGGGGTCAGAGCACGTCTTTGTCGAGAGCCAGAGAACAGGGTGAAGCGCCAGTTAGGACTGCAGGGAAGGATGAGAACAAGGGTTAGACACGGTCGAAGCACAATGGACTAAAGAACAATGTGAGAGAGAGCAGAATAACACAACTAACTGGGAAATACGAAGTTACAATCTGACAGCATCATGACATCTGGGGCAGGTGAGCCTAGTAGCTGAGACGGATCAGATGTCCCAAGCTAGTCAGGTCTCTGCAGCTAGCAGGCCTAGGAGGGCTATCAGGACAGGAGCTGCTAGGCTCTCCCCGACCTTTAGCTTAGCCTCGGCAGCTAGCCAGGCATTCCCAGCTAGCACAGTTCCCACAGTGAGTCCAGGGCCCACAGTTAGCCTAGCCCCCGAGGCTAGTATGGCTAGCAAGGCCTCCACAGCTGGTCCAGCTTCCACGCCCAGTCCAGCCTATGCTCTGGGTCCTGGCTCCTCATCTCCGGATCCTACACCACGCCTCGCCGCCGAGACCGGTCCAGTCTCCACGCCCTGCCTGGCCTCTCCACCTGGTCCGGCTGCCGTGCCGGCTCCCGGCTCCTCGACGGATCCTGGCTCCTCATCCCCGGATCCTACACCACGCCTCGCCGCCGAGACCGATCCGGTCTCCACGCCCTGCCCGACCTCTACACCTGGTCCGGCTGCCGTGCCGGCTCCCGGCTCCTCGACGGATCCTGGCTCCCCGTCTGGTCCAGCTCTGCGCCGTGATCGGCGTCCTGGTCCTCGCCGTGGTCTTCGCCGTGGTCTTCGCCGGGGCCTGCATGGGATCCTGCTCCGGGGGTCGCCGCCGCCGCACCTCCGTTCCGGCTCTCCCGAACCGGTCCCTAGTCCGGCGGCTGGAGGGCCTCTCGTCCGGGATCCGACCCCGGGGGCCAGCTCCCCTTCCCGGGCTTCTACACCTGTCCCCACCCCCCCTCGTCGGGCCTCTGTTCCCAGGTCCAGTCCCCCTCCCCGGGTCTCGGTGCCCATTCCCACCCCCCCTCGTCGGACCTCTGTTCTCAGGTTCTGCTCCCCTCCCCGGGTCTTGGTGCCCGTCCCCACCCCTTCTCGTCGGGCCTCTGTTCCCAGGTCCAGTACCCCTCCCCGGGCCTCTGTTCCCGTCCCCACCCCCCTCTCCGGGCATCTGCGCCCGTTTTCAACCCCCCTGGCTGCTATGCCCCTCCAGGGTTTTTCGCTCAGCCTCCCGGTCCCTCTTCTTCGGGTCCTCTCCCTGGGTCCTCTCCGGGGTTCCGGCTTCCTCCCTCACCTGCTTATGGACGTTGTTTTTGGGGGTCTGGAAGCCCCCCGTTGAGGGGGGGTACTGTCACGATCCTAGGCCCGGTCCTGGCTGGACTGGGCAGGATGGTAACATTGGGCAGTGCCCTCCACCTAACGGTGGGCAATGCCCTCCACCCAACATTGGCTCTCTGCCTAACATTGGTCTCCTACCCTCTGGTGGCCATCCGCAGACGGTGCGCTCCAGTACACTGGACATCCTGACTACTGTGTTAACAATAAATAATAGTATGATTAATGTGGTGTCATGGTGTGTACTGTTGTTGACTTTCCCTTCCCTTGTGTGATGTGGTGTACTGTTGGGTTGTCATGAGTTGCTTTTGTGTTTGTCATTGACTGGTGTCTAGGTTGTTGTGTTTCTGTGTTGGCCAGGTGTTTCTGTTTGTTAATTAGTCGGGATATTTAGGTGTCTGTCTGTCCTCCCTTCCTTGTGGCGACATTCCTCCTGTCTCCTTCCCCGTTTTCCTGTCCACGCCGTATTGTGCTGTCATCCTATAGTAAGTGTTGTGAAGGGCCAGATTAAACTGAGAATCTACCTTTATTGTTTGATATACTTTGTATATTATTTATATATATACACGGAATATCCCTTTACCTGCGTTCAAACCAGAGTAATATTCGCTCTCCTATTGGACAGCGCCCCCAGGCGCCAGCGCGCAAGCCCCCAACGGCAGGTTCAAAGACAAGTTCAGGCATGTCAGAACATGCCCGGAGTCAGCGTATTGATACCAGACAAAGACTGCGGTTTGGGACTAGATATTCACTTAAGTATAAATACAGCGCAAGGTGCGTACAGCAGTAGTTCAGTTCAGCCTCGTTCAGTACCTTACCCACCTTCACCACGAGTCAACGTGCAGTGAAGTGAGCAACCTTGCGTCTAACAGAGCATTGAGAACCACGTGCGAATAGTTTAGTAAAGTAACGTCGAGTTCGACCTAATCTAATGTGAAGTAAATAGTCGTTCATTTATTGTATATCGTGCGGCCACAGTTCGTTCGTGTGTAGCATTACCCAGCGGTTCGTTGTGTCTTTAGCTAGTGTACTTAGCCAGGGTGTGTGGCCTAAATACGTCGCCCACACCCGAGGAGTCCTAGGCGGAGAACCGTTGGACATGTACACAGGAGAATCGGCGTCGGCGATTGCAGAACCATTACTGGTTGGATTATATTGATTTGGAACGTGGTACCCGGAGAAGAGCATCGTTGATTTCCACTGTCATTTGGGATTCAACCTCGTGAGGATTACAACTCGGGCCGGCCTCGTGGACGGAGGCTGGCTAGCTGTCATCAATGCTATCTAGCATTTGGATTACAATTATTACTTTGCTGCTGATCAAGGGAGTTTACAAGGACCGACTCCTGTACCTGGAGTCTCTTTATTCCTCATTGAATCAGACGGAGTACCCGAACATTCCTCTACCCTCCAGGCCTTACACCCCCGGAGGGAACCCATTGTCTCCAGGCGGTACCAGTGTTGCCCTATCTAGTTGCTACTATACGACAGGTGGTGTCAACTTAGACCCATCGTAGGATTCCTGCTATTCTTAGTGACTCATGCTATTGACTGACTTTACGTATATTCTTCGCCATACAAGCGCGACCCTAATTCTCATTCTGTAACCTAATGTTGCCTAATAATAATAAATTACCCTCAAATACTATTTCTTTGTCAATGCCATGTTCTTGTGGGTGTTCACCATCTATATTTGATGTACTGTCTGGCCAGTAATTAAAGTACATAACTAGCAGTGGTTTAATCTATCACAATCTTTAATACAGTCAGGGTTTTGTAACCCCTCAGTTACAATTGGTCCTTCGAGCCGGAGGGTATCAGTGTAATATTTAATATAATATTAATATTGACATGGCCAAGCGGTTCCCCTAAGCTAGAACGCCCGCAGCGCAAACGTCAGCTACCTCCATATCTGGAGGAATTCGCTTTCGTTCTACCCCCTAGCTTATCTAAACAGACGTTAAATACGGATAAATCGGATAGTTTAAGCATGTCCAATCCTATCGACTTGGCGACCCTGCCAGTAGAGACCCCAGTGGGTTCAAACGAAACTGACTTAGCTCACGGGGGGGACCAAGTGGGACATGACGTGACTATACCTCCAGACAGCGTCACCGGGATAGACCCCGGAGCGCTCCAGGATAAAGAAAGCGCTCCAGGGATAGAACCCGACGCACAACCAAGAGAAGAGAACCGCGCCCAGGAGATAGACCTCGGAGCGCGCCAGGAGAACAGATCTCCAACAAGCCCTGTCAGCACCCGATCACCTCCGTCAGTGTCATCCCCCAGCGAGGCGGACCAGAGACTGGCGCAAGCCTTGATCGCCACGCTGACAGCCTCAACCGAAAGAGACCGACTCCAGGGTGAGCGCGACCGGCTTCAAGCAAAGACGCTTAGTGAGCGCGAACACTCTGCTACGGAAAGAGAGCGCCTCCACGCGCAACTCCAAGCGCAAACCCTTAGTGAGCGCGAACACTCTGCCGCGGAACGAGAGCGCCTCCGGGCGCAACAATTAAGTGAGCGCGAACACTCTGCCGTGGAACGAGAGCGCCTCCAGGCTCAACAGATGAGCGAGCGCGAACAACGAGAGCGCCTCCAGGCGCAACAATTAAGCGAGCGCGAACACTCTGCAGCGGAACGAGATCGCCTTCACGCGCAACTCCAAGCGCAAGCCCTTAGTGAGCGCGAACACTCTGCAACTGAACGAGAGCGCCTCCAGGCGCAACAAAGGAGTGAGGATGACCGCATAAGACTGGAGGAGAGGCGCCTTCAGACGGAAGAGAACATCGAACGAGACAGCGCCAATGCACAGCGCGACGCCGCCAATGCACAGCGCGAAGCAGAGCGCGACCGGCTGCAGGCGCAGATGATAGAACAATTGATCGCCAGGGCGACACCCCCTCTCTCCGCACGGAGCTCCCAGAGATCATCACGACAAGGGTCTAGGGCACCTTCCCCTACCCGACAAAGCGACCCGGGACCCGGCCAACAGGAGGAACCTGTCTACGTCTCCGAGCCCCCTCCCCGACCGGTCCATACGAGACCCAGCCAACGGGAAGAACCGGCCTACGTCGCCGAGAGACTAACTAGAAGACTCCAGGACCTAGAAGAGGAAGAGGAGGAATATCAAGCCCACCAGCACGAACGTACTCTGGACCAGGAGGCCCAGTACAGCCCCGACTTCAGCCCCGAGTCACTGCACTACAAACCCCCGACCCAACTCACGGGTGAGTTTGACGTACAGTCAGCACCGAGGAACAGCACCTGGCGACCCGGCCTCTGGTACCCACCAAGTACTAACCCACGACCACACGTACGGGGAGACTCGCCCAGGAGGCCTCTTCCCCTATGCTCACCAATGTACCAGCCATCCATGGCATCGTACCTTGGCACACCGACGTTCCCAGACTTTACGCGCGAGGACAGAGCACAGTACACGGAATTACGCATGTGTTTGGAGACTATGATGTCCGATGTCCCCGACGAGTCGTACAAATATGCCATCCTCCTCAAGCATCTCAAGGTGCCCAGAGCGCATAACATAGCGCTGGCATATTCCAACTCAAGCACCCCATACTCCGCGGCTCTGGTGGCCCTCGACCAGCGTTATGGACGCATATGGGATTACGTGATCCAAGAAATACGGGATATCGACCGCCTCCCCCCAGCCAAAGACAATAGAGCACTGGATGACCTCTCTATCAAGGTACAATCCCTCGTGGGGATGCTGGGGTCCCAAAAGGAGAAGGGGAGATATGAACTGTATGCAAATTCTAATGTGGAGCGAATACTGGAGAAGCTCCCTCCAGCCCGCCAAGAGCGTTTTCAGCGGCAGAGAGACCACCGTGATCCCAACGGCCCAGAGCCATCCCTCCTAGACCTGGCCGCTTTTCTCGCAAGGGAAGTTAGCAGCCTACGACTGGACACATTCGTGTGGAGTGGATCTAGCCCAAGAGATGGACCTCGGAGGTCCAACGATAACCGCCGGTCAGTGACAGTTATGCACCAGGCCGAGTCAGTGCCGCAGCACAAGAACCACAGCACCCCCCAGACCAAGGGAAAGTGGAAGATTGTATGCCAGTACTGTGAAAATGAACATTGGCTGTCTCAATGTGACACCTTCAAGAAGCTGACCGCTGACGAGGTGAGTCAGTGGATCAAAGCCAACCGCCGCTGCTTCCGCTGCGCGCGCAGCCATATGGCAGCTGAGTGCCGCCTAAAGAAAAGATGCAGCAAGTGCGACGGCGCCCACTTGGAGGTCCTACACGACAGCAACAAGAAGAAACCCGTACCACCAAGCAGCTCGAGAGTGAACGTCATGTACATAGACCCTGCGAAGAGCGGGAGCTCCCGAGTGCTCTTGAAGGTGGTCCGAGTGATCTTAAGATACGAGGACAAGGTCATGGACACTTACGCCGTCCTAGACGATGGGTCAGAAAAGACTCTCCTCCTCGCATCCGCCGCAGCCCGGCTGGGTCTGCGGGGAGCGAAGAAACAATGACAATCCGTACCATTAGAAGAGACCTGAAGACCATAAAGGGTGAAAATGTCTCCTTCACGATAGCAGCGGTCGGGCAGCCCGAGAAGCAGTATAGCATCACTAACGCCTTCACCAGCCACGACATAGGCCTGTCACAGTACACCTACCCCATCCCAAAGCTGATGGAGAAATACGTGCACCTACGTCAACTACCTATACCGCTCATCGACGACGCCACCCCGACCCTGCTCATAGGATCCGACCACGCACACCTCATCGTCCCAACGGACCGGGTCCACATCGGGCCCAGAGGCTGTCCAGCAGCGGTCGAGACCCGCCTGGGTTGGACACTACAAGGCCCCCTCTCCGGGTCTTCCAACCGACCGACAGCCACTCGCTGTCTCTACACGAGGATAAACGAAGAAGACACCACCCTCTTGCAGCACGTCGAGAGGCTATGGACATTAGACGCGATGCCCTTTAAGAATGAAAAGAAACTCGTTCGCTCAAAGGAAGACACTTATGCCATAGCCCTCCTCGAGCAGAAGACAAAGAGAGTCGAGGTCAACGGAGTGATGAGATACGCAACTCCACTCTTGAGGCGAGAGGGTATGCCCACCCTCCACGCCTCAAAAGAAGCGACAGAGCGATATCTACTGAACACCGAGCGGCGTCTAGCCAAAGACCCTACTCAAGCCACTGTGTACCGTGCTGAGATTGACAAGCTGATCACAGCGGGACACATAAAGAAAATTGACATTCAAGAGGCCGACCAGACAATTGAATCCTGGTACGTGCCCCACCACAAGGTCCACCACAACGGCAAGGATCGTATTGTATTCAACTGCAGCTACCAGATCGGACTACAGAATCTGAATAAAGAACTCTTGCCCGGCCCGACACTCGCCCCCTCTCTCCTCGGCGTACTACTACGTTTCCGCCAAGACAAGGTGGCCATCAGCGGCGACATCAAAGGGATGTTCCTGCAGGTGCGACTAGTGGAGGAGGACAAGCCCTTGCTGCGGTTCCTATGGAGAGAGAGGATCAAAGATGAGCAACCATCCATCTACCAATGGGAGGTCCTCCCCTTCGGAACCACATGCAGCCCATGCTGTGCTACGTTCGCACTGCAAAAACATGTGACAGAAGACCCTGAAGCTGACGAGGAGGTCAGACAAAGTGTAGAGAGGAGTTTCTACGTGGACAACTGTCTGCAAAGCGTCTCGACGCCAGAAGAAGCCGAAGCCCTCCTGCTCAAGCTTCGCGCCTCACTGATCAAAGGCGGCTTTGATCTCCGGCAGTGGGCCAGCAGTGACCCTCAAGTACTTCGCAGCCTCTCCCCAGAGACAAAGGCAGCAAGCAGCGAGACCTGGATGGCGACCACCCCAGGTGAAGCACAGGAAATGACATTGGGCCTAGTCTGGCGCTTCAAAACAGACTCGCTCCATTACAAATACACACCCCTGACCACGGAGCAGGGAAGGTCGACCCCTCTACCGACCACCAGACGGAGCGTATACAGAACACTCGCAAGTCAATACGACCCGCTGGGGTGTATCCTACCTTACACCACTCGGGCAAAAATGATTGTACGAGAGCTGTGGGACAAGGAACAGGGCTGGGACGACCCCATACCCGACCACCTAGCTTCCACCTGGAGAGAGTGGGAGAGAGAACTCAGCTCGCTCCAAAATGTGAACATACGCCGAAGCTACTTCCCACCCACAGTGCGGCTGGAGACGTGCCAGATGGACCTGCACGTCTTCAGTGACGCCTCGGAAGTGGCCTACGGCTCGGTGGCCTACTTGCGGGCCCGAGAGGAGGGAGGAGAAATACACACAGCCTTCATCCTGGCTCGCTCAAGGATAGCCCCCCGCAAGCAACAATCGATCCCGCGTCTAGAGCTCTGCGCAGCTCTGGTAGGCGCGCAACTCGCCACGTTAATCCAACGTGAACTCACCATCCCGGTGCAAAGAACAATCTTGTGGTCAGACTCCATGACCGTACTCACATGGATCCAGTCCGATTCTTGTAGATACAAGGTCTTCGTGGGAGTCAGAATCACAGAGATTCAAGACCTGGTAGGATCAGCGTGCTGGAGGTACGTGGACACGAAACAGAACCCAGCCGATGTCATCACACGGGGGATGTCCCTAGATGACCTCACACGTCACAATATCTACAGTGACGGTCCTGAGTTCCTCAAGCTCCCGGAGGAAGAGTGGCCTACCCCCACCCCTCGGGAGGCTAGTCAAGAGGAGGCAGAGATCAAGAAATCTATGTTCTGTCGGTTGACGCACACCCCAGTCCCCACTGACCCTAACATAGACGACTGCCTCACCTTTGAGAGTGCGCAGCTAAAGACATTCCTGTGGCACCACCCTGAGGTTCCCCCCACTACCGACATTGACGCATCGAACTACGCAGAGGCAGAACTCCTTCTGCTACAGCGAGCCCAAAGAGACTCGTTCCCCGACGAGCTAGACTGCCTGCAGGGAACAAAGCCAATCCCGTCAGACAGCAGACTGCTCCACTTGGCCCCCGAGCGCGACACCCATGGCCTCATCAGGGTGGGTGGTCGTCTGAGACGGGCCCCGGACTTAACGGATGACATCAAGTTTCCTATAGTCCTCAACAGCCGACACAAGGTCACTGAGCTCATCATAAAGAAATACGACGAGGATGTGCACCACGCTGGGGCAGAGAGAGTCTTCGCTGAGATCCGACGTCGCTATTGGATACTGAACGGAAGAGAAGCAGTACGTCGCTTCCAGCGGACTCGTCTAGACTGTCGCAAGTGGCGAGCACAACGCCCTCGAGTACGTCTCAAGTGATGTAGCAGATGTCGACCCAGTCACCCCCAACACTCTCTTGATGGTGCGGCTGGACCCCGCGCTTCCACAGACGGTGTACAGACCCGAAGAAGCGAACGGCCGAAGAATGTGGAGGTACAGTCAAATATTGGCTGACAAGTTTTGGAACAGTTTCCTCCTCCACTACCTACCGTCTCTCCAAACCCGCCAGAAATGGGTAAAGGATAGAGACAACTTACAAGTGGATACAGTCGTTATGATCATAGACCAGTCACTACCCCGAGCTATGTGGCCGGCCGGCCGCGTAAGCAAAGTGATCACTGGTGCCGACGGAAAGGTCAGAGCGGCAGAAGTTATTGTCCAGGGGCGGACCTACACCCGACCCGTGGCGAGGCTGATAGAGTTGCCGAGGCTCCCTGACTCCCCTGATGACGATCATGACCCACTGACTTTGTAGATTGCCCTACTCCCCACAACAGACATTGAGCAGTTGACTGGACTATTAATCTGTCTCCTTTAACTAATTAGGTGCGGACTAATTAGGAGGCGGCTGTTGTGAAGGGCCAGATTAAACTGAGAATCTACCTTTATTGTTTGATATACTTTGTATATTATTTATATATATACACGGAATATCCCTTTACCTGCGTTCAAACCAGAGTAATATTCGCTCTCCTATTGGACAGCGCCCCCAGGCTCCAGCGCGCAAGCCCCCAACGGCAGGTTCAAAGACAAGTTCAGGCATGTCAGAACATGCCCGGAGTCAGCGTATTGATACCAGACAAAGACTGCGGTTTGGGACTAGATATTCACTTAAGTATAAATACAGCGCAAGGTGCGTACAGCAGTAGTTCAGTTCAGCCTCGTTCAGTACCTTACCCACCTTCACCACGAGTCAACGTGCAGTGAAGTGAGCAACCTTGCGTCTAACAGAGCATTGAGAACCACGTGCGAATAGTTTAGTAAAGTAACGTCGAGTTCGACCTAATCTAATGTGAAGTAAATAGTCGTTCATTTATTGTATATCGTGCGGCCACAGTTCGTTCGTGTGTAGCATTACCCAGCGGTTCGTCGTGTCTTTAGCTAGTGTACTTAGCCAGGGTGTGTGGCCTAAATACATCGCCCACACCCGAGGAGTCCTAGGCGGAGAACCGTTGGACATGTACACAGGAGAATCGGCGTCTGCGATTGCAGAACCATTACTGGTTGGATTATATTGATTTGGAACGTGGTACCCGGAGAAGAGCATTGTTGATTTCCACTGTCGTTTGGGATTCAACCTCGTGAGGATTACAACTCGGGCCGGCCTCGTGGACGGAGGCTGGCTAGCTGTCATCAATGCTATCTAGCATTTGGATTACAATTATTACTTTGCTGCTGATCAAGGGAGTTTACAAGGACCGACTCCTGTACCTGGAGTCTCTTTATTCCTCATTGAATCAGATGGAGTACCCGAACATTCCTCTACCCTCCAGGCCTTACACCCCCGGAGGGAACCCATTGTCTCCAGGCGGTACCAGTGTTGCCCTATCTAGTTGCTACTATACGACAGGTGGTGTCAACTTAGACCCATCGTAGGATTCCTGCTATTCTTAGTGACTCATGCTATTGACTGACTTTACGTATATTCTTCGCCATACAAGCGCGACCCTAATTCTCATTCTGTAACCTAATGTTGCCTAATAATAATAAATTACCCTCAAATACTATTTCTTTGTCAATGCCGTGTTCTTGTGGGTGTTCACCATCTATATTTGATGTACTGTCTGGCCAGTAATTAAAGTACATAACTAGCAGTGGTCTAATCTATCACAATCTTTAATACAGTCAGGGTTTTGTAACCCCTCAGTTACAGTATGTGTTAGTGTTGTTGTTTTGTTGAGTAGGTTGTTTAGTAGTTTCTGTTTGTTCTTTGTATTGCACTGGATTCTACAGTAAACTCCCTCTCCAAGCTTCAATCCTCGTCTCTGCCTCCTTCATACCTTTCCCTTTCTGCAAAACTGTATTCTACCTACCTCCATCGTAAAAATAATTGGCCCACAGACGTCAATCAGCTGCTCCGCTGACAGCATCACACGTGCATTCTGCACCTGACTTGAATGAGAGAATGAGAGAGAGAGAGAGATAGAGAGTAGCCAGGCAGGAACTGTGACAGACGGAGTGGACGGGGGGGTCAAATGAGAGGGTGGGATCCAGGATGACACAGAGGTTGCAAACCAGGGGGGAGGGGGTGATGGTTGAGTCATTAATAGTTTGTGTGATCGGTCCGGATCTGCTGAGGGTGGATTTGGTGCCGATGAGGAATAGTTCTGTCTTTTCATTGTTGAGTTTGAGGAGGTTGTGGGTCAGCCAAGATTGTATTTCGGATAGACAGGACTCAATGTGACTGAGGGGTGGGTTATGGGAGGATTCTGTGCTGATGTAAATTTGGCTTTCGCCGGCGTAGCAGTTGAAGTCGAGGTTGAATTTGTGGATGATGTGACCAAGGGGGAGTATGTAGCAGATGAAGAGCAGGGGGCCAAGGACTGAGCCTTGGGGGACCCCCTGTATGACTGAGGAGGGGGAAGAGCTGTGACCAGAGAGGTAGATGAACTGATGTCTGTCGGTGAGGTGAACCAATAGAGTGCAGTTCTATCTTTTATTAGATTAGAGTAGAAGAAGTTTGGCATCCAACCCAAGTGCAAATGTAACAGTACAAGTGCAATAGTAATATACAATGTACAGGTGATTAAACTGGGTATTCAAATATATAAATTAGTAACACTTAGTATATCAGTCCTATGTACAGAGTGGTAGTATTAATATGTACAGTGATACAGGTATAAAGACAGTATGGTAGTAACTTAGTGATACTGGCCAGCAGCGTAACTAGTAAGATTAGATAAGGGATATGTACAGATATAGATATAGGATCTACAGATAGGAAAAAATTATTATATGCAGGTACTGTATGTACAGACAGATGTGGATAGATATAACACACATTATCCTCCCCCCTGATCGACCTTTACATCACAGTCGAGAATGCAGCTGTGACCGCGTCCCGGACCGCCAAGAACCTTGGTGTTGTCCTCGACGACCAGTTGAACTTCTCTGCTCACATCGCAGCGACAACCAGAACCTGTAGATTCCTCCTGAGCAACGTCAGAAGGATCCGCCCCTTCCTGACAAAAGAAGCCACCCAACTCCTCGTCCAATCAACAGTCATCTCCCACCTCGACTACTGCAACGCACTGCTTGCTGGCCTCCCGGCCACTGCCACCAAGCCTCTTCAACTCATTCAGAACGCAGCGGCCCGCCTGATCTCAAACCTACCGAAGTCGGCCCATGTCACCCCACTGCACGAATCCGCTTCAAGGCCCTCGACCTGGCATACCGTGCGGCAAAGGGAACCGCTCCCGCCTACCTCCGGTCAATGGTCTCTAACTACACACCCTCAAGACCCCTATGCTCTGCATCGTCTGGCCGTCTCAGACCCACTCCTATCCGAGCTCCAGGAGGGTCATCAAGGAGAACCTGCCTTTTCTCAGTCCTTGCCCCACAATGGTGTAATGAACTACCCACCCCAGTTAGGACAGCGGAAACCCGTCCAATCTTTCGCCGTCGACTAAAGACGCACTTCTTCAACCATTATCTGAAAAAAATAAAATATATATATATATATCTAACCCTAACTAACCTTACTGTCATGCACCTGTCCTAATAAACTAACCTACACTGTAGCACTCAACACTTTAATGAACATTGTTACTCAGCTGATAGAGTTGTGCCCTTCCTGATGACTTGTCGTACAGAACTGGTAAGTTGCTTTGGATAAAAGCGTCAGCTAAATTACTAAATGTAAATGTAAATGCATTATACGGTAAGAATAAATATATACAGTATACGGTATATACAGCATTGTACATGCTATCATACCGAGTCTTATGGGTTTTGACATTTTCAACATGTCTCTGAACCTGCAACGTGTGTTACCTAACCTGTCGAAGCAGATCAGCCCTGTTCCTAAAGGCAGCAGCCCTGAAGCTTTTTAGAGACTTCAGGACGGTTGCCTCCTCTCTCCTCTTCTAATGGAAAATCGCTGAAAAGCTTGTGAAGACGGAGGGAAACCTTGCAGCGTGCGCTCGACCCTCCGCATTCTGCCTATAGAGCACATAGAGGAGTCGTCGTCGAGGATGCTACAATCACCCTACTTAACCTTCCGTTTGAACACCTAGAGGAAAGTAAAATCCATGCTAGATTGCTATTCATAAATTTCTCTTCAGCCTTTAATACGATCCCACATTTTAGCCATGAGGCTGAGCGAGCATTTTGAGTTGAGTCACTCACAATCTGGTGGGTTGGATAATGGATGTTTTTGCCAAACAGAATACAAAGGATGAAAGTGAACAGCATTTTATCAGCTTCATGGTGTTCTTCTACTGGCTCCATAGGTGGCCTTAGCTATGTTTCACCCATTTCAACTGAAACAGGCCCCACACGCTTCCAGGGCCCCGGATTGACAAAGCAAACACACCCTGGATTGATAAAGCAAATATGCGCACTGTGCCAATGTGGATAACGGATGTGCGGTGGAAACGCTTGAAAAGGAACATCACCAACACAGAAAAATGTTTAATGACAAAGTCTTTCACCTTGTAGAAGAAACCAACTTCTTCTTCTTGGCCCCTTAACTCCAAGCGGAGCATAGGCCACTGACGACTCTTCTCCATCCAGCACGGAAGAAACCATGCTCCTGACATAAACCAAGTCATGTAAATCTCCAGGGTCTAGCTGTGCTGCGTCGTGGTGAGTTTAGCACAGTGGCTACAGTAGCTTCCTGCCTTATTTCTTTAGTTGTTAATAGTGTTTAAAAGATAAGGGCCCCATATTTTATCTTGAAACGGACCCCCTGAACCTTAAGGCTGTCTATGACTGACTCACCACAGGGCTGGGTTCTCTCACCTGTACTGACTCACCACAGGGCTGTGTTCTCTCACCTGTAGTCTGTACACAAACATGTGCCAAAACAAGCATGACAGCAGGACCATATTGAAACGTGCAGATGATTCAGTCATTGTAAGGCTGCTACAATGACAAGAGCTGTGGCCCAGTCATTGATGAGTCTGTCACCTGGTGTGATGAATATTTCTTAGAGCTAAACATATCCAAGACAAAGGATAATGAGCATAGGTTTCAGAACTTGCACTTCAATCTACGAGACTAAGATATCATTGAAGAGCAGGTTGTTGACTGTGTAGAAAGCTGCAAGTATCTCGGGATAGTCATAGACTCTGAATTGACCTTTGAGAACAATTGTGAGGCAGTGTGTAAAAAGGCATTTGTTTTAGAAAACAGTCCAGTTTTCACATTGATAAAACCATGAGGACCCTCTCTTATCTGGCCTTTATTGAATCGATCTTCAATCTTTTCCCTTTGTGTCATGGTTTGGTAACTCTTAGGGATGAGAGGAATAGGATGGGCTTCTCTGTTTCCCTTCCTTTGATAAACTTTTTGTATAAGCTGGTTTCCATTGAGAGAAATAATGGATTACACGTTGATTGGTAACCGAGTGTGCTTGTGTACTCCGGAAGCAGGAAATGGTCACCAATAAAGGTTGGCTGTGTTAGGGCAGGGGTTGGCGGAGCCCAATAGCAGAACACAGGAGGAGAGAGAATGGAGCGTTTTAGGTTGGCTTTAATGTTTACCCCCCAAGCAGACAGGTTTACAGGTACAGAATGTGCAACAGGTACATGAATGTGCAATGGACGAGAGCAGGTGCACTCCTTGTGCAGCGCGGGGCGTCCAGGTGGGTGGTGTCTCGGAGCGGTGGTCCTGGGCACAGAGAGAACAAGATTAGGACAAGGTATTTCAACAAGGATAGAGTAGCAAGGCTAGGGTTAGTAGTCGTACCTAGGAAGGTAGGTTAACACTGCGACGAGGGTAGAGCAGGATCCGTGGGCTGAAGTAGGAGTTTGCTGACGAGGGAATCCCTCACAGCCGTGTTAATTAGTGTCCCCCTGGCAGCGTGGGAATCCTGGGGTCGGATGCTGCCCATATAAGGGTGTGAGAGGATGAGGGGTGAGGAAGGCAAGCTGGAGTCTGACGACTGAGGGGTTAATGACAGACAGGATCTTGTAAGGACCAACAAAACGGGGGGTGAGTTTTCGGGAAACTGATTTGAGAGGCAGGTCCCGAGACGAGAGCCAAACCATCTGACCTGGTTGATAGTCGGGGGCCGGGGCCCGGTGGTGGTCGGCAAAGCGGCGATTCTGGTCAGCGGAGCAGCGCGGCCCTGGTGTCCTCCCATATCCTCCTGCAGCGGCGAAGGTGCGCCTGCACCGAGGGAACTGAGATCTCCTCCTCCTGGGTAGGGAACAGTGGAGGCTGGTAGCCTAGAGAAGACTCGAAGGGGGACTGACCTGTGGCAGCGGAGGACAAGGAGTTGTGGGCGTACTCGATCCATGGCAGGAAGACGCTCCAGCCAGAGGGGTCCCGGGTCATGACGCAGCGAAGGGCGGACCCCAGGTCCTGGTTGGCCTGCTACGACTGGCCGTTAGTCTGCGGGTGGTATCCGGAGGAGAGGCTGACTGTGGCCCCCAGGGCCCGACAGAAGGCCTTCCAGACCTGGGAGATGAATTGAGGCCCTCTGTCGGAGACGATGTCCACCGGGATCCCGTGGAGGCGGAAGATGTGGAGCACCATCAGGTCCACAGTCTCTGTGCTCGACGCGGGCGGTGCGCCCGGGGGGAGGAGAGCGAGATGAATTGGGCAACGGAGGACGAGTGCCGCTAGCCTTTTCACGGCGGCGCTCGCGAAGACGCGTGTCCAGTTCTCTGGCTAAATTAATTAGCTTGTCCAGGGAAGTCGGTTTCTCTTTAGACGCCAATTCGTCTTTTAGAACGTCGCTGAGGCCTTGACAGAATGCCCCTCGTAACGGAGTGTCATTCCACTCGGAGCCCGCTGCTAGGATACGGAATTCAATTGCATATTCGCTCACGCTGCGGTTCCCCTGGCGAATAGTGTACAAGCCAGCAGAACTATCTGAGCCCCCGGGAGGGTGGTCAAAGACTTTTCGCATGTCGTCGATATATGTGGAGTACGAATTGCAGAGGGGGGACTGACTGAAGTGAAGAGCGGTTGCCCATTCTAACGCAGGACCCTTGAGCAGACCCGACAGGTAAGCGATTTTAGATTCATCACTTTGGAAGTTTTGCGGCTGTTGTCCGAATACTAATGAACATGGAAAGATAAAGGCACGACATTTAGAGACGTCTCCGTCGTAACGTTCTGGTGCAGGGACATGGGGCTCTCTGTGCGGGGGCGCAACAGGTGGGGTTAGCTGGGCAGAGACGTATGCATCAAAACGGTCACATTGTCTGTCTCGCTCCGCAGAGCTAAGCGTGAGAACGCCAAGTTGGGCAGTGGTTTCCTCCAGTGTGTGCTGGTTTACCAGAACGGTCTGGAATTCCCTCTGGAACTCTCTCCATTCTCCGGGCTCCTGTGATGCTGGGCTCGACATCTGGTTGCAGTGTTCTGTTAGGGCAGGGTTAGTAGTCGTACCTAGGAAGGTAGGTTAACACTGCGACGAGGGTAGAGCAGGATCCGTGGGCTGAAGTAGGAGTTCGCTGACGAGGGAATCCCTCACAGCCGTGTTAATTAGTGTCCCCCTGGCAGCGTGGGAATCCTGGGGTCGGATGCTGCCCATATAAGGGTGTGAGAGGATGAGGGGTGAGGAAGGCTTCCACCGTGATGGTGTGGAAGGAGGAGGGGTAGGGAAGGCTCTTGCCGTGACTATGACAGGCTGGTGTTTCAGATGGACGTTGAAGATTGTGACACACAGTGGGACGAGGAAGTGGAACCCTTGATGACTAGGAAACCAGTATTTTTGTTTTATCACCGGACCAACCAATTAAATGAGAAATGAGAATAAAAAAATAAAGAATAATAAACGACCGCAGCCTGGTCGTTCCGCTCAAGAAAGCAGCCGGCAGAGCTGGCACCAGGCCGGAGATCTGGTGTACATGAGGTGTTACTGTAAACTAAACATAATGCTATTTCTCTCTCTTCTTTTAAAACCAGCCCCATTGTTCCGTTTCCTTGTCTTTTCCTTAATACTACACTTTCACTGTTAGGACTAGAGCTTGGATTGCTAAAACTCAATACCTCTAGCCTGGCTCGAGTTCAGTGGCGTCAAGCCCATTCAAATTTGGTGACCAAATTTGTGCACATTTAAAAAAGATAAATATTTATTTAAAAAAGGTACAAACATTCAGTCATACCAGTTAATATTTATATTAGAGCTGGGCATAGATAAATTATTTTTAATCTAGATTAATCTACCTGCAATCCTGGAATTAATCTAGATTTTCATTTTCATTTCATATTGCTCCACATTGTCATCAAACGGTCCAATATTTCCAATAACCCAAGCCATTTCTGTTGTAAACACTCACGATAGTCCAGTCGATCCTTCCTTTAGTGTGTAAAGTGGATTTCCTCCTCTTGTAGATGTTTCCAAGTGCAACGTGAGCAACGCGAGCTAACATGCTAACTCGCTAAGCTAACGTTAATAATGTAAACAAAGCTTGCGACGGACTTCTTCTTTCTTGCATTGCGCAGATTCAGACGTCCCCATCGCCGAATTGTGTTATATCCTGAGGACTTCTTAACCTCACCTGTATAACAATGATTACCGGACCACTACTTTTGTTTTTTTTCTGACTACAGCTCCGGTACATACTTGTGCAATCACTTCAGGGTACCACAGCTGGGAACTACGGCAAGTATTTAAGGACAATACAGACCCAACGTTGAGAAAAAGATTAACGGCGTCAATTATATTATCGCGCAATACTAGTCTCGCGTTAACGCAGCACGTTAACGCCGTTAACGGCCCAGCCCTAATTTATATATATATATATTTTTGTATCCACTTTCTCTCCTCTTTTTACATTGTTTGTAAATCAAGTAGAGGTACTAAATCAAGTAGAGGTACCTTGACATTTGTTCTAAATCAAGTAGAGGTACCTTGACATTTTGGAGACTTTAAAAGAATGCATTGCATGGAGCAAGTTGCACCCTTACTTACAATTCATTATGAATTGAAAATGGGGGACCCTGATGTAAACAAGATGAAACTCTTTCTCTGGTCTGCAGCCCCTTAACAATTGTGTGTATTGAGCCGTACTGTATTGTACCCATTCTGCAATCTGTTAATAAAATTTTCATTCAATCAATCACCGTGCAGATTGATTGATTGAATGAACATTTTATTAACAGATTGCAGAATGGGTACAGTACGGCTCAATACACAATTGTTAACACTTTCCGTGCCGGCCGTGTGGCTTATTGACAGCGGAAGAGTGCAAGAATGTGACAATGTGACCATGTGACCGCGGCAGCGCGAGAGAGCGGCAGTGCGGAAATAGGCTGTCTATTGCCATTCTCTAAGACAAACTCTAACCTTAACCAGCTCCTTAACAGCGCCTAAACTTAACCCTTCTAACCTTAACCAACTCCGAAACAATGCCTAACCTTAACCTTAACCTTAACCATGCCTAACCTTAACCTTAACCATAGAAAGAATATTGCCATTCTCTAAGACAAACTCTAACCTTAACCAGCTCCTTAACAGCGCCTAAACTTAACCCTTCTAACCTTAACCAACTCCGAAACAATGCCTAACCTTAACCTTAACCTTAACCATGCCTAACCTTAACCGGCGAAAGAATACATGTTAAAAAAAAAAAAAAAAAAAAATTGAAGGGATTCAAACTTGTAACCAACGGACCGCAGGACCGCAGGACCGCAGCGCTGCCAGGTGAGCTAAGCTTCGAATGAAAATCATTGGCGATTACGCCTACATAATGCCGCAAGCCTGCCGCGGGGCGTGTCGCAGCCAATCAGGGAAAACGCGGAAGCACTCGGGCGCACTCTTCCGCTGTCAATAAGCAATAAGCGGCCGTGCCAGTCCTATATACCCTGTTGAGTGCCGACGCTCTATTCAATGACAGAGCACTCGCATTTGTGAACACATAAACTATATCTTAAATTATGGCTATGTGTCTAATACGACCGTCGCTTATCAATGACTTATTTGCAGTCAACATTGTCGAAACGGATTGTTTTTTAATCGGTTCATTTCCGTTTTATACCATTTTGATAAACGCTAGTTTAAAAAAAAAAATAAAATAAAAAAAATATAGATTCTGCAGGAATCGCGCTTTACTGTAATACACAAACACATTATAATTTTTCGGCCTATTTATGAATCGTTTTCAAATAAACGCTAGATTATCGATCGTATATGTGTACTTATGCACGCTATAGAAGCGGGCTGACAAAAATCGATTATCTTATTTCCTGATCAGCTACACACACTCACAGCCACACACACACATATGGGACACATTGATATATAGGTGAAAACAGCTCTGATTATCCCAATACTGGTCAAATAGATTCCTTACCTCAGATCAGATGTTCTCCAAAAAGATTATTCCAATTCCTGATCGCCATTCCAAATATCGATCGTGTTTATTGATCCAACGCTGGGTACTGGAAACATAATTCCACGCTGTTCTGATGGTGGGCAATGACTGGGATCGTCTCCGGTTACTTGCCTGACAAGTAAAATGTGTTTCATTCAGTCTAATCCAATGGGGTGCAGTACCATCCGGAGAGATGATAGGGGGCGGTATTTTCCCAATTCGAGCTCAGAGAGAGTGCCAGAGGTAACGTGAGGCTAGATTGATGAAATATGAATGGAAATCGCTAAAAAAAAAAAAATCCGATAAAAAAACGGCATATCTCGTTTTTTGGCACTCAACGGTTGGCATGAAATAACGAATGATGCCGTGGCTGGCACTCAAAGTGTTAAGGGGATGCAGACCAGAGAAAGACTTTCGTCTTGTTTACATCAGGGTCCCCCATTTTCAATTCATAATGAATTGTAAGTAAGGGTGCAACTTGCTCCGTGCAATCCATTCTTTGTGGATCTAGCGCTTTGTTTGTGCACTAATAGCCTGTTGCAGGACTAGCTTTTAAACATGTAAACATAATAGATAAAATGTTATGTAAGCCTACAGATAAGTATAGCCTAGCTCTATTGAGCTTTGTATGCATGTATGTATATACAAAGCTCTATAACGAACTACTGCAGATTCTGAGGGTTAAGTCAATAACTTGTTATTGCATGTTCACATTGTGTTTTCAAAGGGATCAACAGAAGGCTTAACCCTCCAATCACCCTTGTCGCAGTTCTGGTCAAAAAGCTATTTTTTTTTAACGTGTGTTTGATACACTATACGACCGGGGTGCCCATGTACATGTCAAAATACTTCCCAAAGGTCAGTGAATACCACAACCACTACACCAGAGGAAGCTCAACAAATCATGTTAAACCCAGATTCGGCTCAAACAAGGGACTAAACACGTTTCGCAATTATGCCACAACAATGTGGAACGCTCTACCCAAAGCTGTAAAGGAATGTGAATCCCTGCCCACATTCAAAACCGCTCTTAAAGAGCACCTACGGGAGGCTGCAATTCGAAACTGGCCACCGTAAATGCCCAAAACCCCCACCACCTCCTAATAGACAGTCTCCTCCCCACCGCATGTATATATTCCCTCCCCGCCGTATGTATATTTCTCTCCCACCCACCCACCCCCTCCTAATGTACAGAGCGTCAGCCATGATAAAGATCTTCAATCAGCTGAAGGGGAATCCCTCCAAGCTGCTGTCAGCTCTACACACGTTCGGCCGCTCTGGTATCAGCCATGCATCAAAACGTGCACACGCGCTCAGGCGAGTCGCTAACCGTGCTGGGCCAAGCATAGCGGCTCAACCCACCTCTGTTGCCCGTCGTAAATTGAAGCTCGGGGGTCGACGCCGGCTCGCTGCGGGGAGGCCGAAGAAAAGTGTGGTGAGCACAGACCATCGCTATAGTTTCCCAACAGGAGTAAAGTCTGGAACGCACCACAGCCTGTCACAAGCAGTAGAGATGTGTCGTAGCAATCCGAAGTGACATTGACCACCAATATAGCATGTACATAAAGACCCAGTGCCTCATCCGGAGCTAACAGTGTACTGCACTACCACAGGACCTAGCATGTCCTACCATGCTCTGTAAATAACTTATGTACATATACCGATATGCATGCCCTAATTTGTTTACTTGTTTTATTACCGATATGCATGCCCTACTCTGTTTACTTGTTTTATTGCACAATGTCGTTCTATTGACGGGACCTAAATAACTTATGTACATATACCGATATGCCCTACTCTGTTTACTTGTTTTATTGCACAATGTCGTTCTATTGGATTCTATTATATGTTATTACTATTGTATTATGCACATCGTTGCATAATCATTGTAAACTTGTATGCAAATAAACAACTTGTGACAAATAAAACTCTTGACTTGACCACCAGCCTCTCTCTCTTAAGGCATTAACTGGGTTAATTAATCTAAATGTTATATTGTAACTGTCTAGTTATTGATTGATTGATTGAATTGATTGAAAACTGTATTAACAGATTGCAGAATGGGTACAGTAGTACAGCTCAATACATACAATTGTTAAGGCCAGGGGATGCAGACCAGAGAAAGACTTTCGTCTTGTTTACATCAGGGTCCCCCATTTTCAATTCATCGTAACATATGACATACAGATAGACAGTACAGTTAGGCATTAACTGTGTTAATCTAAATGTTACATTGTAACTGTCTAAAGCATTAACTGGGTTAATCTAAATGTTACATTGTAACTGTCTAAAGCATTAACTGGGTTAATCTAAATGTTACATTGTACAGTAAGTGGGGAGTGTAAACAAGTTGAACGCTGGCTGTGTTGTGAAATGTGCATAACGTTATGAATAAACCGCGAAGTCACGCGAAATAACGTTATACAAACCAATTACATAATCCTATCCAACATATGTGTAAAGGCACACACAACATATTCCAGTTAACGGTATATTTTTTTAATGATTCGTTATGGCGTAATCAATACTTCCATGCGTATAAATTGCGTTCGAGACCTCCATGTTTTGGGGCTATTCATCAGAAAACTGGGATCCGGGATTCGGTGAGGGGCCAATCAGAGAGGGGCTTCGCTCAACCAATCAGAGAGGGGTCTGCAGAAATGGCCTCAACCAATCAGAGAGGGGTCTGCATAAATGCGGCTACGAATTGTAGAGACGCACACAGAAATCCCCGCCGGGGAAAACAGTGGAATATTTGTCTCAAAATTCTGTCCGTAACTTTTAATTCTGTCCGTAACTTTTAGAATTCCGTATGTAAATATAAACAAATCAAGCGTGTTTTTATGATTTATGAAACACAAATTGAGAGGTGTGTTTGTGTGGATCGTTTTTATGATTGTGGAATCTACTTCTGCGTTTGTTTATTTTTGATGGACCTCTAAGAAGAAGAAGCGTCACACACGAATCCCCACGGGGAAAACAGCGAAATATTTGTCTCAAAATTCCGTACGTAACTCCAAGTTGATCAAGTGTGTCCTTATAATTCCGTACGTAAATCTAAGCAGATCAAGCTGTTTTTAGAATTCCGTACGTAAATATAAACAAATCAAGCGTGTTTTTATGATTTATGAAACACAAATTGAGAGGTGTGTTTGTGTGGATCGTTTTTATGATTGTGTGGATAGTTTTTACGATTGTGGATTCTACTTTTGCGTTTGTTTATTTTTGATAGAAATCTACCCCCATACTATTAACTCATTCAGCGCCGGGGATTAGTCGGGGCCCTGTGGTCGCATTGCCAAACGTTAAAATATAGGACTGAGTCACCTTGTTTGTAGAGCTATAACTATATTCTATATTTGGATACAATACTATGGCCCATTTGACATCACCTATCTTCCGTTCAAGATGCAAAAAAGAGAAAAAAAATTCCATCCATAAGTTCCCGTTTTATACCGTGGTGAATATAAGTATGGTTTTAGAGCGGTCTAGGGTATGTTGAGTTTATGTATTATATATGATTGCATGTAACTGCTTAACTGTTTCCACAAGAGGGCGCTATAGGCGCAAGGAGACGTAGCTATTGTAGCTGACATCAGGTAAGAGGGTATTTAAGGGATTGTTCCCTCCCCCTCTGTCTCTTCCTCCGTCGCCTCTCACAGAGAGAAGGTCTCATGATGCATAAGCTATGTGAAATAATAAACCACGCCAAAGGCTAAAGAGGAACCTTGTCGTCATGACCAAGTTATTGTTGCTCCCCAGGTGACTCTGTCAACAGGTTATGGGCCCAGATCACGAAAGAGCAAAATAATAAGGGTAGCAAGTTTAGCTGAAAGTATAGGCTAGGTTAGCAGCGGGAGCACCGTGTGGCTAAGGCTAGGCTAACGAGAGCTAAAGCTATGCCTACCATCAAAAAGAGGATGACAACAAGAGAAAGGAGCAAATGGCCCTCGTTCAACGGGAGGGCAGAGGACTATGAGATCTGGGAAGAGCGAATGTTGTGCTGCATGCAGGGAGTGGGACTGAAGATAACGATCTTGACGGCCCCCACGGGAGAACTAACGGCGGAAGCGCAAGCCCAGGATATCAAGCAAAATGCCGACGCATACTGCGAGTTAGCACCACTCCTAGACGACACGAGCTTGGGGCTGATATTCTGCGACACAAAGGACAAAGGCCGAGAGAGCCTAAAAGTGTTGAGAGAACACTACATCGGCAAGGGTAGACCCCGGATCGTATCCCTCTATATAACACTGACCGCGCTGAAGAAAGCGAACACAGAGACTGTGACTGAATACGTCATCAGGGCTGAACAAATCATCACGGCGCTTAAGAGTGCAGGAGAAGCACTGAGCGACAAATTAATGATGGCGATGGTTATGAGAGGACTACCGGAGATGTATAAACCATTCACACTGTTGGTGACACACGGTTCAGCAGACATGTCGCTGGGGGAGTTCAAGGCCAAGCTGCGGAACTTCGAGGCCTCAGAAGACACACACCCAGCCGCCGAGGAGGCGGGAGAGAGGGTACTGAAGGCCCGGGCGTCACCAAGAGAGAAGACCAGACCCCCGACGGAGCTGGCGTGTTGGCGATGCGGAGAAAATGGCCACCGGAACGATAACTGCACAAAGACTGTTTGGTGTAGTTTCTGTAAAAGCACGGGGCACACAGACAAAGTGTGCAGAAAGAAACGTGACCAGAGTGCTCGGTACGTGCATGGACAAGATGGCGGCTGTGGACAAGATGGCGGCAACGGTGGACGTGAGGAGAGCAGCGGGACGAGAGGACTTCATCTTCGGGGCGCAGACAACGTACGTCACCCAGTCAACGCAGCAGCAGCAGGTCCAAAGGAAGGGACTGATCGTGGACACAGGTGCGTCGTCCCACATCATCAACGACAGGAACCGATTCAAGAACTTTGACAGCACCTTCGAGCCGGAGAGACACAGCATGGAGCTGGCAGACGGGAAGCGCACATTCGGGTTGGCGCAGGGGAGAGGAGACGCACAGGTATGCCTCATAGACAGTGAGGGGCACCGGTGTACAGTGACGTTAAAGAACGCTCTCTACATACCCTCGTTCCCACAAGAACTATTCTCTGTAAAATCTGCTACTGCAAACGGTGCCAAAGTGTTCTTCAATGAAGGTAAAGATGTTCTTGTAGAACCTGACGGTACGAGATTTAACATAGAGGTGTACAAGAGAATGTATTATCTACAAACAGAATGTACCGATAATGATATGTGTAATGTCAGTCATGATATTCAGACATGGCATGAGATCATGGGTCATTGTAATTACGAGGATATACTGAAGCTGCAAGTGGTGACAGAAGGCATGCACATTAATGGTGAAAAGCATAGACCTAACAAGGAATGTGATGTGTGTATAAAGGGAAAGTTCACTCAATCGAGGAACAGAGGTCCCACGGAAAAAGTAAAGATACCACTTGAGCTAGTTAACACAGATCTAGCCGGTCCAGTAAGCAACGAGTCCATAGGTGGCTTTAAATATGTACAGTCTTTTACAGATGTGTGTACAGGGGCAGTGTTTGTTTACTTTCTTAAAGCAAAGAGTGACACATTCCAGACCACAGAGAAATTCCTTGCAGATGTAGCCCCTTATGGCAACATAAGATGCTTGAGGTCCGACAACAGAACCGAGTTCACAAATAGAGAGTTCCAATCACTGTTGAGAAGGAACAAGATAAGACACGAGACGTCCTGTCCTTACTCCCCGCACTAGAACGGGATAGCAGAGAGGGAAGGACGCACTCTTTTCGAAATGGCTAGGTGTAAGCTAATAGATGGTAACTTACCGAAGAGTCTATGGCATTATGTGGTACAAGAAGCCGCTTACACCAGAAATCGGTGTTTTAATAAGCACACAGGCACCAGTGGGGGCGGATTTAGGATTGTTGGAGATCCGGGGCTTAGCCCAGATGGGCCCCCTTTTTTTTTTTTTTTTTTTTTTTTTGGGCATGCAAGGGGTGGTTTGTAGGGGGTTATGCACAACCCCCTCCACGCCAGATTTTTTTTGAATTTAATGAACCTGTACGTGCAATTTCCTGCAATATAGAGCCTTCAATCTTGACCAATAAAGCTGCTCTTTTCACTATAAAACTCAGTTAACCATAATGTAGTTATGGTTAGATTTATATATTGGGGGGGGATATATCATATTTTTCATATAATCAAAAAGTGGTGGAGCAAGATCATACCTTTGCTCCCCCAAGTTCAATAGTGGGAGAGCAGAGATGCTCCGAATGCTCTTATGGCCAGGCGTCTATGATTCACTGATACAAAGTAAAATAGTGCAGTGCAATAAAATAGTTAGTAAAATAGAATAAAATAATGCAATAGTGCATTGCAATAAAATAGTTATCATCGTATTTTTTCGGGAGGCCGGTAAGGAGTGCATTACAGTAGTCGAGTTGGCTTGAGATAAAGGCATGGATCTGGTTTTCAGCGTCCTTTTGATTTATAAATGGCCGTACTTTAGCTATGTTTCTAAGGTGGAAGAATTAAGTTTTTGTCAACTTGTTGATTGTGATTTAAAGCTTAGATCTGAGTCTACCATAACACCAAGACTTAACTCACTCAAATACAGTTAGCAGCTGGATAGACCACAGATGGAAATTAGCTTCTGCTAAATCTGGTGCAAACATATTTTCATGTAACAATGATGAATTGTAAAAAAAAAAAAAAAAAAAAATTTTTTTTTTTTTTTTTTTTTAAATAGATTCGGGGCTTTTCAGAATACATCCGGGGCTTGAGCCCAGGTAGCCACCCCCTAGCTCCGCCCCTGGGCACCACCCCACATACAGCACTGACAGGAAAAAAGTGTAATCTAGCCAGAATGCACAAATTTGGGTCAGTGTGTTATGCTTACCAGCAGGACAGAGGAAAGCTCGAGTCCAGGTGTGAAAAAGGACTCTTTGTAGGGCACGACAAGGGTAGCCCCGCTTTTCTAGTGAATCTAGTCTACTATCCCGGTAAAGGGAAAGTGCAAAAACACAAATTTTGTCACAAAGACAACATGTGAGAATGAGACAGACTGAGGAGCCAGAGCTGGACTCCAGAGTAGGGTGTGAACGTCCACGAATAAAAAGATCCACTGCACAGAGAAATAAAGCCGATGGGGGTTTAGCCTTTCCAGACTTCAACTATTACTTTAAAGTAGGGATGCTCGATATTGGCTTTTTTACCGATACTGATATTCCGATATTGTCCAACTCTTAATTTCCGATACCGATATCAACCGATATCAACCGATACCGATATATGCAGGGTTCCCCCCCCCCCCCCCCCCAAAAAACTGAATAATTTCAGGTAACTAATAATTTCACTGGATATATATATAACATATATTGTTATTGTTTTTTTCTTTTTTTAAACCGATATCGATATTTTCCGATATCACATTTTACTGCCGATATCGGCCGATAATATTGGTCGGCCGATAATATCGGACATCCCTACTTTAAAGCGTTCTCTTTAAGACCACTGATCACCTGGTTTGATTCTCAAGCATCGGTATCCTGGAGACCATTAGAGGAGAACATAGTGGCACCACATAGACTGCAGGCTATAGTGTACACCAACTTATCAATTAAGCAATGCAACTTGAGATTTGGCCCTCTTATTACACATGTGATCCGGATATGGCGTGACACACAGAAAAAGTGTACTAACCACCATAAATGGCACAGGCATTCTCCCCTATTTAATAACAATTTACTCCTTATTGCACAACAACCAGATATCCTAGATGGGAAAAGAAAGGCATACACACATTGGGGGATATCTTCGATGACCATGGTTTCCGCAGTTATCAAGATATATTCAACAAATTTAACCTCACCAGTTCCACTTATCTTTTCTATCTACAAATAAGAGCAGCTTTGAGGGCTCACGGAGTCCCATTAAATATTCCACTTGAGCACCACAGATTTCACAAATTATTTTATGACAAGGAGACATCGAGAGGCTTCGTCTCTGACTTTTATCGCCACTTACTTACGTCCTCATATGAGGTCCTTCCCCTAGACTCGGTTTGGAGGAAGGATATCCCAAACCTGGAAGTAGATTTTGATTGGGATGCAGTCTGGGCAAACGTTCGGCTATCATCACGCAACCCAGATCACCAACAGATTAACCTTAATTTTGTTCATAGGACTTACCTGACTTGCACCTAATGGGTCTCAGACAAGACTATCGATGCTCCTTGTGTTCAAACGGTGCTATTGGTACATATATGCATATGTATTGGGAATGCCCTCCTGTTAAGATTTTCTGGGAAAAAGTAACCACTCAATGATCAGAATTTTTATCTCTGACCATAACTACACTGCCTTCTGTATTGTTGTTGAATGATGTTTCTCAGTTATCGACCTCTGTACATGTAAAGAGACAAATTTTGGCCGGTCTTACGGCTGCCAAAAAGTTGATAGCGTCACGCTGGATTCAACCGGATAAAATGTGCCGGAAGGTATGGGTTCTTACCTATCTCGATGTGATTTATCTATTTTAGGTGTTAATGCAGCCAGCATAGCAGTCTGGGTAGCTGTGGTGGAGAAGATAAAGGGAAGCATATAAATTTGTAATTTTCTGATGTTAAATGAAATAGTGGATGTATAGTCCAAGTGGGGGTCCTGAGGGGGGGGTGGGGGGGGGAGGGAAGGGGAAGGAAAGAGCGAGGAAGAGCGAGCAAGAGCACATGTATTGTATTTATTATTTTTATGTCTTTTAATCTACATTCATTCTGATTTAATTACTGGACTGTCATTATTGTTATTATTATTTCTGTTATTGTCCTGTGATTTATCATTTATTATTACTGTTACTGTATTGTTTGTCTAGTTTCATGTTAAAAAAGGGAAAATAAAAAACATTTGTTCAGAGTAGGGTGTGAAGAAAGAGAGACACCACAGCCTAGTGTACTGAGCACAGACGTGCAGACAGACAGTCAACAACCCCCAGAGGATGATGACGGGAAGCACCCAAGGGTGACGTCACGTGCCTCATGCAGTGGGAGATACCCCTCACGGGACCACAAACCCCCAAAGTATGTGAAAGACTATGCCCAGACAGAAAGTGACGAGGATGACAGTACACTTACCAGCATTGATTACTGCTACAGAGTAGTGAGTGGAGTACCTCAGACCTTTAAAGAGGCCATGGTGTCCCCTGAGTCAAGAAAATGGGAGAGAGCAATGGATGAGGAGATGAGGTCCCTAGAGGACAACCACACCTTTACTCTAACCAAGTTACCAGAGGGTAGACAGACAGTGGGAGGAAATGGGTGTACTCAATCAAGGAGGGTATTGAAGGCCACGACAAGTACAAGGCCAGGTTAGTAGCTAAAGGTTACAGTCAAAAGGAGGGTATTACATGTTTAAATACAGAAGTGGATTCCATGTTTAAATACAGAAGTAGATTCCATGTTTAAATACAGAAGTGGATTCCATGTTTAATTAAACAGAAGTAGATTCCATGTTTAAATACAGAAGTGGATGATTTAATCATCGCAGCAGACAACACTAGAAACCTAGAGCAGGTGAAAAGTATGCTCTCCACCAGATTCAAAATGAAAGACCTGCGTAGGTTAAAAAAAATTCTAGGCATGGACTTCGAACAGTCTGCCAGTTGTGTAAAAGAAACACCATGTGATCAAAAACTAGACTACCAAGAGAATGCTCAGAAATTGACAGATGTAAAAATGTACAGAGAAGCTGTAGGTAGCCTCATTTATTTGACAACATGTACTCGCCCTGAACTATGTTCTGTAGTGAGTAAATTATCACAGCATTTTGCTGATCCCACAGAGGAGCACTGGATTACAGCAAAACATGTTTTTCGCTATCTCAAAGGCACAGCAGATAAACAGCTTTGTTTCAGAAAGAGCAGTGAGGGCTTAGGGCTTAAAGCCTACAGTGATGCAGATTGGGTGGCAGACGCCACAGACAGAAGAAGTACCACAGGGTATTGTGTGAGTTTGGGGACAGACAGCTCACTGGTTTCATGGAAAACAAAGAAACAGCCCACAGTGGCACTATCAACTTGTGAAGCCGAATACATGGCTCTAGCTATGACAATACAGGAATGTATTTATCTAGAACAACTGCTTGAAGGAATGGATACCTATGTATATTTAGCAGCCTGAAAATATTGTCTATTATTCAGAACTGCTGACTTGCTTTTTATCTCCCCTTTCTGCACCAATACATTCTAATTAGTTTCATTGATATTCGTACGAACAATGACACAAGCGTCTCCTTCTTCTATCGCTGGAATATGGATTATAAACGGCATTACTGGATTCTGTTCTGCAGTCCTTTTCCCTGTGGAGCTAGTGGGCGACCAGCAGGGGGCGGTGGCAGGCAGAGAGTGTCGGGGAGAGATGGAAGGAGATATATGGGAGCGGAAGGAGAGAGACGTCCTCTTCGGCAGTGAACTTGACCACGAACAGTCGCACCAGACGGGTGCTCTGGGAGAGCCCTGTTGCAGAAGTTATGTTGGAGGGCCCCGTGGAATAGTGACGGGTGATAGGAAGTACTTGCTAGTTGACGTGATATCCTAGAAGTACCAGCGATAGTGTGTGAGCAAACGGTACAGAACAAGGTACTAACATTATCGGGTTATAGTAGTTACTGTGTGCGGTATAAGCAGCGTGCGGCTAATAACATATCTGAGTCCTTAATAGTCGAGTTATAGTAGTTACTGTGCCGGTATAGAGTGCGAGCCTAGATACGTGCGTGGACCTACAAACAGTCTGCTCAGCAGCTGTCTTCACCGACGTTCTGCATCAGCTCTGCACCGGCTGGGAGCAGCCAACACGGGAGTCGTCCCGTCCAGCAGAGGTCGCCAGCACACAGCACGCGCTCTCAATCCACCACTGCCCCTGCTCCAGCCCCCGCCTGCTAGTGTCCTCGCCGAGAGTGCTCGACGCCATCTTGCCTTCCGGACAACAGTGGCGCGGCGAGGCGGCCATTTTGGATGAGTATAAATGGGCGTCTATGCCCCGGAGCCTTACACCGTACACAGTGTGGTGCAGCCCGCGGGCGGAGTCAGCGTTGCTATTACAGTTCATAGGGGACCATTGACAATATATGCCGGCATTGGCATAGGGCTTTTGTAAAGGTACAGTGGGCCCACATTTTTTTGTTCTTTTGAGTGTGATAGAGTGTATGGTTTGATTGACTGTCATGCCTCTTAACTTCCCGTCTTGTTCCAACTGTTTCTCCATGGGGTCGAAGGTATTATTGTGTAAGTGCGATATATGTTATTATTCTAATTATTAGTAATTGGGGATAATGATAGTGTATGCAGTGGCAAATCCTTATGGAAGCCAACGGAAGCCATGCCTCCCTATTAAAATATGAATTAATATCAAATATGAAATATGAAGAAAAAAAAATATATATATATATATAATTTTTTTTTAATATAGTTTACATTCTTTTTAATTTTTAATTTTAATTTTAATTTTTTTAAATGTCTCCCTCTTCTCCTTCTCACTCCCTCTAACACACTGTCAGACTCATGTGCTCACTGCAGCTATAGAGGAGAGGAGGCAGGGGGTAGGTCTCTTTCTCCAGCCTCAACCATGTGATTCATGTATCTAGAGTCCAAATCCGATCCTAGCCAATCAGATTCGAGCTGACTGCCACACCCTAAAAGTTTAAAACGGGGCTGTGAGAAGAATCCTGAGTGTGGCCTCCCCTCTGCACACCTCCCCTCTGCACTCTGAACATTGTATTAACCCGTGACTGCTCCCACGGGCCGAATATTGCCCCGATCCTCGCGAGATTAAATCCACGGGTACCTCTCGGCGTGCCGAAGCTTTTCCTAAATCACTTCCATCATCGAAAACGAGGGGAAAAGGTCGGCTTGCGACCCTGAAAATGTTGCGTGATTTTAAAAACGCTGTATTAAGTGAGCCTATTATGGGATCCATGCGAGCTTTCTATCGTGGAAACATCTGGGCGTCCCGCAACTTTTAATCATTCACATGTAGCCCCGAAAATGCTTAGAAAAGGAAAACCGAAAGCGTGGAATAAACTCGCCGAAACGGAAAAGTGTCCCACGGGCGCGCCGTGATTCCGATCCGCGTGAAAATATGCACGGCTATAGAGGAGACCGTGGAACACCTTTTTGCAACCGAATATGTGTCTCGAATTTGCTCCCACGCGGCGCGCAAAATCGTGCAAGGAAAAATCTGACCAAAAATGAACCAATGCTCCAGCAGTATTAATGACCCTGATGTAAACAAGACAAACGTCTTTCTCTGGTCTGCATCCCCTTATACAATTGTGTGTATTGAGCCGTACTGTATTGTACCCATTCTGCAATCTGTTAAATAAATAAAAAGAAAGTTTGACTGGCCGCCGAGCCATACTGTACTGTACATGGTGACTGCTTGACTTAAAAAAAAAAAAAAAAAAAAAAAATTATAAATTTTTAATACTTTTTTTTGGCTTCCCCTGTTATTTTACCCACGCGACGCCACTGAGTGTATGCCATTTGACTCATTGCAATAATACTTGTCACTGCCCAGTATAATTAATACTAAACAACTAAGACGGGAATTGTTGTGTGTGTGTGTCCATTCCTGTGCCCAGTATTGGCTCTTTTGGGGTGGGTAACGTATATATGATTGACCCCTCCCTACCCAACTCTCCCCTTTTCATTGTAAGGTTTCTAGTGGTCATCAAGGGAGGGTACTGCTTGCGGGAGGGACGAATCTATTTAGGTATATCAGTCACTAGGTGTGGGAGGGCCCAAGGAGGTAACCAGGGAAGTGAGAGCGAGTTGGGGAGTACTGCTGACCGCCCCGGAGAGGCGAGGAGGACCAGAGTACCAAACCAGGTTGGTAAATCCCGGGCCCCATTCACTCCCACTACCGGGTCCCGGTTTGACGCTCCAGGCCCAAAGACGAGGGTGCAGTCCGACGGAGCTCTACTGTGTCCAGCTACCTTGTGACTGCCAGCAACCGTTCCCACGAAGCAGGGATAATCCACCCTGCTACATATATAAGAAAACTGTTGTTTATGAAGACAACCAGGGAACCATTGCACTTGCTAGAAACCCTGTGCCGACAGAGGTGTAAACATGTGGATATAAAATATCACTTCATCAGATCTGTCATCAGAGAAGAAAGGATGACACTTGTTTACTGTCCTACAGACGACATGGTTGCAGATGCTATGACCAAGCCTGTTTCCAAACTGAAATTGAGGAGATTTGCAGAGGTCATGTTTGGTGTGTAAAATATTGCCTGTTATGTAATATTGACTGCCATATTCTTTTTGATGTTCTGAACTGACCATTTTTCTTTGAAAGTTGTTTTTGGAAAAGTTGTACAGTATACACGTCAGCCATAAGTGGGAGTGTTGAGTTTATGTGTTATATATGATTGCATGTAACTGCTTAACTGTTTCCACAAGAGGGCGCTATAGGCGCAAGGAGACGTAGCTATTGTAGCTGACGTCAGGTAAGAGGGTATTTAAGGGATTGTTCCCTCCCCCTCTGTCTCTTCCTCCGTCACCTCTCACAGAGAAAAGGTCTCATCATGCATAAGCTATGTGAAATAATAAACCACGCCAAAGGCTAAAGAGGAACCGTGTCGTCATGAACAAGTTATTGTTGCTCCCCAGGTGACTCTGTCAACAGGGTAATTCATGAAATCCTGAGTTAACTCTCGAGTTAACCTTCAAAAAACCCACTACCTGTCTCCCAAGTGACCGAAACTGCGATCTCAGTAAAACATATCTTTTTCATGTATTGTTCCAATTTTCTTTCATGAATATCATTATTAACTTCAGTCCTCACCATACATATCGAATATTTATTCATTTTCAGGATTTTAACCATTTCTTAAATTAGGGTTAGGGTTAGGGTTGGGGTTAGGGTTATGGTTAGGGTTAGGGTTAGGTGGTTATATGACCCTAGGGTTACCCTAACTCTAACCCTAACCCTAACCCCCTAACCCTAACCTGTCCAGTTCTGCGACTAGGGTGAAAGGTGTGACACTTGTTGTTCACGTGCTTAACTCATTCCCCGCCATCGACGAGTATACTCGTTATTGGGCGCCAATCATTGAACGCCAACAACAAGTATACTCGTTATTTGATCGTTATTTCTTTTATTCAATACTTCTATTCATTACAGGCGCACAGACTCTGTTAACATGGGGAATCCTCATGAGAATGTAAAAGTGCAATACCGGCCGCATCACGCTAGACGGCGGTATCGAGCACCCTTTCTACCCTTGTATCTTTCTCTGTGGGACGGCCCCAGGTCTCGGGTTTCATTTTCCGTTGTTGGGCGAGGCGAAATGTTGTCCCGGTTCCATCGAAGCGTGTCAAATATTTCCGATCCATATGTTGTGGTGAATTATGCCGCAGATGAAATGGACATTGGATATACCAGATGGCAATCAAACAATTGGAATATTCTTTTTGGATTACTCCCGGCCACAGGTAAGGGCGATTTGACGTAAATTTTAGGTTGATCCTGCAATGCTTTCATTCATATTGACCTGTTATTGATCAATGAATGTATTGATAAATTTATTTATATTACTACAAATGATACACCAGTAGAAGTCATGTTATTTCCTTATTCTCCTGCTGTGTGGGTTCTCTCATTCATAACAATGGAAGCAATAACAGCAATCACAAGAATAACATGAGCTTAATTCCCTCTTCCTCATTTGGGGTTTATTTCCCCCCCTTCCTGATATCTGCCAACAGCGCTGGCAGGTGCACAGAGCAAATTGCACACCTATAAGCGTGTTTCAGAGCATGTGAGCGGAGCGGAGCGGGTGGATTTTGAAGTGAGCGCGAAGTGGGCTTTAAAATGGGTCAGAGTGACTCTGGAGCAAGAGCTCTCCTCCGCTCCGAGCCGCTCAGTGCACACGATCACACAGTGGTTTAAACTGATGTAATATACATGTAGCCAAAGCAATAGGTGGCGATGTAGTTCAAACATGAAGGCCATTTTCAACCAATCAGAAGGGTGAACGCGCTCACTACACATCCTGCTAAGTCAAAACAGAAATCCGCCATCTTTAAATCACCTCGGGACTCGGGTGAACTGGTATTTAGCAACATTTATTTTCAGCAAGAAACAAACAAAGTGCAATAAAAAAAAGGATACATTCACTGTGTTCTGCCTCATTTATTGATGAAACGAAACCAACATCAACACAATGTACCACCAAGAGCGGAAAATTTAGTCTCACAAAAAGAGCGCTGATGTTGTTAGCTTACATGCTAACGTGAATGGGATCTGCCAGTATAAACACTTAGCATTGCGGCTAGGCTAGCTACAATAGCATAGTAAAGCTAGTAGAATGGTTGCAAACGTTATTTAACAGATTTCAGAATGAGTACAATTAAGGATGTCCCGATCAAATTTTTTTGCTCCCGATCCGATCCCGATCATGTGATTTTGAGTATCTACCGACCAGGGTTTCCGTTAGAATTTTTTTTTGCAGGTCTGAGTGTCCGGTAGATTTCACTCTACCGGACAAATGGGATAAATTCCGGTCAGAGTTTATTGAGCTTAAAAACAATTGATAGGCCTATATAAAGAATGACATCCTCAAGGCATTTATAATATTTTAACTTAAAACTAGGCTACTTTTGCGTATATACAGTCATTAATATATTCCAAATAAAATAAGTCCCTCGAGACTTCGTGCTGCTGCCGACTTGAGGTGTCTGTGGGCAGTCTGCCCGACATTAATAAACAGCAGTCTGTTATAATCACATTTTTATGAGCTAACGAATTCCGTTATATTGGACATTTGTATTAATTATATCAAGCGAAGAACTGAGAAATTTGGCAGAGAGAGACGGCAACATTATCGTGGGTTTGCGTGATGTATATCTCCACCTCCCAACGACTTGGTGCTGGTCATAATGTCCGGTGAAAATAATTCCCTCTAAGCACAATTTGATTATTTGAATTGTATTAAAATAGGCTAAAATTAAATAGCCTATGCGATGAACGATTCATTACATTGTCGTTTCATCATTGCTTCACCAAGCAGCCGGTCTAATAATGAAAGCTGTTGTCAGCGCGAGCTGGCTGCAGTTAGATTTGCAAGAAGCATCCAGCTGCAGACCCGCAGAGCAGCTTTCCAGGTCTGGGGACCGCACTGTGCCAGCAAAGCTGGTGGGTTCTGTGGGTCTGCAGCTGCATGCTTTTCGCAAATCTAGCAGCAAGCTCTCGCTGACACAGCGTCGTCATTATTAGACCGGCTGCTTGGTGAAGCAACGATAACAAATGTAATGATTGTTTCGTTCATCGCATAGGCTATTTAATTTTAGCCTATTTGAATACAATTCAAATAATCAAATTGTGCTTAGAGGGAATTATTTTCACCGGACATTATGACCGGAGAGATTAAATATGTCGGACTTCAACAGATTTTGCCGGTCAAATACCGGTAATTACCGGCTAACGGAGACGCTGCTACCGACACTGATCTTTCCCGATCCGATCAACAAAAAAAAGTTAATAATAAAAAAATAATAATATTTTTTTTTCTCCCATCCCAATTTCTCACATTACATTCACCCTGAATGTTGACGTTATCCAGGTGAAAAGTTAACTTCATTCAAGCGAGGCATTGCAACCGGAGTAATCTAAAAACTCTGCCTCCAACCTGCTGCTTCATGAGAGCAATGGCGCCATCGTCTGTAAAAATCAGGTGACTGCAAGTTCTGCAACTAGTGGATGTCCCTCATCCTTGACATAAATCATTTGATGTATAATTAAATCAAAGGAAATGCGTTTGTTTTGGCAAAATCCTTCGGCTCTGTGTGACAATAAATAAATGAATGATGATATGCAATTTAAAACCAAAACTAAGGCCTCAGTATGAGTTTAAGACGTGAACATGGTCATGTTTGTTGAAAAAAAAAATATATATCCTGTATATATGTAGCGACCTGAACATAGTCTATTGTTCAGATGTGCTAACTTGCCTTTTACCTTCCCTTTGTACACCAAGACCTTCGAATTGGTTTCATTTATATTCGCACGAACAATGACACAGGCGTCTCCTTTCTTTCTATCACTGGAAGATGGATTATAAATGACACTACTGGATCATATTCTGCAGTCCTCTTTCCCTGTGGAGCTAGTGGGTGACCAGCAGGGGGCGGTGGCAGGCAGAGAGTGTCGGGGACAGGTGGAAGGAGATATATGGCAGCGGAAGGAGAGAGACGTTCTCTTCGGCTTTGGACTTGACTGTGAACGGTCGCAGCCACGACGGGCGTGTGCTTTTGGAATAGCCCCGTTGAAGAAGTGAAGCTGGAGAGCCCCGTGAGATAGCCACGGGTGATAGGAGGTACTTGCTAGTGGACACGATATCCTAGCAGTACCAGGGATAGTGTGTGAACAATTAGTGCAGAGCCAGGCACTAACAATCGGGTTATAATAGTTACAGTGTGCGGTATAGGTAGCGTGCGGCTAATGATATATCTGAGTTCACAGTAGTCGGGTTATAGCAGTTACTGTGCCGGTATAGTGTGCGAGCCAGATACGGGCGTGGACCTACAAGCAGTCTGCTCCGGCTGTCAACAGCTGTCTTCACCGGCGTCCTGCATCAGCTCTGCACCTGGCTGCCTGCAACACGGGAGTGCGCGCCGACCAGCAGAGGTCGGCATCGCCCATCACACGCTCTCAGCCAACACTGCCTCTCTGCCCAGCTCCGCCTGCTAGCACCTGCGACGAGAGCGTTCGACGCCATCTTGCCACCAGGACGGTGGTGGAGCGGCGCAGCCGCCATTTTGGTAGAGTAACATTAGGGCTTCGGTGCCCAGGATCTATTGCACGTTACACAGTGTGGTGCGGCCTGCGGGCGAAGTTAACGTTGCTAACTACAGACCCCAAACATTACATGCCGGCATTAGCATAGGGCTTTTGTTTTGGTAATTGTGGGTCCACACTTTTGTTTTATTTCCTTTTCTTTGAGCGTGATAACATGTGTGTTTATTAATATTTTCCCATTCAATTAACCCTTCCCTGTGGGGAAGTTACAGACCTGGTGCATTATAATTAAAGCCTTTGGAGGTATTATTCTGGCCGTATAATCAAAGCCTGTTGAGGTATTATACAGGGTGCAGACCCAGACGTGGGTGATGAGTCAAACACAGTGAAGTATATTATCCCTGATATTAACCCAGAGGTGGGTGCATAATATACGTGTTTATGAGGTATTGAGTTCCACACCGGAGCTATAGTAGGACTTCAGTCCAGTAGACCACTCCTATTAAATAATTGTAACTGACAGTATAATTAACATAAAGACTTGAATGGGGTTCTGTGTGCGTGTCCATTCCTGTGCCCAGCATTAACTCTTTTGGTGTGGGTAACGTATATGATTACCCTCTTCCTACCCAACTCTCCCCTTTTCATTGTAAGGTTTCTAGGGTAATTGAGGGAGAGTACTGCTTGCGGGGGGAACTCAGAGTATTTGATTACAATTCAGTCACGAGGTGTGGGAGGGTCTAAGGAGCAACTGGGAGGAGTGGGAGCGTGTTGGGGAGTACTGCTGACTGCCCTGCGGCAGGGAAGGAAGACCAGAGTACCAGACCAGGTTGGTAAATCCCGGGCCCCATCCACTCACACTACCAGCCTCCAGTCGACGCCCCAGGCCCAAAGACGAGGGTGCAGTCAGACAGAGTTCTACTGTGTCCAGCTACCTCCTGACTGCCAGCAACCGTTCCCACGAAGCAGGGATAATCCACCCTGCTACATATATATATATTTTTTGATCCCGATCTTCTGAAAATCACGTGATCGGCCCCCGATCCCGATCACGTGATCGGATCGGGACATCCCTAGGTACAATACAATACAGCTCAATACAAACAATTGTTAACACTTTCAGTGCCCAGCAGGGGGCGCACATTTAGTGCTTGAATGACCACCATCCACTTCAATGTTAGCATTAATATCGCCTAATCTATGTTTTAAATTATGTGTCTAATCTGCCCGTCGCTTATCAATGACTCATTTTCCAGTCAACATTGTCGAAGCGGATTGGTTTTTATCGGTTCATTTCCGTTTGATAGCATTTTGAAAAGCCCTCGTTTTCAAGGGGGGAAAAAAGAATCCGTGATAAACGCCCTGTACTGTAATATTCTAGAACGTTGTCATTTTTCGGCATATATTTATGAATCGTTTTCAAATAAACGCTAGATTATCGATAGTATATGTGTATGCACGCTGGTGCCGCAAGCTGAAAATCAATTATCTTAGTTCCTGATCGCTCGCACAGTCAAACAACCATATCACACATAGGAAAAAAGCTTATATCTCCGTGAAAACAGGTCTGATTATCCTAAGACTGGTAAAATAGATTCCTTACCTGAGATCAGATGGTATCCAAAAAGATTATTCCAATTCCTGATCGCCATTCCAAAAATCGATCCTTTTATTGATCCAATGCTACGTACTGTAAAGACATATTACACGCTGTTCTGAGGGTCCACAATGAATCTGATCGGCTCCGGTTACATGCGTGAGAAGTCAAATGTGGATTCCGGAGTTTTTTTTTCTCATCCATTTTCATTGAGTCCATTCCAAAAGGGTGCATTACCATCTGGGAGACGATAGGGGGCGCTTTTTCACATCTGAGCGCCTGGTGGGGCTGGTTTACCAACGGTAGACTCGGTTGATGAAATATGAATTCAGATCGCTAATAAAAAAAAAATCACGCTAATTGTCGTGATGGGCATTCAGGGGGCGGACTGCTAACACGTGTTATGTCGTCCGTGGCATCCAAAGTGTTAAGGGGCCCAGGGGGTGCAGACTGTTGTAGTTTGGTCAAATCAAGCTAATTTACATCATGCTCCAAAAAAATCATTTTTCTCTGCTGAGCGGGCCAGAGCGTGGAGCGCTTGATGCGCAAATGAAGTTGAGTGCTGAGCGAGCGTGGAGCGGCTTGGGGGGGGGGGGGGGCCAACGTGCGAATGAGAGCGGAACTAAGCCGTCCAGAGCGAAGAGCGGATTTCTCGGCCGCTCCGCGCCGCTCACATGCTCTGGCGTGTTTGCACTAGTATCTCATCCGCGCAATGTCCTTAGTGAATGGCTCGCAAAGACGGAGCAGATACCGCGCGCTAATCGTGCACAGTTAATTGAAAATAGCAGTATCCTCAAAAGGGAGCTTAAAATATAGGCTGTTAGCAGGGGTGTAAAGTACTTGAGTAATTGTACTTCGTTACAATACTTAAGTACTGTTTTGGGGGATTTGTACTTTAGTCAAGTATTATTAGGTTTGTATACTTTGTACTTTTACTCCATTACATTTCAGAGAAAAAAAACATACTTTTTACTCCTTACATTTAAAATGCAGACCTACAAAATACAAAGTACAAATCTCACAGGTCCAACCATTTTAATTAATATATTTTAATTGTTTATCTGGCCAAACTAACATTAACGTTATTAATCCTGCGACCGCAGGTAAACAGCCAATCAAATCCCCATCAATGGAAAATGAACCCGCCCATACCCATGCTGATTGGTCCTTGTGCAAGACTAGAAAGCGGGGATCTTTGATTAAACACCTGCTATCAGAAGAATAGACAGTCAGATCTGCATTATGCTGTGGTTAATATTGTGATAATATTCAGGGTACTCCAGTATTCTGTCTTTAATATTGTGATATTATTCAGGGTACTCCAGTATTCTGTCTTTAATATTGTGATATTATTCAGGGTACTCCAGTATTCTGCCTTTAATATTGTGATATTTTTCAGGATAATCCAGTATGCTGTGGTTAATATTGTCATATTATTCAGGATACACCATTCTGTTTTTAATATTGTGATATTATTCATGATGTGATGTGAATGCCGTCCATGTTAGTTTACCTTCAATGGAGAAGTGCATTAAATAATTTTAATGCAAAAAAAGTGTCCTCTGTTCTTTCATTTCAGCATTGTCTATCGCAGAACACATTCCATTGTGGGCAGAGTGTATGCTTGGTTTCATTCCAGCCTTTCCTAAACACCAGCTGATGATTTCACTAATTGGCTCACGTCTTCAACTAACTCACCTGGTGCAATGTATAGTTAAAATGAAAACTTGGACCACGATGGAATGAGTTTGAGACCCCTGGTCTATCCCTTTAAAAAAAATTACTTTTACTTTTTAGTACTTAAGTACATTTAAAAGTAGGACTTTTTGACTTTTACTCAAGTGTGTTTTTAGCCAGATACTTTGACTTTTACTTGAGTCAGATTTTGAGACGGTACCCATACTTTCACTTAAGTATAATTTCTGGGTACTTTTTACACCCCTGGCTGTTAGATATATTATTATTGCAGGTTTATATTCTTCATTAATATAAATCATTCTAAAAGTGTTCCTCCTAATTGATGGTCCAACCATCTCACAGCTGGGAAGCATGGCATTTGATTGGCCCGTCACACAATTGACTTTCTGGAGAGGGTGACGAAGTTGTTTCTTTGGTGTCCTACATTATTAGGATGGCGTTGCCAAAATGGTGGGGCAAAAATCTATTTCTGGGTCACGGAGGAAAGGAGGAGGTAGTGGAGGAAAGGAGGAGGTAGTGAAGGAAAGGAGGAGGTAGTGAAGGAAAGGGGGGATGGTTTGATAGAGAAACAAGACGCATTCCCAACGCTTGCAATTAAATATCACATGGTGATAATTGACCTGTGAAGTAGTTTGATTAACACATCTGATTGGCCCACATAGTATGATTTCAAAGATTTGCCAAAGTGAACATGTCCAAATAAAGAACAATAAAGGGAGAAAATTCCAAATTAGTTCTACTTTAATAGGGCCTACATCAGACCAGTATTTTGATCACCTATTGGATCACTTTTGGGGAAAACACAAACACCATTCCTATAGAGCGCTATAGTATTTGGCCTGTCAGTGGGACGGCAACATTGTTTGAAACATGTGGTTTGTTAGTTCATCAAGTTATATTGCACTATAACTGTTAATAATAGTTAATTCTATTGTTTACACTGTTTATTTTTCTCATATTTCGATTGCCTATATTTATGTCTTTCCTCTATTACCCTGCCCATACCTGTACCTCCCTCCCATGCTGCTATGACGCCTGAATATCCCCAAGGGGATCTTATCTTATTGTGAACAGTTATGTTTGATTTGTCTTAAGCAAATACCCCTCCAGTCTTCCCCATTCAGCACCAGGGGATTTCCCCCTCTCCATAACATTTAAATTATATTACACCTACCAACCTCTAGATCAGACACTATGAGGTAATTACTATTTCTGGGACTTGCTGTTTATTTCCCCCAAGTTGCCCCCCCCCCCCAAAAAAAAGAGGTGTGGTGATCACAGTGTTAATGAGTCCACACAGACACACACACATGCACATTTATACACACACACATGCACATACACATACACACTGCAGTGAAAGGACAGTCCACATTTTTTTAAAAGCCTATCTGATTTGTAACAATGGGTGCCATTACTGTCCATTTTGGGAAACATTGAGAGTAGTAAACCAACGTTTCTTTTCTCAATTAATTCTTTTGGGGGGGGGGGGGTTGTATAGAGTGGAAAACCAGTGTGTTTTATTATTATTTTATTTTATTAAAAAAATAATTGGTGGAGGGGGGGGGGGGGGTTATTGAGACTATAAAATCTGTTGCCAAGTTGTATCCATGAACCACTGACAACTACCAACATGGTTATCATGATGCTAACAAGCACCACCATGTTCTACTTCCCACATCTCAAAACACCACCATGTTTTACTTCCCACATCTCCAAAAAAATAAGACACTGATGCTTTTTAAGCCGCTGGACCTCGAACACTCACCAGTTCACATGACAACAAACAAAGACACAGGCTTCTCTGAATAAAAAAAAAAAAACTGGGCCTTTCCCTTTAACGTTCCGCGGGGACAGAGGCAGGCGCCTGCCGGTATCGGGTTGCTGGGTCTGTCAGACACAATGGTGAGGTAGGTGTGCCCCATGGCTGAGCCTGGGAGGCCAGAACAATGGTGCTGCAGATGGGGCAGAGCGGAGAGAGAGGGCACAGAGAGACGATCTGTCAGCCTGGCAGAGCCACGCAGGTTTCTCTGGCCCCCGGACCCTCTGCTCCCGCATACAATGGGGGAGGGCGGGAGGTCAAGAACATGGGAAATGGAGGGGAATTCCCAGCATGCTATAATAAAATGGAGTCTTCTATTTCGGTGACTGTTGTAGTAGAGAGAATGTAGTCCACGCCCAGAATACAGAGCGAGCAGTGGCGATGACAATGAGTTAATTTCAATGGGTCAGCATGCAGCTGTGGAGAATCGATTTATGGGTCATTCCTTGGCTATTCTGGAGTGCTGCTCGCTGCTTTAAGAGCTAAACGTAAGCGATTGGCTGGTCTTGACTCACTCCTGAACTTGTTGGGTTTGATAATGCTCAGTGAGGCCACCGCCATGTGAGCGAACACAACAGAAACGGCCTCTGTTCTCTTCATGGTTGTCGAATGAAATTTGTCATCGTATGGTAAGGTATGGATTCAACGGACGTTTGGGTGTTTTCAGGGGGGAAAGCAATCGTCGAGTGGTTTGCTCTCAGAATTGCAAAGCTACAATCGGGAATCTTATTGACCATTATGCACTTTGGGTTTATTTGCATTATGTTTGCTTCTGGGGATTTTAAAGGTTCAAGGTTCTTGGTAACCACGGTTATATTTGCTGTGCAGATGGGAGATTCAGCATTCCAGAGTTAAACAAGACATCACAGTGATACAGATTCAAAATACATCGATACAAAATCCATTAAAACAAGTATCATCATAGTATTAAAAATAGTATCAAAGTAGGCTATGAGGACTCTTCGTGACAAAGTGCTTCTCCACACACACACACACGCACACACACACAAACACACACACACACTCACCCTCCCACCCGCTCACTCAAAAACCTAAAGTGCCATGCATGGCTGAAGTGCATCATCTCGTGCTAGCTTTGTAGCTTTGTTTAGTGGTGCAGTAGCTGCAGGTACAAAAGCATCTCTGTGTGGTTGTGTTCGCCACCTGGGGGCCACTAACCAACAGCGAAGGGGCTGCACTGTCTGAGGGACGGACCGGTCCGGAAGAATAGAGCCTTGCACTGTAGTTGTGAGGAGTAAAGAGCTGTTGCTCTGCTTGCTCTGTTGCTGTTGAGTTGAGACGCACCTATCAGTCCATTAGTCCACTGGACAATTTGGTCGAGAAAATCTTTGTTTTTCAGAGATGGGTTACTGCTATGAACTATAGAGCAGGGGCGCCATGCAAGTACAATTGTGGGGGGGCATGTGGGTCCTTCCCTGAAAAAAAAAATAGAATAAAATAATGACTCAATTTGACATATATATTCAAAGTTTTCTGGGGGATTATTTTAAAACTCGGTTTTTGTAGCTCAGTAATCTCTTTATATTAGAGTAAATACTGTATATTTATTTAGATCTATGCCATAATTAGAAGAATACATTTGACTCATAATATACAAATATTGTAAAAATAATAGTAATAAATAGGGCTGTCAATTGATAAAAATATGTAATCACGGTTAATTGCATAATTGCATAACGGTTAATAGTTAACTGTTAACAAACATTTGTATCTGTTCAAATATATCTTTTCATACTCTTATCAACATGGGAGTGGACAGATGCTTTGCTTTATGCAAGCTGTTCATTTCCGGTAATGGTGCCATTTTAACACTTTGAGTGCCAACGACGAGATTAGTCGTCCTAACTCGCCATGCGTTGAGTGCCAATGACGAGTTTTCTCGTCTTTTAATCGTTATTTCTTTTATTAGCGATATCCATAAATGTTTCATCCATCCAGCCTGACGTTATCATTGTGAATGGGTCTGAGCTCGAAAAGGGCAAATACCGCCGCCTATCGTCTCCCGGATGGTATTGCACATCATTGCACTCGTATTAAAAACGGTATAAAACGGAAATGTACCAATGAAAAAACTATCCGTTTCATACATGTTGACTGCAAGCAAGTCATTGATAAGCGACGGGTGTATTAGATATAATTTAAGCGTTCGCAAATTTCCCTGTTCTCCCATTGACTTCAGCGCTGGCACAGAACTGCCATATATGGTCAAAGGGGCGTGGCACTCAATGTGTTAATGACCTAATGATTTTCCCAGAAAACCACAGAAGAAGAAGGCGCCATTACCGGACATTAACAGCTCAGCTGGAGGATTTGTAATTTTATATTGTATTTCAGCAGCGGCTTGTGTTTTCACCCCACCAGTCTTTGTGGAGACTCTTTGAGCTTTCTGTTGATCCCTTCGAAAACACAATGCAAACTTGGAATAATTAGTTAGGACGAGTTATTGACTTAACCCTCAGAATCCGTGGAGGTTCATTATAAAGCTTTGTTTATATTAGGGCTGTCAAAGTTAGTGTTAGTAGCGTGTTAGCGCAAATGTGTGTTAAAACACATAACACACGTTTAAAGTTATTTCAGACTTCCAGATTTCTGAGTACATTTGAATTACTGACATGCATTTCATGTATGTATGTGTACAGTACAGTATGTGTCTGTCCCTCAATATGACCAGACAATGAAACCTCTCACATGTGTGATAGGGGTAGAGCAGACTAGTCCCGGCGCCATGGGCGGGCATTAGGGGGCCGGGCCCGCCCACTGAGTCAGCTGTGCCCACCCTGGTAAAAAAGATTTTTATTTTTTTTTATTTTTTTTGTCAATCAAAGTCAACTATCCAAATCCTTAGTCGGGGACAGCCCTAGTGGGCACTGATGTTAACAACAACACTACTGAAGCTAGCACGGCACTCTGTGAGAATTCGTTTTCTACCCTCAAGAACGTCTTTACAGAACATCGCCTTAGTATGCTTCATCGACGCAACTAAGGCCAATTTAATTCAGTTGGCATTTGAGAAGGACTTAACAAAAAAGTTCAGGAATGAGTGGAGGGGCAGTGTTTTAAGAAGATTTCACTCTGTCCCCAAACGCTGCTTGCCACTCTACTAATGATGGTGAGTAGCCTGTGGAGGAATTTTGTTTGCTTTTTTATGCACCTTATTTTTGTCAGTTCAGTTCAGTTTGTTAGTGAATTCAGAAGTGTTGAATAAATGGAGACTTTTCAAAGATATAGACTAGAATAGAATAGAATATAAATGTATTATCCTGAGGGAAATTTGACACTGCAAATCACTCAACATTAAACATTTAGACAGAACAAGTCACAAATAAGAATAACAAAACAAATGGCCTAAGAATAGAATAAAATGAAATAGAATACAAATAGAATAAAAGATAGAGTAAATAAATACAGTAAAAATATACTGAAGTCTACAGTAGGTGTAATATTGCACAGTGCTGTTTAAAAAGTAAGAGCCCAGGAAGATGGTAACTGTCACTCTGTGCTCAGTGATGCAGTGAGGCACAGTGATGCAGTGAGGCACAGTGATGCATTGTATAGTCTGATGGCTGTCGGTATGAAGGACTTCCTGTGCCGTTCAGTGCTGCATTTAGGTAGTGTGAGCCTATAACATGCTCCTCCTGTCAGCCAAGTCTGTGTATAGTGGGTGGGAGGGGTTTTCCCTGATGGCCTGGAGCTTAGCAAGGTTCCTCCTCTCCGCCACCCTCGCTAGAGTCCAGCTCCACCCCAACCACGCTACTGGCCTTCTTGACCATCTTATCCAGCCTGTTTGTGTCCCCTGCTCTCAGTCCGCTGCCCCAGCAGGTCTGTTATATATATCCGTTCAGTCTGTTTTTGTATAAGTGAAAGTTCTTAAGATAGAGAGAAATTCGATTTTTCAATTGCCTCTCTGCTGTTTAGTTCAGCACCGTGGGCAGCGCCAAGCAAGCCACAGTGCCGCTGTCCCAGCTGAAACGTATAAAAGGGAACCTGTGTTGAAAAACCATTGTGCCCCCCCGAGAACATTTTATGCCCCCCCACTAATTTGTTTCTGCAGCCTGGTCTGGGGTAGAGAGAGAACTTTTGATTGTTTTGATTCCACATAGTAGAAGGGGATGTTTTTGTGACCCTTTATTTATCCCCATGTGAGGTTGGACACAATTACATTGTGTGAAGTGCAAGGGATCCAGGGAATGATCTTTGAGTAATGGAAAATGTAGCTTACCAATGTACCTGTTGTACAATGTGTCTGTTGTTGCAATGCAGTGATGTCCATCATTTGGTTTTAATGCTTAAAAAACAGGCAATATTTTAGTGAACCTTTTATAAAGTTAAACACTGAGTAATGTTACATTTAGCAGGTCATATGGCCATCTGCTGTTGCCTATTGGACGTTGCCATGTTGTGATTATTTGCAGCATATTTATTCTATGCTAAATGCATTTGCCTTTTTGGTTATTTATTTTATTTAACCCTCAAGTCAATCTTCAAAAAACGCACTACCTGTATCCCTAGTGACCGAAACTGCGATCTCAGTAAAACATATATTTTTCATGTATTGTTCCAATTTTCTTTCATGAGTACCATTAGTAACTTCAGTCCTCACCATACATATAGAATATTTATAAATGTTCAGGATTTTAACCATTTCTTAAATTAGGGTTGGGGTTAGGGTTGGGGTTAGGGTTAGATGTGGGCATCCCACCGCTCACAGCGAGAAGGATGCAGTGATGGGCATTGCTCCTGTCTGCCCATGACTATGCAATTAAATATCGGAAGACAGAATTGCATGGTAACGCAGACGGGCTCTCCAGACTTCCATTACCTGTGTCAAAGCCAGGCCTGGGTCAGGTCGACATCTTTTATTTCAGTCAAGTGGAAAATGCACCAGTCACCGCGCAACAGGTGAGGAGGGCCACTAGGAATGACCTCCATCGTAAAGGGGGGGAGAATGAAGGACACACAAGCTCAAGCCTTCCATCTCTAGACAACACGAACTGTCGACTCAAGCTGGGTGCCTGCTGTGGGGAAGAAGAGTGGTCATCCCTCCCAACTTCATACTGGACACTGCGGCATGGTCCGTATAAAAGAGGTCGGACGTAGCTATTTTGGGTGGCCCGGGTCGGACAGCAACATTGAAGAAAAGGCTAAGACGTGCCCCACCTGTCAGTGGGTCCGAAATGCACCCCAACCGGAGCCACTACACCCCTGGGAGTGGCCAAGTGAGCCATGGAAACGGCTACATGTTGACTTTGCTGGGCTGTACGAAGATAAAATGTTCCTTGTGGCGGTGGACGCCCACAGCAAATGGCCCGAAGTGGCAATAATGAAATCCACAACGGCTGAGAGGACCATTGAAAAACTGGGGGAAATGTTTAGCCGTTTCGGATGTCCAGAACAACTGGTGAGTAACAGTGGGCCACAATTTGTCTCCCGGGAGATGGACACTTTCTTAAAGGTCAACGGAGTTAAACACATCTACGGATCTGCACCCTACCACCCAGCAACCAATGGGTTAGCTGAGAGATTTGTGCAGACTCTGAAACACAGCCTAAAGGCATCACAGGGTCAAGGTAGTCTCCAACAACGCCTTCACGGTTTCCTCTTAACCTACAGGAACACAGCACACGCAACCACCAAGGCATCCCCAGCGGAACTGCTCCTTAACACATTGTGTGCCTGCCGGATATGACGAATTATCGCTTGGATGCCAGCATGTTAATCACTGGGAGGACGAGCACATTTGCGAGCAATTAAACTATATCTTAAATTATGGCTATGGGTCTAATACACACGTCGCTTATCAATGACTTGCTTGCAGTCATCAGTACATTTCCGTTTTATACCGTTTTGAATGGTATAGTTTTGGAGATTTCTAGAAAGAAAAAAAGATTCCGCTATAATAGCCATTTACTGGAATACACAAAACACGTTGTCATTTTCCGGCTGATTTATGAATCGTTTTCAAATAAACGCTAGATTATCGAGAGTATTTGTGTTCTTATGCACGATACAAAAGCGGGCTGAAAAATAACACACACACACACACGTTGTGAACGCTATGAAAAAAAAACCTGATTAACCCAGAACTGGTAACATAGAGTCCTTACCTCAGATCAGATGTTCTGCAAAAAGATGAATCCAATTCCTGCTTCGAGCCTCCCCAGTGAATGTGGTAACAGACACTGCTTGCCAGAGATGGGGAAACCCTGGACAGGAGTTTTTCTCTGATGCACATGGCCACTCAATCCAATCCAATGATGTGCATTACCATCCGGAGACGATAGGGGGCGGTATTTGCCCTTTTCGAGCTCAGAGCCATTCCCAATGATAACATCAGGCTGGATGGATGAAAAATGTATGGATATCGCTAATAAAAGAAATAACGATTAAATAACAAGAAATCTCGTTGTTGGCAACCAATGTGTTTTAAGAGCGCTGCGCACCAACCTGGATCTTCTCCAGAGGAAAAATAAATTGTGAGGATAAGCAAGTAAGAATAATAACGAATTTTTTTGCTCATAAAATGCTTAAAATGTTAAATGTGATTATAATAGACGATTGTTAATGTATAGCGACGTGCACGGGGGCCGACTGCCTGCAGACAGGCCGTCAGAATGTTATTTTGGGATAAATAAATAATAATGGGTTTCTTTATTTATTTTCATTGTATTGTGCTTGTGCTGCATGATGACATACATAATCAAATGTCCAATCTAATTGTTCTATTCATGCAAATATTTGAAGCATTGGTAACTGTTACAAAGGATCAGATTAAACCGAATATATATATTTATTGATTGATATATATTGCATAATATTTGTATATCGTTTGATATCCCTTGTATATTCCTTGTACATATACACGGAATATCCCTTTAGCCTAGTACAGACCATAATATTTCATTCTCCTATTGGACAGCGGTCCACAGGCGCCAAGGCCATGCCTCCAAAGTCAGGTTCAAAGTCACCGCCGGGGACATGCCTGGACATGAATGGTATTGCGCAAGGATATGAGACAGGAATAAAGCTGGTACTAGTTTATTCATCTAAGCGTATAAATACGGCGCAGGTGAATACAGAAGTATGTTACCCAATAAGTTGAAGCCTCACCCACGATACTACGTGCGGTGAAGTATGGCCTGTTTGGCCCCAAATAGAGCATTGAGACCGCGTGCGAATTAATAACTGAAGTGTCAGAGTTTGGCGCTATACCGTCGAGTGCGACATATTCTATTAAGTCAGTAATAGTCTAATTGTGTATAGTGTATCGTGCGGCTAAAGTTCTACAGTGACCAGCATCACCAACGTTTTCCTCGTATCAGCTAGAGTGCTTATCCAGGCTGCGTGTAGCTTTATGCCAAGCAAGCAGTGCAAAAATTTACCGTAGTGGCATGCAGTAATGCGCCTTTCATTTTCGCGGAAATAGGCTGTCTATTGCCATTCTCTTTGACAAACTCTAACCTTAACCAGCTCCTTAACAGCGCCTAAACTTAACCGTTCTAACCTTAACCAACTCCGAAACAATGCCTAACCTTAACCTTAACCATAGAAATTATATTGCCATTCTCTTTGACAAACTCTAACCTTAACCAGCTCCTTAACAGCGCCTAAACTTAACCGTTCTAACCTTAACCAACTCCGAAACAATGCCTAACCTTAATCGGCGAAAGAATACACGTTAAAAAAAAATCACGTTAAAAAATATTTTCGATGGGATTCGAACTCGCCAGCAAACAAGCCATAGGATCCACAGCCATGTGTCCTTGCCGATTGAGCTATTTGTTGGATACTGAATAAGGGGCGGTGACTTATATATATTGAGCTCCGCTCGTGTCGCATGCGCGGGCACCTCGCGCGAGCACGCCGGCGCACGCACGCACCTGAGCGAGCACGCCGCCGCCGGTGCACGCACGGTAGCATTTGTCTGAAAAGAAGGGCGCTTTACCGCACTAGCGTGCGGTGACGAATGCGGAAGCATTTTTGCACTGCTTGCTTGGCATTAACGTACAGGCATCCAGGCTGGGCTGCTTTCATGGCGCTTTCACCCGAGGAGTCCTAGACGAGGACCGTGTGGACATATACACTGGATTATCTACCCGACGACTGCATAGCCCTTTACGGCTGGATTATATTTGCTTTTGGTCCTGTGATTAATGGAGCGGAGAATCGCCGACGCCCACACGTGTGTGGGATTTACCCTGTGAGGAGCCACGTCGAGTCTGCCCCTCAGAAGCCTGAGGCAGGCTAGCTTTCTTCCCTGTGGAGCTACAGGCTACGGAGAACAGCTGTATTCGTCTGTGGATCAAGATCTTATTGCACCGTCTCCCGTACTCGGAGTCTCCTTATCATCGTTGACCCAGACTCTATTACCGACAGATCCTCTACCCTTGCTGGCTTACAACCGGGGGGACCCTTCCAGTATCTCCCGCTCATAAAAAAACCAACCCTGAACCCTACTGTCATAGGCAACTACCGTCCTGTCTCTCTTCTCTCCTTCCTTTCTAAAACACTTGAACGTGCTGTATCCAACCAACTTACTACTTATCTCTTACAGAATGACCTCCTAGACCCTAATCAGTCAGGCTTCAGGACTGGTCACTCCACAGAGACAGCCCTCATTGCGGTCACAGAGGCACTTCACTTAGCAAAAGCGAAAGGCCTCTCCTCTGTCCTGATTCTCCTAGATCTATCTGCAGCCTTCGACACAGTCAACCACCAGATCCTCCTTGCGGCCCTCGCAGGAATGGGAGTGGCTGGCTCTGCGCTGACATGGCTGTCATCATACCTCAATGACCGCTCCTACCAAGTGTCATGGAGAGGGACCCTGTCGGCCACCCGCCCCCTGCGGACGGGTGTCCCCCAGGGCTCGGTTTTAGGACCCCTTCTCTTCTCCCTCTACACTAAATCACTGGGTAACATTATCACGTCTCATGGCTTCTCCTACCATTGTTATGCCGACGATACTCAACTCTTCCTCTCCTTCCCTCCCTCAGATATCCACGTCTCTGTGCGGATCTCGGCCTGTCTGTCCGACATCTCAGCCTGGATGACGTCCAACCACCTCAAACTGAACCTAAGCAAAACAGAATTGCTCCACCTGCCGGCCAAATCCTCCCCCCTAACCGACCTTTCAATCACAGTCGAGAATGCAGCTGTGACTGCGTCCCCGACCGCCAAGAACCTTGGTGTTGTCCTCGACGACCAGTTGAACTTCTCTGCTCACATCGCAGCGACGACCAGAACCTGCCGATTCCTCCTGAGCAACGTCAGAAGGATACGCCCCTTCCTGACAAAAGAAGCCACCCAACTCCTCGTCCAATCAACAGTCATCTCCCGCCTCGACTACTGCAATGCACTGCTCGCTGGCCTCCCGGCCACTGCCACTAAGCCTCTTCAACTCATTCAGAACGCAGCGGCCCGCCTGATCTCAAACCTACCGAAGTCGGCCCATGTCACCCCACTTCTTAGGGACCTGCACTGGCTCCCCATTGCTGCACGAATCCGCTTCAAGGCCCTCGACCTAGCATACCGTGCGGCAAAGGGAACCGCTCCCGCCTACCTCCGGTCAATGGTCTCTAACTACACACCCTCAAGACCCCTACGCTCTGCATCTTCTGGCCGCCTCAGACCTACTCCTATCCAAGCTCCGGGAGGGTCATCAAAGAGAAGTCGCCTATTCTCAGTCCTTGCCCCACAATGGTGGAATGAACTACCCACCCCAGTTAGGACAGCCGAATCACGTCCAATCTTTCGCCGTCGACTAAAGACGCACTTCTTCAACCATTATCTGAATTAAAAAAAAAAAAAAAAAAAAAAAAAAAAAAAATCTAACCCTAACTAACCGTACTGTCATGCACTTGTCCTAATAAACTAACCTACACTGTAGCACTCAACACTTTGATGAACATTGTTGCTCAGCTGATAGAGTTGTGCCCTTCCTGATGGCTTGTCGTACAGAACTTGTAAGTCGCTTTGGATAAAAGCGTCAGCTAAATGACTAAATGTAAATGTAAATGTATATTACTAGTGTACCATAGATATAATTCTCTAAGATTCAGGTTGTATAATTACCTCCTGCGTAACCAGAGAATGGACATTCGTTATTGATTTGCCTACGCACATTCCTTTGCCTTATAAGCGCATTCAAAGTGAAATAGAGAAGTATATTATGTACCTTTTGCTGCAATAAATACTTAATTACAACTTTGTGTGGAACCGATTTCATTGTGGGAAGTGTTCATCATTATATATATCATGTACTGTATGGCCAGTAATTAAAGTGCATAAGACGGTAGTGGTTTAATGATACCATACTTATCAATACAGTCAGGGAATTGTACCCCTCAGTTACAGTAACACTTTATAATAACACTCAGTTATAAGACCTTTATAGGTATTTGTAGATAATGAACTAATCATGAACAAATCATTTATATACATTCGTAGATTATTATTAAATCATTTATAACTATATTTGTATAACATTTACAAATTAGTTCTACATTATTTATAACTCATTATCAACATTGTTTGTACTTGATTTGTTCATCATTAGATAATGTTGTTTAATGTGTAGTAACACATTTGTAGATGCTTGTTTTATTTAAGTTTTTATGATGAGTCATATACTATAGTATACACTATACACTAATACTATAATATTAGTTTAGCCTAATATGTATCTGCAACTGTGAAGAAAAACCCCATTGGTTTAAACAGAATGAATAGACACATTTAAACATAAAAAAAAAATAAGATTTGAATGTTGATTTAGAATTAGAATATTATTGCGCAGATCGGAATACGGGATTGCGCATGGGAGCTTGTGCAAAATCTGCAAGGATTTTCCACGTCGCGCCCCAAACTTTTCCCAACGTTTTCACTGATGGAAGTGCATTGAGAAGTCATGCCCTCCGCAGAGATCTACCACCGGGAGAAATCTTGCATCGATCCTCACACGGGCGCGTGCGTGGCAGCTCACGCAAAATCACCCACATTTTTCCACGTTGCGCACGTCGCTTAGTTACCACCAGATCTCTGAAGACGTTAGGAGCGTGGCTTTAACTGTGAGTAGCAATTTGCGCCGGCCGTCGTGAATTGGGAGTGTTTTTGGACGAGGCTCATTTGCATAGAAAGGGGAACATTTTACGCCCATATTACCTCATTTAAATACGCGCTAATAGCACCGGACGCAATGCTGATGGAACCCAGTTACCACCTCATTTCACCCATTGCGCCTCCTCTGTGAATAGCAAACTGTGTTTCAGAGCTATTTGCGCCGGCTTAGCATCAGAAAAAGCCATGCAATCCCTTTGTGAATTCGCCCCTAAGTGTCCCAGTTTCCCCCTCTCATCCCTTTTTTATCTTCTTTACCCATTCCTTCTCTCATCTTTTGTTGTATTAAGGGAGGAAAGAAAAGGAGTGGCATAGCGAAGAGGGACTGGACACAGACAATGTCATTATCTTGACTAAGGCATCACAGCCATAACGGCGCAGGAATATCCAACCTAATGGAGTGTGCAGAATTTCATTGTCTCTGGGGCGTGGCTAGGCGAGCAATGGAGTAACGCACTGTTTGTTCTAGCTCCCGTCAAGCCTCTACTTATTTTTATTTTATCTTAATTTAATAAGCTTACGGATTTACAAAACTTAGTGAATCTTACTCAGGGTACATTTGTTCAAACCAATGGTCATTGTTTACACGGACAGATGGCATCAAACCTACGCAAATACAGATACGTTCCGACTCCAAGTAGGCCTGAAAAAGCCTCGACTTCCATTTCTGGGCCGCCACCGTCCACACCGTCAAAGATGTCTGGCGTGGATACCACAGCCTTAAAGGCGGAGATTCTCCTCGCGCTGAAATCGGAACTCGCAGAGATAATACAATCGGAATTGAAAGGTGCACTTTCCAAAGAGTTCGACCTTATCAGAAATTATTTGAAAGTGATGAATGAGGAAATGCAAAGCTGTGTAGCAACATTGCGTGTGGACATGAACAAAATGGAGGCTACAGTTAAAGACGTGGAGGGTGGTCTCTCGAGGTGGTCGGACGAGGTGGTAACGCTACAAACCACAGTCGAAGACTTAAAATCAGAGATGGCGGGTCTCAGAGGGAAATGTGAGGACATGGAAGGAATAATGCGGAGGTGCAACGTGAGGATAGTTGGGGTGGCTGAGATGGAAGGCTTGAGTTCCACTGCGTCGGCCTCAAAACTACTGAGAGACGTGCTACGAATGGATAATGAAGTGCTGGTAGACCGCTCGCACAGAACACTGGGGCCGAAGAGGACGGACAGGAAGCCTCGTGCTATCGTGGCTAAACTCCACTACTACCAGGACTGTGTCGAGGTTTTGACCCGGGCGCGCGCTCAGGCCCCAATACAGTTCAACGGAATGCCTATTGCGATCTTCCCCGACTATGCCACGGGCGTCGCGAAGGCCAGGGCTGCGTTTACGGAGGTGAGGAAGCTACTACGCGGTCGTGAGGGCACCCGGTACGGCATTCTTTTTCCAGCCCGACTTCGCATCACGCACGGGGGAAAAGATAAAGAGTTCATCGATGCAGGTGAAGCAATGAGCTACGTCAGAAAGAACATTGTACACGCAGCAGCGGGTGAGACCACATAGAAAGATAGATGTATCGGTGTGTACGTGCTGCTTATGATATGCAGGTGATGTGAACAATGTATCATATTAACCAGTGGCGGCCGGTGTGAACTACATTTGGGTGGGCGCGACTTACCAACGTTAGGTCGAGTTCATTCATACTACACTAGTACACGTATGATCAATGCAATAATGAACACATATATATATATATCTTGACATTTTAAACAAGTTACCATTCATTCATTCATTCATTCATTATGCGTCACCGGCGGCGAAATTAACAACAACAACACGCTGTGAGAGAGAGAGAGAGAGAGGGAGAGAGAGAGAGGGAGAGAGAGAGAGCGAGAGAGAGAGAGAGAGAGAGCGAGAGAGAGAGAGAGAGAGGGAGAGAGAGAGAGCGAGAGAGAGAGAGAGAGCGAGAGAGAGAGAGAGAGAGAGAGAGAGAGAGAGAGAGAGAGAGAGAGAGAGAGAGAGAGAGAGAGAGAGAGAGAGAGAGAGAGAGAGAGAGAGACCGAATTAACTCACTGTTTACGTGGTCGAGGAGGGCTTGATAAAGTGTATAATTATGTCCACTGTTGTCCCACAGTCACAGACTGTTGATGTATATCCACTCTGTCCAGACTGCATCCAGCTATTAGCCAAATAGCTTGTTAGCACAACACAACAGTACTGTGATGAATGAATGAATGAGTCTGTCTTTGCCCATTTCCGCGTGGAACAGCCTGCAAACTACCTGCCGTTCTATCGCCCTGCTCTAAGACAAACTCTAACCTTAACCAACTTTGAAAGAGTGCCTAAGCTTAACCATCGAAAGAACTTGCCGTCACGCTCTAAGACAAACTCTAACGTTACCTTAACCTACTTCGAACGAAGAGTGGCTAAGCTTTCCCAGTGTAGAAACTGGCGTTGGCCAATCAGAGAGCGTCTCAGAGAAATGCGGCTACGGAAAGTATTGACGCTGCTTGCTTAGATGATAATAGATCGCTTGAAAACGCGCCCGGTTTCCATCATAATACATCATATTTCAACGCACAGCGAATTACGCACTGATTGGCTGCGACGGATACAGCGATGAAACCAGTGCATGCCCACTGTAAGCGCTATGCCTCTAGCCCAGGAGAAATGCGGCTATGGAAAGTATAGAGGCGGTATGATTCTTATCAGACAGTCACTTCCTGTTAATGAAAACAATTATTTATATTTGATATATTAACGTTGTATTGTGCATTGGAAACACAAACATACTTAAAATGAGTAAATATTATTCATTTGAAACATGTTTATTTTATTTCTAGGGCTCTAAAAAAAAATTAAATAAAAAAATTCTTCTTCTTCTCTCTTTTAACCAGGGAGGGCGGCGCTCTAGCGCCCCTATTGACCAGCCGCCACTGATATTAACTTCAACAGGACAATATATGTATAGAGGCTACTGTAATGTCTACTGTGTGATCATCTATGTGTAGCATCATCTGCCTAGCATTGAGAGGACGCCAATGGACACCATATGTCAAGCTAAGTGATTCACCAATCTCCAGCAAATTCATTGCCCTCTACTTATGATGTACAGGTGATGTGAACAGTGTATACTTTTTACCCCAATAGGACAATGTGTGTATACACATACAGACATATAAATATGTACACACATGCTCACACCTACGATGACGCACGTGCTCGCACACCTAATGGATGCACTATCTAGAGATTCTAGACGTACCACACACACGTGGGCGCATATTACGCGCATGCACAGACACACATGTAGACACACATACACGTTTGCACATTATACAGTTACGGGGGCATGGACCCACACACTCACACCTACACACCCATACGCTTACACCCTGGCTGTGTCCGATACATCCATACACACACACACATAGGTTCACGTGCACGCAACTGCACGAACACTGAAGGGCATATGCCCAGGTACACACCCATTTGTAGACGCATGGACACACGCACACTCCCACGCCTCTTCCAATTTATTCTATATCACCCAATCAGGCACCCTTTTTTGTGTTTAATGGGGCATATTGGTTGCCCTTGCTCGGGAGTAAGGTGTTCTGCCTTATTTCGGGGCCTGCTTGATGTGAGGTTGTTAATGTTAATATATTATTGTTATGCTTACCGTTTACCGTTGCCACCTATATTACCTTACCTGGTTGGGTGTATCCCACTGGGCAGCTGAAGATCTTATATAATACCAAGATCTGAGTGAAAACGTTTACTCTTACTTTTCTTTTCTTTCTCTTTATTATTTTCTTTTACCTAAGGGGCTCGACGGGGGCCTGGGCGGCTGGCTACATAGGTAGAGCACCTCCAACACAAGCACATTATGTGTGGATTAGTTTCTGAAGGGTATTTTGGGCACCTTGTTTTTTATAGGTGTCAGGGGGGGGGGGGGGGGGGGCTTGTACATTCAACATGCTTAACTGATCAGACGTCTGTTTTGCTTTTCACCTGCAGTTGTGCTGAGCTCTCTCTAGGTTCCAGATGCATGGCCTCTCTCATCTACTATGATCGACACGGGTGATACCATGGGGCTGGAAGGGTGCTCTGTCAATTTCGTGAGTTGGAATGTTGAATCACTCAACCACCCAGTAAAGCGTAAGAAAATACTTACACATTTAAAACAACTCAATGCAGACATATCGTTTTTACAGGAGTCACACTTAAAAACTGCGGACCATGCTCGACTGAGGGGGGGGGGGGGTGGGTGGGACAGATGTATCACTCCAACTTCCACACGAGGGCCAGAAGAGCAGCCATTTTGATAGATAAAAACACGCCATTTACTATGTCAAGTGTTGAGGCCGACCCTGCATGGCGCTATATTAAAGTGGTGGGGAAACTGCATTCATTTCCGGTCATTCTGGCTAATATCTACGCACCAAACTGGGACAACCCTTCGTTCTTCACCAGCCTTTTTTCTCGCCTACCGGATATGACCTCGCACCATCTCATCCTTGGTGGCGACATGAATTGTGCGCTCTCCCCGGTGCTGGACCGTAGCTCGCCCAGAAAGGCCCCCCAGTCCAGCTTGGTCCGCGCAATCCGGCGCTTTCTTAAATCATATGGGGTAGCTGACGTGTGGCGGTTTCGTAATCCTACATCCAGAGGATACTCCTTTTTTCCCCCGGTCCATAATACCTTCTCGCGCATAGACAGCTTTCTCCTGGATAAGAGACTCCTTCCCCTCGTAACCAAATGCGAATACGGAGCGATAGTTATCTAAGACCATGGTCCCTTAGTTATGAAAATGAGTATCCCGAATACACGGCTCCGCCAGTGGAGACTCAACCCGTTGCTCCTGTCGGAGGAAGCCTTCACAAGCTTCATCACCTCGGAAATTACATTATTTCTCGACATTAATAAGACTCCGGGAATGTCTTCTTTAACCATTTGGGAATCACTGAAGGTGTACTTAAGGGGACAGGTGATTTCATATTGCGCCAACCAAAAGAAGATAAACATAGCACGCCTTAAGCAACTGACGGACGAGATTTTGGAGCTAGATAGACTACATAGCCACTCGCCATCAACTGACATGTTGAAAAAACGTATATCGCTGCAAACTGAGTTTGACCTCCTGTCAACGCGGCAGGCTGAGTACCTCATTACTAAAACGCGGCAGGGGTACTATGAACATGGGGAGAAGGCCGGACGGATACTTGCCCATCAGCTGCGACAAAGAACTGCCAACAAGTCCATCCCCACTATCAACGACGAGCGGGGCTCAAAAGCCACTGACAACCTTAAAATTAATAAAAGCTTTAAAACGTTCTACCAATCGTTATACACCTCGGACTCGCAAGTGGGGCCCTCCACGCTAGACGATTTCTATAGGACCCTCCGCGTCCCGACAGTCGACCCAGAGAGGGCCGCAGATCTGGAGGAGGAACTTACGGTTGCGGAGATTACGTCAGCAATTAGATCTATGCAGAGTGGCAAGTCCCCGGGGCCAGACGGCTACCCTACAGACTTCTACAAAAAATGATCTTCCTCCGACCATGCGCCAAGCGGTTATCTCCTTAATCCTTAAGAAAGACAAGAACCCACTGGAATGCGGCTCGTTCCGTCCAATTTACCTCCTTAACGCCGATGTCAAGGTTCTCGCTAAGGTTCTGGCCCGTCGTCTGGAGGGGGTTCTCTCCTCGATTATCTCGCCGGACCAAACAGGAAGAATCGGTACTCTTTCTTTAATATCAGACGCCTCCTAAATATCCTGTATAGCCCCTCTCCACCCGGAACACCTGAGGTGGTCCTCTCCCTTGATGCGGAAAAAGCGTTTGATCGGGTGTAGTGGGACTATCTTTTTCACGCTCTGGAGAGGTATGAGTTTGGCCCTAAACTCATAGCTTGGATTAAAATTCTATATACGTCTCCGATGGCTGCCGTTCGCACCAACAACAATCTATCCACCTACTTTGAACTCCATAGGGGTACGAGACAGGGATGTCCTTTATCTCCACTCCTTTTCACGATCGCAATGGAGCCCCTTGCGCTGGCTCTGAGGCAGAACACCGATATCAAGGGGATCATGCACGCGGGCTCGGAGCATAAAGTCTCACTCTACGCGGACGACATGCTGTTGTATATATCACAACCCCAAACGAGTCTTCCTCGGTTGATGACCCTACTTGCGGACTTCGGCAAAATATCCGGATACAAAATCAACATTAAAAAAAGCGAACTGATGCCCGTCGGCACCTCGGCGGATCGGATACCTCTGAGCACATTCTCATTTAAAATTAGCCCTAAAAAGTTCAAATACCTCGGGATATGGATCACGCATGAACATAAGGACCTATATATGGCTAACTATCAACCTTTACTGTCTAACCTGGCGAGAGATATTGAACGTTGGGACCCCCTGTCGCTATCCCTGAGTGGGAGAATCAACACAATAAAGATGAATGTATTGCCGAAATTTCTATATGTATTTCAGAGTCTTCCAGTCTTTCTGACCAAGACATTTTTCTCCAAGATAAACAACCAGATATGTTCCTTTATCTGGAACAAAAAACCGCCCCGGATCAAAAGATCTATGCTGCAGAGACCACGCATAATGGGTGGGATGGCGCTTCCAAACTTTATTTACTACTATTGGGCAGCAAACATAAGATCGTTATTATACTGGGTAAAGGGGGAGGACACAGCCCCCTGGTGGACAGTAGGCCTACTGGAGGGAGCGTCGGTTAAATCCACCTCCCTATCTGCCTTGTTATGTGCTAAGCTCCCGTTCACACAGCCCATATCCAGTGATGCCACAGATTACTTGTAAAAGTAATCCGATTACTGATTACTGATTACTCCTTTAAAAAGTAATCCAAGTTACTTTACTGATTACTTGATTATCAGAGTAACTTAGTTACTTTGAAAGTAACTAGGTAAGAAGTCGTCGTCGTTCCCCCAACAGTTTTTTTTAAACGCTTTATTGAAAGTGCATAAATTGTTTTTAACTTGTTTCTCTGCACATAACGTAAATTGTTAAACTAGTGCTTCAGCTTCTGTACCATCAAGTATGGTAAAGCAACAGTCTATGATGCTCACAGCATTAGAGCAGCCAGCCAGTGGTTTTACAAAACCAGTGTATCCATTCACATCTAACAAATGCAGGCTGAACTATTCAATTATATCAACTGTAACTATTAAATTGTTTTTATAAATTTTGCGTTTAGACAAGAGTTTTGGGGTGGAATTCTCAGACGAATGCAGACGAGGCTGTAACAACGGAGCCCTGCTGTCACACGATTGGCGCATATGTCACATGACGTGCTGTGAAGACCCGCCCTACTCTGCCTCTGATTCGCAGACTGTGGATGGGGAATGTGATTGGACCAAAGCAGAGTCACTCACAGACAGAGCGTCCAGTCACGCCGCGGGACACATTCTTGTGTAACCCTTTCACTGCCACACTACGTCACTCCCAAATAAGAAAAACAGCTCAAAATGTATTTTTGACTGTCGAAAACGAAATAAAATACTGCATTCCGCCTGCATTATGAATTTATGATGAGATAGTAACGAAATAGTAACGCACAGCCACTTGGACAAGTAACTGCAATCAGATTACTGGCTTTTAAAGATTAACGCGTTAGATTACTATTTTCGGGGAAAAGTAATCAGATTACAATAACGCGTTACTTAGTAACGCGTTACCGGCATCACTGCCCATATCTAGCTTTACCTCCAACCCAGTTGTCATCCACTCGATAAAAGTGTGGAACTAATTTAGAAGAACCTTCTCCCTCAGGGAACTATCACTGGCTGCTCCGATCACAAGAAATCACATGTTTGTCCCATCAACGATGGATAAGGCCTTTGACGGTTGGGTTGGGTGTGGAGTGATTACGCTGTCTGACCTCTATATAGACGGCAACTTTGCCTCCTTTGAACAGCTAGTACAGAAATACAAGATCCCTAGGTCACACTTCTATAGATACTTGCAACTCCAAAGCTTCGTAACTTCGAACTCGGACTGCTACCCAGTGTGTCCTCCTGCCTCCCTTTTAGACTCAATCTTGAACTGTAAACTGATCCAGAAACAGGCTATAAGCGAAATTTATGAACTACTTAATAGAAGCAACTTGACACCTTTAGACCTCCTCAGGGGCAGATGGGAGACTGACTTAGGTGAACCAATCACAGAGGTCACATGGGACAAGATAATACAGGGGATTTTCTCCTCTTCCATTTGCCTTAAACATGCGGTTATCCAATAAAAAATTGTACACGACTGCATTGGTCTAAAGACAGGCTCTCTAAGATATATCCCGACATAGACCCTCTATGCGACGGCTGCAGACAGGCTCCAGCCACTCTGCTCCACATGTTCTGGACGTGCCCAAAGTTGCACACCTACTGGCAGACCATCTTTGACACCTTCTCTAAGATATTTGGAAAGGAAGTGGAGCCATCACCATATATTGCATTATTCGGAGTGGCCCCAGCAGACATCCACTTTAGATGGTGGGAATCTAGAATGCTGGCCTTCTGTTCACTTTTGGCCAGAAGGCTGATACTGTTCAAATGGAAGGACCCAGGTTCACCTGTCTACGGCCACTGGATGAGAGAGGTCATGTATCATATTAAACTGGAGAGGATCAGGTATACTGTCAGAGTTTGTACCGAAAAATTCCACAATATTTGGGATCCTTTCCTAACTTTCTTTGAGGGTATGGAAGCGGATAATGTGACAGAGGCGATCTGACTGGCCTTCCTGGTCTCTCAGCTTGTTATTATTTATTTTTTCTATTATGTTCTTACTTTTCTTCTTCTCTAACTGCAGAATGCAATATATATGTGACTGCTGTCGGGTGATTTAAAAGCTAAAAGGAAAAACAATGCACTTTCGGTGCCATGGGTTAAATTCATGATATACCATAGATTGCCAGCTCTATTTGTCTATGGAGAAGTACCCCTTCTTTGCATGGCTATAACTTTTTACTACATTGCCATTATTAGAGCCCATTCAAAGTCCTATATGTATTGTTCATTGTGTAGCAACGTTAAACTTTTTCATTCACATATTCATACTAAAGTATGGTCTAATGTATAAGTATGTTTTCATCTCTTTCTGCAGCTTTCTCCAGAACGTGATATATAGCCCCAAATGCATTATATTGATGATGCAATACAGTTTTATGGCAATCAGCGCGATATAAAAAAATCCAACTAGACGTACTTCTAGAAGTTACTACACGTCATCTGATGTTGACCGGATGGGCTAGGGGGCGTTTATAATTCCGTGGGCAGCGTTATACCAATCATCTAATGTGGGTCAAATGTTGATCATAGCAGTTAGTATCGAAGGCGGTAATTTTACACGCTAAAACTCACCCCAATCTCCTCGCGCCGTTTACCATTATGGGATGTCGATTTATCCGGTCCATTTCCAGGTTGTATAATGGTATATACGTCCAAATCATGTTGTTTATCGAGTTATTGGCAATGGATCGCTATATATTGTGACGAGCCAGAGTGCCGGGAGCCAAACCGAGTGCCCGGAAGTAATATGGCCGACCAGCACAACCTCCACAGCACTTCCTGTTTGGCGATTGCGCCGATCGGCCACCAGATGGCGCTCCTGAACCGCCAGAGAGCTCAGTGGGTCCTCCTGGTGGATCTCAGGCCAGCGGAGGGGAAATATGAATCCGATCACAGATTTTTGAAATATTGATATTAAAGACGCTGTAAAGCGTCCTTCGGCAACTTGAGCATGGCCGGGAATGACGCTGGAAAGCGTTTTCCGGCACCCATTAATAAACGATCTAAGATATTGTGGAATGATTTTGTCTGGTATAGGGGTGGGGGGAGGGAGGGAGGGAGGGAGGGCCTTATTTAATTTTTCTTTTCTTTTGGCCCATGTGGGACCGCCTGTTAAAAACAAAAAAATTTCAAATAAAAAAACCTTGTTCAAAAAGAATTTCATTGTCTCTGATAGTTACCTCTCCCACAAGGACGTTATGTGTTTTCACCCCCGTTTGTCTGTCTGTAATGGCCAGATTTCCAGAAAATTTGCTGTGCACATTCATGTCCCCAAGAGGAAGAAACATATTGATTTTGGTGCCCTCATGACCTTTCCTCCAGTGTCACCATCAGGCCAAACTGAAAGGTTATGGCCAGGTTGCCATGACGTCTTCCGTGGACATGCATGACACCTAGAGGAAGAAACCTATTGATTTTGGCGACTACATCATCACATTTGCAGTCATCAGACCAAACTTAACATTTTCAAATCAACACATATCCTGATGCTTTAGTGATACGGTATCCATGACACCTTGACAAAAACACCTACTGATTTTGGAGACCCCCTGAACTTTCATCTAGCACTACCATCAGGACAAACTAAAAAGATATGGCTGAATTTACATAAAGTTTACTGTGAACATTTATGAGCCTTAGAGGAAGAAACTTTTGCGCCACCATCAGGCCAAACTTTAAATGAGCAGATTAGGCCAATTCATAAAATGTTTGTCGAAGGGACAAAATCTCAACAGATTCTTGAAGGTGAGGGCTTCCCCTTTAATCGATGGGAGTCTCATTCAAAAAGTCCCAAAAGGGACGCTAGGGGAGCACTCTGGAAATGTTCATGTCATTTGAAGAAATTTTCAGAGCACCCGGTCTTGAAACAGAATTCTACCCAGGAATACAGCTGCTAGCGCGCATTTTGAAACAACGATGTAAGTAGTGTTTTTAATAAATTATAGGCAGTTGTTGGACATATTATACTAGCATTCGTTCAGTTTCCGACAATTTATAGTGTTTGTGAGATGTTTTTGCAGAGATTTTGGTAATATTTTCTGCTCCAAAAGCATGTTTCTAAAGCAGCGGGGCGAGTGGAGAAAATAACCAGGATAAAGGGCTCATGCATGTCGCTCGTGCCAGGCCCATGCACGCTCATGGCTGAGGGATCATTGACATATATTATTTAGCGTATGCAATGTTTTCAAATAGCCACATTGCTGTTATTAGTTTATTCATTACTGGGTCATATTCTATAATATACTTAATTTTATCAGCCCAGAACGGACGATGAGTGTGCAGCCCACATGCCCAGAGATGAAGCTTCCAGCCGGCAAGCATTGATTAGCTCAGCTAGCACCGAGGCTAGCTACGGCCTGCTCGTAGCTAACATCGAGCTAGCCCATGAACCAACCCTGGAACCTACCCCTCCCACCCTTGTTTACCCCAGAGAAGAGGCTTGTAGAGAGGCAGAGAGGCATGGTGGAAGACAAGGCTCAAGGAAGAGAACGGGGTAAGTTTGAATAAAAAATGTAACACACACATTAAATTATTAAATAAATAATGTGTAATAGTAAAGAAATAATAATAATAATACGGTCTTCATTCTAATAAATTATTTCTCCTGATATTTTGTTTCATTCATTCATTCATAAGATCCTTTTATCTTACTACTAATTATTGTTACCATTCTTGTATTCATTGTTGTTTCTTAATTGTGCACTGTTGAGTCTAAGCTCGAAACACAAAGAATTCATTACCTGCAATGCCCCTGTATTGTTGTGTATTTGACAAAAATAACATGAACTTGAACATCATGGAAAACACCCTTTATAAAAATGTTTAACTGCAAATCAGAAAATGTAGGTTAGTTTATTCCCACAAAGTATTCCATCTATTCATATCTAGTCTTCTCTCCTCATGCTATTTGGAAAGTCTACGGTTCCAGTGAACGTACACTGTGCCTCTGTAGTGACCTGTGTGATGCATCTTTTGTGAGACCAATTCAGTCGTGAGATTGCTCACTTTCAACAAACCACTTGTCTCGCATGCAACAGGTTTAAAAGCAACACATTTACATAATTACCAGAGAGAACACTCTTTCTGTTGAACCCATGGAGTTCAACAGAAATTCAACACATCAAAGCCCCAAAAAGATAAGTATGAAATAAAATAAGTGTAGCATGTAAAAAAAAAAGTCACGTACGTAGACACAAGTGTTCTCTCTCTCTCTATTCATGTATTGTGACTCACCCGGTAAGTTGTAATAACCCCATGGTTATTAGCTGAGACAAGAACATCTCCTGGTCGTTTTATTTCAGCCAGATCATGCATACATTTTCATTGAGGTCTAGCCTGCGGAATAAACTGGAATATACCTAATAGCTTGCGCTATTGCACTCCAAACGTTCTAAAATGTTTTATGTTTATGCACGTCATTGTATTTCATTATTCTATAACGTAGAAAGAAATGTTATGGGTAAATCAGTAACCTCAGCAATGATTTAGAAGATAAATATATATACTAAGATATAATACTATCATAATTATCTAGACGTGATTCAAAGCTTTTGGATTTAAAAGCAACATTATTATCTTCAAAGGGGAATGGAACACATATCAAATCATTCACATTTGACAAAACAGTTTTACAAATGGCTAAATTGATTTTGATGTAGCCTAATTTAAATGTCAATCTAATCTGTTTTATGAGGGGGTGCCATATTTGTGTTGTCATGGATACATGGAGTATCTTGACTTACTTGGTAATCTAATTTGAGACAACTTGTGAATCTTAACAGTGTACAAATGGCCAAATCCATACCAAGTGAAACCCATTTTCTATAATATGAGAACTTGAATCATGAATTGTTTTTTTGGAATTTACTGTTAACTTATACTTCCTTACAAGTATGGGGATCGACATTTAAAAAGACAGTAAATACAATAGTCTTACTGCAAAAGAGGGCCATTCAGAACCTTTTCAAGGCTGGTTACTATGAACACACAAATCCATTGTTTATAAAGTCTCATATTATGAAATGTAATGATTTGGTTTATTATAAAACTATGCAAATAATGTACAGAGCTAAAGCAAAGTTACTCCCAAATGGGGTGCAAAGGTTTTTTTCAATACATGAAAGAAAATATGATTTGAGAGATATTTGTAAATGTACTGTTCAAAAAGCTAAGAAAGGGATTAAAAGGAGGTGTATTTCTATTATTGGGGTTAAGTTGTGGAACAATGCTGAAGAATGAGTAATTTTGTAAGTGCTTTACAACGTATGCCTCACACTCACCCATTCACTCAGCGAAGGCAGAGGCGACCATGTAGGGTGCCAACCTGCTCGTCGGGAGCAGTTAAGGGTTCAGTGTCTTGCTCAAGGACACTTAAGACACGCTGCCAGGAGGAGCCTGAATCGAACTGGGAACCTTCCCACCGCTCTCTTCCTCCTGAGCCACTGTCGCCCCCATTGGAGATGTATGTACTGTGGATGGCCAGAACAAGTTCAAGAAAGAAATGTTGAGCCTTGTTCAAACAGATTGCTGAAAAGGGGCATGTGCATCCCAAACCTAGGAATATGTTCCTGTTAGGTTTCATCCATTTGTAAACTTGAGTGCATTCTACCGCCGGGAGGATGCACTGGTGGGGGGAATGTGCGTGTCGGTGGGATGCATCTTTTTTCCTTCTCACTTGAGCCCCTGCCCCCCAAAATGTCTGTGCACGGCCCTGAGAATGTCAGAGGTTCAACCACGGACGACACCCCAGGAGGACACAAGCCCACCAGCCCCCCATTTAGAAACACCACCACCACACCCTCTCAGTCACATCTTCACAGCTACGTAAAAAAAGACTGACACCTTATCTCACCTCCACACAGAGCAGCGGGAGGAGAGAAGTGAACTTGAGGAACGGCACGGCGCAGCAGACACAACTAGGGGTGGGACGATACATCGATCCAGATCGATACATCGATGTAATTATCAACAATCGAATCGGATCGATGCGATGTAATAAGATCGATTCATATCGATACTCTTATTTTGAAAATCCTGTGGCGAGTCTCATATCTGCCCAAGAACAACAGCAGTAGCTCCGTGTGTGTAGATGTTACAGCATAGCATTCTCCCTTTCTGTGTGTGTGTGTGTGTGCGCGCGTCTTTGGAAAGACCAGATGAGGTCAGAGGAGTTTGATGTTTAAATGTTATTTAAACATAAACAATATAATACATAATAAATGTAGGCCTATACATGATCATGCAACATCAACAAATTGTTGTAGGAACAGTTTGGGAGAGGGAGGTTGTGAGTTTTGAGTTCCAAAAAATGTAGCTTAAAGTTTAAAGCTCAATATATAAAAACGTGGCACTTTACAGTGAACAGGAGGTCTATTTGTATTAAAAACAATAGATTGATTTTCCTTTAAATGTCTGGAAAAGCTCAAAAATACAAATGTCAAATGATATTTTCATTACCTTTTTTTTGTTGATCTAAATGTTACCGATTGTGTTAAATGGGCATATGATATCATCTCATATCGATCGCAGGCACCCGAATCTAATCGTATCGTATTGTATCGTGAGAGACTTTGTGATATCGGCAAATATCGTATCGTTGTCCAAAGAATCGATATCGTATCGTATCATGATGAAACTGGTGATTCCCACCCCTAGACACAACACAGCAGCCTCTACATATCAAAGCGAGAGCCCCTAACCGAGCCGACGTTTGCGCTGCACAGAGGAATAGGCCTCTTTTTTATCTAACACACAGATGATTAAAGAGTTCAACACGGCACACAGACTAATGACTCCGCTGGGTTGCGAGGGGGGAACTCGGGAGAGAACGCAGGGAGGTCCTCTGGAGAATACTCGCTGGAGCCGGGGTTGGCTGTAAAATATACAAATGTATTCATCAAAAAGCGAATCCTTTTTTTTGGTGTCATCGTTGTTGCGTGTGCAGGTGGCAGAGAACGAGCGCTGGAATATATGTGTGTGTGTGTGTGTGTGTGTGTGTGTGTGTGTGTGTGTGTGTGTGTGTGTGTGTGTGTGTGTGTGCGTGCGTGCGTGCGTGCGTGCATGCGTGCGTGTGTGTGTGTGTGTGTGTAAGCGGGGGGGGGGGGGGGGGGGCGTGAGGTGAGAGTGTGGGAGGGAGAGAGAAATAGAGAGTGTGTGTTCTGTTAGTGCCAGTCAACTCTGAGAGCAACCATCAAGAGGACATAATACAAACTCTGCCTGAGTCAACTATGCTACACTCTAAATAGACATGGTGCCAAACGGTACCCGAAAGAGGTTATTTCCTTTTCACTTAAACTGTAACAAAAAAACACCAAAATCTTTGCCGAGGGCTCTTCAGTCTGGTGGATGAATGACTTCTCTACTTCCGTGAATGAGAATAATCAACCAGTTTGAGTCTTTTCAGCTGGAGAACCAGTAGGGAACCAGTAGAGAACCCCTAAAGAACGATAGAGGGCCTTAAAAGGTTATTTGTATGGCGGCAGTGCTATACTGTATGGCACCTCAACCCACACACCACTTTAGAACCAACATCTTTATATTTATTGTATAAGAATAATAACTCTCTACAGTCACAGAGAAGTAGACTTTTTATAGGCAACTCAACCTTGAGGCGCTGTTAAGGGGTGGGTGTGGGTGGGGGGGGGGCTGCAGTGGTGAATCTCGCCTAGGGCGCCAAATGTGATAGGTCCGCCCCTGACACTACCTCTCCTAGATCCTTCCCTTGCTGTGCAGGCGCCCCGACCGAACTGTAGCAGTCGCTGCTTACGACGACCAGGACCCACCCTCGCCGGGTTTCCCACCCGCTAACACTGCCAATTGTGTTAGTATGGACGGTCGTCCAACCCGGAAGCACCACAGCTGGATTCGATCGCACTGTTTCTGTGGTGGTAGACAGACGCTTAGTCCGCTGCACTACCCGGCCGCCTATTCTTTGTATTTTATACATAGTCCCGGGAGGCTGCAGTCGCAATACACACAGCCTGACTTCCACTTTTTCTTCCCCCTCCTACAGACAAATGGACACCGTCAGGTCCCTTGTGAGAGGTGACAGAGTGATGAATGGTCACGGTGTCCCTGGGACAAAGTGCAGGGATTATTGTCAGTCACTATAGGGGGAGGGATTAATGACCACAACCCTATGGCAAAGGGTAATCATAGGAGATTAAGAACAAGAAATCCTCCAGACAAGGAAGCTAGGAGCTACTATAGCCTGTAGCCCCTAGGAGGGTAAAAGCATTATCTATACAGGACTTATGACCCTGTAATACTGTATGCTAGGACTGCATGCTCTTAGTCCATTCGTTCATCGATTAGTCATCGGTTTGATCCCTTGGTCAAACAAATTTGATTTAAAAGAGGTTCTTCTGATGATTGCAAATGGCAAACAACATTTTACAGATTTTGCTGATAAAATCCTATGACTTTTTATTGTCCATATTTAGTATAAGGTATAATTTAACCAATAAGGTATACAGACCCTCATCTGCACCTTTGTTTTTACTGTTTATTTTAATATTTTTTTGTTTTATTGCCTATATTTATGTTTTTCTTCTATTACCCTGCACATACCTGTACCTCCCCTCCCCATGCTGCTATGACACCAGAATATCCCCAAGGGGATCAATAAAGGAATATCTTATCTCATCTTACTTTTTGTTGACTATGAATACATTTAGTCAAGGACAGCCACAATGTACCCATAACAGTGTGTAGACAATGCCATTACTCCTTGGAATAAAAGAGAGAATCTAAAATAAATGCTATTATTTCAAATGGAAAATCATCTTTAATCAGATGGAAGGGATGGGCCAATTTGCTTTGGAGTGGACTAGTTCTGAGTTTATTCTAATGATTTTTCATTCATTCAGCGAATCTAACACAGCTTTCGCTGCCCCCTCCTCTCCTGACGTTAGTTCAAATCCTCTTCACAAAGTACAGGAGAGAGAGAGAGCATTAGCGGAGACAAGAACATCATTTCGGATGAATGTTTTCATCCCTCGGCGTGCCATTGAGGTAGCAAATGCAAATCCACCGAAATGGGCTTCCTACAAGTGAGATCCTGGGGGAGGGACAATAAAGACAATGCCATGTTGATGCGTTCAAACCAGCTGCGTCCTACTGTTGTCAGGATTAGCGGAGGGAATCTCAAGGCTGGAAGGGCTTTACTACAGGGACACCTGATCAGCCTGTGTGGATAAGTCATTGTTCCCCCCCGAACATGTCACGCAAATTCTCACAATGCATATTTGAAATTCTTAAAACTGCCGAGGTGGCAATTTTTTGTGTGACAATAGGTGCATTCAAAACGCAGAAAACAAGAGGGAGGGAGGGAGAGAGGGAGTCGGATGCGAGAGACCCGGCAGCCTGAATTCTTTCCCCAATACATTTCCAGTTCCGTGTACAGTTTTGCTTGTACAGTTTTACAGTGTCCCCCACCCACCCCTAAAGGTGGACAGGGTGGTACATTCCCTTAAGGGGACCGGAAGGCTGTTCCATGTTCCACTTCCCTTTATCGATAGAACATTTTTGCTGAAGGCGGTCTTTCTAAAATGGACCTCACAATCCCCTCTGGTGTTTGACCTAGTGGCTAATCTATCTGTATGTCATGTATGTCATATATGTTACGATGAATTGAAAATGGGGGACCCTGATGTAAACAAGACGAAAGTCTTTCTCTGGTCTGCATCCCCTTAACAATTGTATGTATTGAGCTGTACTGTACTGTACCCATTCTGCAATCTGTTAATAAAGTTTTCAATCAATTCTGCGCTCTGATTGGCCACTGACGTTTCTGGTCGCGCCAATCGTTTGACGGCAAGTTCTTTCGCCGGTTAAGCTTAGGCACTCTTTCGAAGTTGGTTAAGGTTAGAGTTTGTCTTAGAGCAGGCCGATAGAACACCAGCCCTGATTCCAAATTCTAACCTTAACCAACTTCGACAGAGTCGCCTAAGCTTAACCAGTGATAAACTAGGCGTTAGGTAGTTTGCAGCAAGGACGCGGCAAGGGGGGGTGCAGCGGGGGCTGCAGCACCCCCTGCTGGCGGGGAGTGTAACTGCAACTGCAAGGTTGTTTTTGCCTTTATTCCATTGTAATACCGAGGCTACTCAATGTCACTGAGCGAGCGGCACTGCAGATTTACCCTACTCTTGGAATTCATTGCCAGATCCTCATAGGGGCGCTGTCTCGATAATGCAGTGTTATTAAAGAAGCCGCAAGCGTGTAGCCGACGCATGAACCAGTTGGGATTCGAATAGACGCGGCCTGGAAGCCTGGAAGCGTCAACGCGGAACTGGAAATCCGTTGGTAAAAGAAATAGCGGCCTGGAATAGTTTTTGGGACAATTCGCAGTAAAGGAATATATCTGTCGGCGATGTTGTATGCGGGAACGAATTGCAGAGAGGGAGGACTGACTGAAGTGGAGAGTGTGTTTACTTGTGTCTCAGATAAGAAATGTCTCGAAAACGAATATCTGATTTCTTTAATAATAATAACCTGGACTTGCTGCATACATTTACATTTACATTTAGTCATTTAGCTGACGCTTTTATCCAAAGCGACTTACAAGTTCTGTACGACAAGCCATCAGGAAGGGCACAACTCTATCAGCTGAGCAACAATGTTCATCAAAGTGTTGAGTGCTACAGTGTAGGTTAGTTTATTAGGACAAGTGCATGACAGTACGGTTAGTTAGGGTTAGATTTTTTTTTTTTATTGTTTTTTTTTTAAATTCAGATAATGGTTGAAGAAGTGCGTCTTTAGTCGACGGCGAAAGATTGGACGTGATTCGGCTGTCCTAACTGGGGTGGGTAGTTCATTCCACCATTGTGGGGCAAGGACTGAGAATAGGCGACTTCTCTTTGATGACCCTCCCGGAGCTTGGATAGGAGTAGGTCTGAGGCGGCCAGAAGATACAGAGCAGAGCGTAGGGGTCTTGAGGGTGTGTAGTTAGAGACCATTGACCGGAGGTAGGCGGGAGCGGTTCCCTTTGCCGCACGGTATGCTAGGTCGAGGGCCTTGAAGCGGATTCGTGCAGCAATGGGGAGCCAGTGCAGGTCCCTAAGAAGTGGGGTGACATGGGCCGACTTCGGTAGGTTTGAGATCAGGCGGGCCGCTGCGTTCTGAATGAGTTGAAGAGGCTTAGTGGCAGTGGCCGGGAGGCCAGCGAGCAGTGCATTGCAGTAGTCGAGGCGGGAGATGACTGTTGATTGGACGAGGAGTTGGGTGGCTTCTTTTGTCAGGAAGGGGCGGATCCTTCTGACGTTGCTCAGGAGGAATCGGCAGGTTCTGGTCGTCGCTGCGATGTGAGCAGAGAAGTTCAACTGGTCGTCGAGGACAACACCAAGGTTCTTGGCGGTCGGGGACGCAGTCACAGCTGCATTCTCGACTGTGATTGAAAGGTCGGTTAGGGGGGAGGATTTGGCCGGCAGGTGGAGCAATTCTGTTTAGCTTAGGTTCAGTTTGAGGTGGTTGGACGTCATCCAGGCTGAGATGTCGGACAGACAGGCCGAGATCCGCTCAGAGACGTGGATATCTGAGGGAGGGAAGGAGAGGAAGAGTTGAGTATCGTCGGCATAACAATGGTAGGAGAAGCCATGAGACGTGATAATGTTACCCAGTGATTTAGTGTAGAGGGAGAAGAGAAGGGGTCCTAAAACCGAGCCCTGGGGGACACCCGTCCGCAGGGGGCGGGTGGCCGACAGGGTCCCTCTCCATGACACTTGGTAGGAGCGGTCATTGAGGTATGATGACAGCCATGTCAGCGCAGAGCCAGCCACTCCCATTCCTGCGAGGGCCGCAAGGAGGATCTGGTGGTTGACTGTGTCGAAGGCTGCAGATAGATCTAGGAGAATCAGGACAGAGGAGAGGCCTTTCGCTTTTGCTAAGTGAAGTGCCTCTGTGACCGCAATGAGGGCTGTCTCTGTGGAGTGACCAGTCCTGAAGCCTGACTGATTAGGGTCTAGGAGGTCATTCTGTAAGAGATAAGCAGTAAGTTGGTTGGATACAGCACGTTCAAGTGTTTTAGAAAGGAAGGAGAGAAGAGAGACAGGACGGTAGTTGCCTATGACGGTAGGGTTCAGGATATTCTGGACTCACTGGACATTCATGTTGTCATGAAGGAGTTTATTTCCACCACTCCTGAACGCAAGACCACCATCGGTGTTCTACCGTCTCCGGAATAGGTAATGTGTGTTTATTATCGCTCCTGCGGGGATTGTTGTTGTGACAGTCAGTGACACACACACACACACACACACACACACACACACACACACACACACACACACACACACACACACACACAGATCCTGTGCGGTGTGCGAAACGAAACTGCTGCATTTCGTGTGTGAACTGTCCACATGTTGGTGTTCAAGTTTGTCTGTTGTAGTGTATAATATTGATCTTTCAAATGAATGGAAAATCACGAATGATGCGCTTCGCGCATGCATTTAATATGACGTTAATATTATTATTTATCTCTGACTCCGACCGCCGCACCCCCAAGTCTGACTCACTTCCCGCGTGCCTGGTTTGCAGGCTGTTAGAGCCGGAAATGGGCGCGTCACGCGATTGGGCGCACATGTCACATGACCAGAAACGTCAGTGGCCAATCAGATCACACCAGACACGTCAGTGGCCAATCAGATCGCAGAACGCGAACGCGGAACTGTAAATGTATTGGGGAAAGAATAGACGCGACCCGGCAGACCAGCCGCGCACGCAGGCACTCGCGGGTTCCGTGCGAGATCGCACACGTGGCCTGGCACACCGAGTCCGACTTCAGAGCGGGCGAAAGTGCACGGAGGAAGGCACGTTTACATTGGAACAGCTGTAAATGCCTAGTCTATATGCGAAGTCAGTCCCCGTTTGAAGATTTTTGAACGATTTCCAGTTCCAGTGTTCTATTGTACATTTTGCATGTATAACCAGTTATTATATAATTAATTAGAATGTTAGAATTCATTTTAGAATGATGATCAGTGTGACTGTACTCCTGAAAAAGTATAGTAATATGATTTATTTGTATTGGGAAAGATACAGACACATTAGCTGGTTGAACAACATCTATATGTGTGGTAATAATGCAGATATTGAGTGTATTTCTGTGAAAATGCGCGTGGCGCACGCCTCTGAATCCAACTGAAGCGAAAACGATCGCTTCCACCCCGCGAGTCGTGCGCCCGCTTGCGGCCGGTGGGCACAGCTACGTCCGTTAACATGGGAGCGAAGTGAAGCGCTGGTCGCCCGCCCACCCGCCTTCTCAAAGTTGCGGCTAGTGTGCCGGGGCCGTGACCGTGAGTGGAGGTATGGTCGTACGAGTTGCGGGGTATGGAAAGAAAACGGGAAGTAGGGGTGACAGTGGCTCGCGAGGTAGAGCAGTCGCCCGGTTCGATTGTATCGAAGTGTCCTTGAGCAAGACACTTAACCCCTAACTGCTCCCGATGAGCACGTCGGTGCCGTCGGTGTGTGAATGTGTGAGTGAGTGGGTCAAATGTGAGGAACAAATTGTAAAGCGCTTTGGATAAAAGCGCTATAAAAGAAAAAAGATATATTTATATTAGTGAAGTAGAAAGAAAGAAAGAAAGAAAGAAAGAAAGAAAGAAAGAAAGAAAGAAAGAAAGAAAGAAAGAAAGAAAGAAAGAAAGAAAGAAAGAAAGAAAGAAAGAAAGAAAGAAAGAAAGAAAGAGAGAGAGAGAAGGAGAGGCGGTCTGACTGGAGGGGCAGAAGGCACGCAGCGCTTGGCAGGAGTCCTGCTCCTCTGTCAGCAGCTGCGGCCCCAGCCTTGTATCTTAAGGTGGTGCCTCTCCTCCTCTCCCGCCCCGCCATCCCCATCGCCGGCTCTCGTGTTTTCAATCAGAGGGGACCATAAATTATCGTCAGTGGTAATCACAGCTGTCGGTCGTGGCCCCGCCGAGGGGTCCTAGCCTGTCCCGATACATCAGATCACACACTTCCTGCCTGGCACCTCTCGAAACGGGCGAGAGGGTTTGAACCTGCGCTGCGGACCGAGCCGGCGGTCGGCCGCCAGTTCCAAAAACAATACACTGCTCATCCGAGGACCTGTAGCCGATGACTAATAAGCGATTAAGCCTGTTTCTTTGGGTTGAGGCAATCCATCAGGGACTTAATGATGTAACACAGTAACAGCGAGGGGCTCGTTTTTTGGACCGCAAGTTTAAAGAACCGTCCTTCCGAAAAGATGTGGTCACGTCGGAACGCCGATACGGAACCGGAGAGGGCCCCTGGTTGAATTTGGCTAAGCAAGTAACACAACTCTGCTCCCTAAAGTCATACAGCAGACTGTGGGTTTCCCCCCCTTTCCTCTTTCCACAAAACTCATCTGGCTCTTTTGGCAGGGCGCCCGGGTAATCGTGGCACGGTCTGTGGCTTCTTTTTGAATTTTTTTTTATACAGCGCCGTTATTTCACAGCGAAAACTCCCAGCATGGGGTGGCACACCCACCCCTGGCAAGACACTGCTGTCAGAGCCGATCAGCAGAGAGCAGCCTTCCCTTTCAATTAGCCCTTGTCTGTCTGAGAGAAGGGGCCAGGAGTGCCGGCACACGGCGCCCGCGCGAAGGCACAGCGAGGAGAGCAGGTGGGAGGAGGAGAGGAGAGATAGAGAAATAAGCCCTAAAACTCCAGACAGGGACTGAAATACCCTCCACTGCTGTGCGCTAAGTCCCTGTGTACCAGGGGGAGGGCCCTGCCGCGGCACGGCACTGTAAACACCGGCAGGCGCCATGGAAACGCCGCCGTTTGGCACCAAAGCATGGGATGAGATATGGCACCAATGAGGCAGATAAATCCCTGAATGACTCGATCTCCTCATGGGCTCTCTCACAGTGATAGTGAGACAGTGGGAGAGAGGGAGAGAGAGAGAGAGAGAGAGAGAGAGAGAGAGAGAGAGAGAGAGAGAGAGAAGTGAAACAGTCATGTCACATGGCATGTTAACGATGGGTGTGGGACCATAAAGAAACCACAACAACAAAAACGGAACATACAGCACTTGTCTCATACCAGCGGTCGGGGGGAACAAACACGTGGCTGCTCAGCGAGGCTGTATGGAGAGTTTGTACCGTACCACAGGAAGGGGCTTGAGGGGGGGGGGTGGCAGTCATGCGCCCCGGGTTGTTTATTACAAATGCCACATCCAGGTGGGATTTGCGGAACGGCACCCCGGCCCGAGCGCTCCTTCTCTCAGTGGAAAGAGCCCGCAGTGCCGACTGGTAAACACGGGCAGCTGCAGTAGCACACAGGCACAAACATCCCAGTGGGCACGGCTGGGGGTTTTCAAGTGAGAGAGAAAGCCAGGAGGAGATTCCCCGTAACAATAACCGCTTCAACTCCACGTTCGGTAGAGCGCTTGAAGTTTACATTTTTTTTTTTTATCAAATATTTTAATTTTTTATTTTTTATTTTCAACATGAAACAAAACATATATCACAAACAATACAATAATAATACATAAAAAGACTTCCCAAGACAATAACTTAACACCACATGACAAGACAATAACTGATACAGACTGTACAGTGATTATCCTACATGGACACTCGCTCGTTCTCCCCCCCCCCTCAACATGAGTCACACTCACATTACATTATTCAGTAAAAGAAAAAGAAAAAAAACTAAAATCAAAACAAATCAAAAACAAATTCCCAAACGTATATGCGTTCTTTTAACTTTGCCACTGCAGCCAACCAAATTGCGATATTAGATTCCTTAACCCCTACAACACGTGCCGTGGATATCTCCAAATAGATCACATCAAGGTAGGTGAGAAACCATACCTTCGGGCAGTTTGTCTGGGTGAAACCAACATGAGGCAATAAATTTTTTTGCGGCTGTGAGGCCGGCCAAAATGAGTCTTTTCACCTGTATAGAGGTCGGTAATTGAGAGAGATCATTCAATAACAATACAGAAGGAGATACAGGTATGGTTAAAGAGAAAATGTCCGAGAGCTGATGTGTAACATTTTCCCAGAAACTCACAACAGGGGGGCATTCCCAGTACATACGCATAAATGTACCTGTGGCGCCGTTTGGACACAAGGTACATAAAGAGTCAGGTCTGAGACCCATTGAATTCAATCGTCTAGGGGTTAAATAAGTCCTGTGAATAAAATGTAGGTGAATCTGTTGGTGATCTGGGTTGTGTGAGGATAACTGAACATTTTCCCAGACTGCATCCCAATCAAAATCTACATCCAACTCCGGGACATCCTTTCTCCAAATCATATCCAGAGGAAGGTCTTTATACGAGGACATGAGTAAATGGCGATAAAAGTCAGAAACGAAGCCTCTCGATGTCTCTTTGTCATAAAAGAATTTGTGAAAGTGGTGATGCACTAGTGGAGCGTCCCATGGCACTCCATGAGCCTTCAGAGCTGCTCTTATTTGTAAATAAAAGAAAAAGGAGGTTCCGGGGAGATCATATCCGTTGGATATATCCTGAAAAGAGCGGAGACCAAAGTTGTCGAAGATATCCCCCAATGTGTGTATGTCTTTCTTTTCCCATCTAGGGTATCTAATAGGTTGTTGTCCAATAAGGAGAAGATTGTTATTAAATATAGGGGAATGCGTGTGCCATTGTTGGCATTTTGTACCCCCTTTCTGAGTGTCACACCAAGTCTGGATCACATGTGTGATAAGAGGGCCAAATCGTAATTGACATTGTTTAATTGATATGTTGGTATACACAATATCCTGAAGTCTATATGGGGACACCAACTTCTCCTCCAATGGTCGCCAAGATACAGCTGCTTGAGCGTCAAACCAAGTGATCAAAGGTCTCAGAGAGAAAGCTTGAAAATAATATTTAAAGTCTGGAAATGCTAAGCCCCCATTGAGTTTACTCCTTTGGGCAGTTGATCTCTTCAAGCGCGGGCGTTTATTGTTCCAAACAAATTTATATGAGGCAGAGTGCAATTTCTGCCAGTAACCAGCAGGAGGAGGTAACGGGAGCATGGAGCTGATAAAGTTAATTCTGGGTAAAATATTCATTTTAATTATTGACGCACAGGCCTGTAATGAATTTTTTAATTTGGACCATCTGTTAAAGTCATTCGTAATCCTGTCACCCAAGCTGGAGTAATTATACCTTACCGTCTGGCTAATAGTGGGGAATATTTCAATCCCGAGACATTTAAAGTGCTCCACCATAAGTATGTTTGCCGGTAGGATGGTAGCCTTTGCAGGCTCATTAAGTGGAAGAAAGGCAGATTTTGGCCAGTTGATCTTAAAGCCGGACAGGCTGCCAAATTCATCTATCACGCCGAGCAGATGAGGTAGAGAGACGGAGGGATTCTGCATAAACAGGAGTACATCATCTGCGTATAAGCTAATATGGTGATGTGTGCCCTGAATTGAAATAGGAGATATAATTTGGGATTGTCTTATGTATTGAGCTAGAGGTTCGAGGGATAAAGCGGAGAGTCCGGGACTAAGAGGACAACCCTGTCTAGAAGAGCGCGAGACAGAGAAGAGTGGTGAACATAACTTTCCTGTTAAGATCATGGCCGAAGGCTCAGTGTATAGAACTTTGATCATATGAATGAAGCCCTCACCCAACCCCATCCTTCTGAGAACTGCCCATAAATAAGACCACTCCAATCTGTCAAATGCCTTCATTGCGTCCAAGGACATGACCGCTGTAGGGATTGCAATATCCTTGCTGGCATTAATCACGTGCAGTAACCGTCTGATGTTGTCAGTAACCAGAAGGCCTCTTATGAAGCCGGTCTGATCAGGGTGAACTAGAGATGTCATGTGCTTTTGAAGACGGGTAGCTAGAACCTTGGCATATAGCTTAAGATCGGCTCCGAGGAGACTTAGGGGCCTGTAGCTGCCACATTCGGTGGGGTCCTTATCCTTCTTAAGTAAAACATATATATGCGCCATATTGACATCTCTAGAAAAATTGCCCTCTTTGACTGAGTGTAAAATCATTGAGAGTAATAAGGGACAGAGTACATCCCAAAATGCAAGATAGAGTTCCGGTGGAATGCCGTCCCATCCGGGAGCCTTGCCCCGTTGCATATTCGCAATCGCCTCTCTAAGTTCAACCAGCGTAATTGGTGCGGCTAGCAACCTAGCACTTTCTTCTGAGATTTGTGGTAGGTTGATTTGATCAAGAAAATCCTCCAGCTTGGTATGATCAAAGACCACCTCTGACTTGTACAAGTTGGAATAAAAAGAGCGAAATGTATCATTAATCTTTTTGGGGTTGGTGGTTACCTCCCCCTGTTGGTTCTTAATGGAAGGGATATCCGCAAATTTCTCACTGGCACGTATCTTCATAGCTAGTAGGTGACTAGGCCTGGAGCCGTGAAAGTAGTAGTGCTGTCTTGTTCTGTGCATCTGAAATTCAGATTGTTGTCTTAAAATGGAGTTAATCTCTTTTTTCACTACCTTAATTTGAAGCTCCAGTCGACTAGAGTAGTTGTGCTGCAAAGAAGAGATCAACATGGCTTAAAGCTTTTCCAGTTCCTCCAGCTTGGAGAGACGTCCCTTGCGAAGATTGGATGCAAAGAGAGTAGTGTTACTTCTGATAAAACCCTTAACCGAATTCCATAGAATTCTGGGGTCCTGTACAGAGCCAACATTAAACTGCAGGAACTCAGTGAGCTTCTCTTTAAATTGCAAGTTAAACTCTCCGTTTTTAAGAAGTGTTGAGTTAAAACGCCATCTAGGGGCACGGGATGTTATTTTACTGAGTGAACCTTTGAGGAGGATACCTTTGTGGTCTGAAAGTGCTATGGGCAATAAGTCAACATCAAAGCTATCAAAGAGATGTGGAGAAGAAAAAACATAATCAATTCTGGAAGAGGTCTTATGTCTCAACGAGAAGAAGGAGTAATCCCTCGCGGATGGGTTGAGCGACCGCCACATATCAATTACCCCTGTGTCCTTAGACCAGGCCTTGATTTGATTTGATTTTATTAGGGATCCCCATTAGCTGGTGCGAAAGCAACCAGCTAGTCTTCCTGGGGTCCACACACAAAAAAACACAAAAACAATCACCATTGCAAAAAAACAAAATTATTAAAAGTCAGTACACACAATGCATAATGAACCTACTGTAACAATTAATATAGCTAAAATTACATTAGTGTAAAACAAAAACAAAAAACCACTTTACAGTGTTAAAAACAATTTAAGATTCTTTTTAAAAGTGAATCTACTGTAAATGCAGCAGAGGTTCCGAGGCAGGCCATTCCACAGAGTTAATGCTCTAAAAATAAAAGATCTCCCCAGAGCGCTGGTTCTAGGACCTGGCAATTCAAGCTGCCCACTACTGGAACCTCTAGTGTAATGCTCGTGCACAGTATTACTAAAAACAATCTGATTATGTATAAAAACAGGAGTCTTACTGCTCATGACCAACTTGAACAGCACAAGTATATTAAAAGACAATCTATTTTCAACGTTAAGCCAAGAGAGGCGGGCATGCATACGGCTCACATTAGACCTTAGTGAGCAGCCCAGTACCAACCGTGCTGCCCTGTTCTGGACCACCTGGAGCTTCCTGAGGTCACCACTGGCAGCAGATGACCACATCGCAGAGCAATAGTCAAGATGACATAAAACTAAACTTTGCACTATCTGACATAAAAGGGGACGGGCAACAAAAGAAGCACATTTCCTGGAAATACCAATTGCTCTTCCTGTAGGGCTGTGGTAGCTTGCTTCTGATCAGAGTTTTCCGCGTGATTGGATCTATCAATCGATGGATCCCAAACTGCATTAAAATCAGCTCCTACTATTAAAGAGTATTCAGGTAGTTTCAACATAGCTGAAGTTAGTACAGCATAAAAGTTAGCATCATACAAATTAGGGGCGTATGCAGAAATCAGCGCAATTTTTCGGTTTGAGCATTCTATTTTAGCAATAGTGATTCGACCATTTGCATCAGACCACACATCTAACAGTTTAATATTAAAAATGTTCTATTATGGCTACCCCTCGGGCCTTGGTGCTAAAAGAAGAAGAACTTATGTTATGATAAAATTTATTTGCCAATTTTGCGTTATCCGCCAATAAAAGATGCGTTTCGCTCAGTAAAGCCAGATCCACTTGCTTCCTTTTTAGCCACGTTAGTACACTTTATGTGGTATATTGAGACCGCCTGTATTCCAGAAGTTTACATTCTACGAGTTACGTGTGGTTGACATAATAGCCAATATACCGTGTGTTCTTAAAGTACAGTATGGATTCCATGCATGTCCATGTACCTTTGTTAATGGTAAAAAAAAACAGCTCCCATGGGAGTGGTTGGGGGGAATGCAAAGAGAAAGCGAGGGTCGACCAGATGTATGGACGACTTTGATTCTACTTAGACGCTCAAGTCAACGCCGACTTGTTTCAGCCTCAACTAGTCCCACTACAACGTATGATGGATCACAGTTTATGTTGGTTTTATTTTATTTTATTCTAAGGTGCTTTGGCTTTATTTCGTCTTTCTGTGAGGGACAGCTGTCTATTTCGTCTTCTGTGAGGGACAGCTGTCAATCACTTGCCTCTGCAGTTAATTGTCATGCGGCATGGCAGGTGTGTGGGCTTGATTGCCACCTGATTGGTGTCAGGTGTGCAGTGCCTTTAAGTAGGTTTGGTTGACTGTGTTTGGATGCTTGTCCATTTCATGTTTTCCCCTCAATAGTAGACGAGTGTCCCAAGCTCATGCTTCTAGGGTTTTCTCTGTCTCTAGTGCTATTATTTTTCTTATTGTTTTCAACTGCTAGGCAGTGGTGGTTATTTTGGGATTTCTACCCAGTTATTCTATAGTGGTGTTTTGTGTTTCCTGCCATTTTTATTTGTATTTATTTTATTCTTGTGTTTTCCCCCACCCTCTCTCATCGCTGTGGTAACTTTAAGATTCCCCTTTTTGTGTGTGTCTGCATGTGTGTCCTACACCCCCCAAATCCTGACAGTTTACTTTACTTACCCATAGTATATTATTCAGATTCAAATTCTTTATTGCCTATATTTATTGTAACATATAATATAACTGATAGGGCATACAGACCCTCATCTGCATCTTTGTTTACACTGTTTATTTTCTCATATTTTTATATTCAGAGCTTATTTTATTGCCTATATTTATGTCTTTCTTCTATTACCCTTCCCATACCTGTACCTCCCCTCCCCCCTCATCCATGCTGCTATGATGCCCAAATTTCCCCAAGGGGATCAATAAAGGAATATCTTATCTTATCTTATACCTTGCACCTTGCATTCTGTTCTATTCTGTACCGTGTTTAGCGTTACCTCACACATCAGCCAAGTGGGCTAAACTGAACCAGGCTATTAGAAGTTAGAAGTCACCGGGACAGACTGTGATCTGCTGCTTTCATTAATTTAGCAAGTCCCACTTTCCCCTGTAAAATAATGTTCTACTGCAATGAGCAGTGTGTGTGTATGGATGGGAATTGATAAGATTTTATCGATACGATTCCATTATCAATTCTGCTTATCGATTATATTCTTTATCGATTCCTGCTACATTTATACTTTTAATAAATAAATTGGAAATGCAACAAAACTAAGTTGGTTAGAATAACAACATGCAACTTGACATTTCTGATTGTCATTTATCATTTATTGTTGAGCCCCCATGTCAGACAAATACAAAAACTGTAAAAAATATATTAATTATACACTTAAATAAAATAATGTATTTGAGAACTAATTTAATCTATTGAACTGTAGTTGCATTCAACAGGTTGTTATTGCAAAAGAGAATTTGTTAGCAATAACCTACCTGTATAAATAAAGGCCAGCTCAGTGTTCTCTCTCTGTCTCTCTCTCTCATGCAATGAGCATGGCTATTTAGCTAGCTAGTGGCTAACGTTACTTTACCATTAGGGGTGTAACGATGCATTGATTAATTGAAATGCGTCGATTCTAATGTGTTAGAATCGATGCATCGATTTGAATATGTTAGAATCGATTATAATCGAAATTAATCAAAAAACAAACAAAAAAATTATAATAATATATTTTTTTTTATGTTTCTTTTTGTGTATTGTTTTTATTGACCTATACTCCATTCATGCTGAGTGAATCAGTTCCCCCAGCCACATTTGTGTATTCAAAAAAAATTGGGGAATTAACTGATCTAATTAACTGATCTAATCTAAAATTAATCTAATTGAATCGTGGTCAAATGAAGAGATTTCATGATGCATTGAATCGTTGTCTGAATAATCGTAATCGAATCGTTGTGAGGTCGCTACACCCCTATTTACCATGTAAATGAATGACTAGGATGCAAAGCACTTTCAGTTTTCACTGCACACACAAAACGGTTGCAATATCGAGCCATTTAGGTTTTGCTATTCAAGGAATCAAATAGTCTGCTATGGCTGCATGCTAACGTTATTGTTTTTAAATGCGCAACTGTCGGAAAAACATGGCATCGATAAGAGGAATCGATAGTCACAGAGGCATGCGATTCCAGGAATCGGACAATTAGGAACCGGTTCCCAATCGATTCCGATTCTCGATTCCCATCCCTGTGTGTGTGTGTGTGTGTGTGTGTTGTGTGTGTGTGTGTGTGTGTGTGTGTGTGTGTGTGTGTGTGTGTGTGTGTGTGTGTGTGTGTGTGTGTGTGTGTGTGTGTGTGTGTGTGTGTGTGTGTGTGTGTGTGTGTGTGTGTGTGTGTGTGTGTGTGAGTGTGTGTGTGTGTGTCTGTCTGTCTGTCTCGTGTGTGTCTGTGTGTGTCTGTGTGTGTGTGCGTGCGTGCGTGCGTGCGTGCGTGCGTGCGTGCGTGTGTGTGTGTGTGTGTGTGTGTGTGTGTGTGGAGCTGCACCCAGGACTACCTGGAAAACACATCAAGGATCTGCATGTTGCAAAACTCTCAGATCTGAAGACTGGGCAGACACTGTAGTCACTGCAGTAACCATAAATAATTTAATAAGAAGGATGCTCATGCATGTAACAGAGAGTCCTGTGAGTGTAACAGGCAGAACGGTACAGTAGACAGAGAAAGTGGAGGTAGATGAATCACTCGGGATGCACCGATACTGGTATACTGGTCTAACGTGCCAGATATCAAAGCTAAGTGACTTGATTCGCTGCATTTTTGACACATTAACTCTCTCTAATGGAGAATTATATCTTAATAATTTGTGTCCAATGACCCCGAAATGACGGTTCAAGTCTCTACTGTTCATTAACTCATTCAGCGCCGGAGCTATATGCCCGATATAGGTCTAGATGGCCAGCCTTTTGGGACTGATTTCACGATATTTCATGATCTTTGCGGAGCTATTTCTATATTCTATATTATAGCTATGGGAAAATGGTTAGGCTCATTTGACAAACACTATTTCCTGTACAATATGAAAAAAACGGTTCGTTTCTACATGCCTTTGTTCGTTCACAATTCCAAGCTAAACTTTGTAAACATTGACTGAAATCGAGGCTCATTTCCTGCAAAGCGAGTTATGGAACGTTCTCTGCAGTATGCGCAAATCATGTTATTTGCTCGCCTGAGACACATTATTCCCAGTTCATAGGGTAAGACACACCACCTAGTGTTCAATTTATCATTTATGAAATGCAGTAAAACTATTATATAGGGATATCTTGTATTGATTACGTTATAGGCCTATATATCTATTGTATTCGATCAGGTACAGTAATATTTACAGGTCCTAGGTCTCATGAGAACAAATATATAGTAACATTTGTCAAAAACAACATTGGAGGGGAGGGGCGCTAACTGATCGAACACGTTTATAACTAATTTAGACTGGTAAATGTCTAGAATCAGACAAAAGCATTGAATTACATATTATTCTGTATTCCACTATGACAGATAACAAACTTGAAATGCAGTGAAATTATTATATCGCTCAGGTAGGGGTATCTTGTATTGATTATGTTATAGGCCTATATATCTATTGTATTCGATCAGGTACAGTAATATTTACAGGTCCTAGGTGGCATGAGCATAAATATATAGTAACATTTGTCAAAAACAAACATTGGCTGTCTGTTATTCCTTTTTTTTCTTCTTTTTTTTACTTTTTCTCCTCCTATTTTTCTTGTATTTTTCCTCTCATCCCAATTTAGTCGTTATGCCAATTCCCCCCTCCCCTTCCTGGTCGTTGCACGCATTTGCCACCTACTTGCCGGTCTAGGGAGCCCTGAAGTCTATCACATGCTTCCTCCAATACATAGGACACAGCCAGCAGCCTCTTTTCACCTGGCAGCGAGGACTCTCATTGGGTGAGTGTAACGCGTGGGAGGGCACACTACCTCACCCAGATCCCTTCCTCACTGTGCAGGTGCCCTGACCGACCTGTAGGAGTCGCTGTTTACAATGACCAGATTACCACCCACCGGCTTCCCTTCCGCTGACACTGCCAATTGTGTCATTATGACGACCGGCCAAGCCGGAGGCACCGCTGACAGCTGGATTCGATACCAGTGTCTCTGCAGTGGTAGACAGACGCTTAGTCCGCTGCGCTACCCGGCCGCCACTGTCTGTTATTCCTGTACTGTTAGCTGTTTGAATTAGATTCTGCAAGTTCTTCATGGGCGCAACCCAAAGACACATACGTTATAAAAACCATTGCATTATAAAGTATTCTGTATATAATAAACAAACTTGAAACTTGAAGATGAAGTGAAAAAAATAATTTTTACTTCACAGATGCACAGTATATGCAAATCAGCCGTCAGAAACAATTCAGTTTGTGCATTTAGAACATATTTACTGTACTAACAGGGCCACAGAATTATAGAGATTATTCATATATCCCAGCCAGGCGTCCTAGAGCCCCACGACTGTGTCCTTGATGTTGTGCATTACAACATATTTACAGTACATTGATACATTTACATGTAAAGTGCGTTAGTTTTGACCTGGCAAAATGGCCATGATAAACCACCATTCAGTTTGTGCATTAGAACATATATTTATATGTAAAGTGCGTTAGTTAGTAAAGTGATGCGTATGTATGCTGTTACTCATCCAGCCGTAAATGTACACATTTACACTGCTAGACGATACAACTACTGTATATATACACAAGATGATCACCAGCTTCCCACAGGACAATGATGAACAGTATTGACAAGCGAGACCACCATTGCTACTCTGAAAGTGGACCAAGAATAGTGTTCCAAATATCTCCATGTTCCAACACCTTTGTTCTGTACAAACAGTACTACCCACTATGCAACCATTCACAGTACTTTTTTATAACCTCAATTGTGAAATACTTACACTATTTACATATTTACAAAACACTATACACTATACTACTATGGTCAGGACTCCCTGGAAGAGGAGATCTTGTATCTCAATGGGACAATCCTGGATAAATAAAGGATAAATAAAAATAAAATACACTCAGCTAACATAACAACACATAGTACGGGGAAGTATGCATCCATCCACGTATTTCAATCTCTACCATACAAGAGAGATAATACTCAGCTAGCATAATCTCTCTTTGTATGGTAGAGAGTGAAACACAGTCCAAGATGCAGGGGAACTTCACACTATATGCAATATGTTGGCGTTTCCCGTCTGAGGCCTTTCTTCCTACAGACCCGACATTCTCTCGTCGGCTGCTTCTTTTTGGTGGATGCGTACTTCCTCGTATTATGTGTTGCTATCGTGCCCCCCAACCTGCTCTGCGGATCTCCCCTTGGGGCCCTGGGATCATGCTGCCTGCCGGGCTGCCTGCCACCCCCCACCTCCTCGCCCCCACCCCCCACCTCCTCACCACCCGCCACCGCCTCACCTGCCACCTCACCTGCCACTGCCACTGGCACTGCTGAGTCTCTTACCACACTGCTCACAAACTGTAGGAGTGTCCTGTGCTGTCCTGCTGGGTGTCTGGCTCTGTACAGAACAAAGGCATGGGACATGCAGATTTGAATCAAATAGACTACAAACTTCTTGGTCCACTTTGCAGTCTTGCGAATACAGGGGTAGTATGCTATATGCTGATCCAACTTGTCAACACCGTTCAAACACATATTATAGGCCACCACACATGCCGGTTTCAGCAAGGCTTCCCTCTCTCTCTGACCTCTCCGTCACACATGTGAGGCTTCTAAAGTGTCCTGGTGAAAGCTGCTGATCATCTTGACAATCTTTTTGTCTCTCCAGGCCAGGACCATGACCCGATTGTTGTGCAGGGCCATGGTCTGACCCATCTCAAGGTCAGCAATGGTTACGTGCTTTACATGCGCCGGTTCTCCACGGTTCTGCCTCAAGGTACCGCAGATGTGGATCCTCAATCGTAGGAGCCACAGAGAGGGCCACAGAATTATATAGATTATCCATGTATAATTTGTAGCCCTCGCCAGCCACCCGTCCTAGGAGCCCTACGACTGTGTCCTTGAGGTTCCCTGCTTCCCCACAATATGGCTGCATTGCAAAGCAGTAACCAGTGCGCGAGTCACAGAGGATATATGACTTGATGCCATATTTGGTCAGCTTCTGTGGGTTGTAAACCCTGAAGGCTAAGTGCCCAGGCCACTCCAGCATTCCCTCGTCTATACTGATGTCCCGGTTCGGTTGAAACAGCTGCTGGAAGCGCGACAATAAGTGGTCTAGGACAGGGCGTACTTTGTACAGTTTGTCACTGGCATCAATCTCCTGGTTGTCGATGAAGTGCATAAACCTCCAAATGATCTCAAACCTGTTGCGGGGCATTGTGTTAGAGAAATGAGGCGCAAAAAAAATTGATCAGTCTACCAATACATGCGCATCGCTGGCTTCCGATCGATCCCCGTCAGGAATAATAGTCCAAAGAACCTCCGTAGCTCCTCAACAGTGACCCGGCCGGGATCGATGAGGGCAATGGTCTGTTCGGCGTACAGGTTGGTTTGATGTACGATCTGACCAAGGAACTCTTCTGTGAGAAACAGACCCAAGAAGTCAACGGGCGGTCTGATCTGATTGTGTAAGGGTTCGGTGTGAGGGTAGGTGAGGAGACCCCAAATGCAGAACACGATCCGAGAGAGTAGAGGCAGAGACGACGGAATGAAATGAACAGGCTTTTACTTAAGCAGTTGCAACAAACAATGATACACGTTAAAACGGTACAAAACAAAGGCGAACTGCAAAACCCGGAAAAACAAAACTCAGCAGTGCTGGAATAAGGAACAGACTCACTGGGAAATAGCAGGAGTGAAGGTGAACAGGGTAAGTGACCGAACACAAGGTTAGACAAACAAAACAAGGGCAATGGCGCGACAGGGAAGTGAGAAACGGGCAGGAATAAATACTGCCTGTGATTTTTTTTATTAGCGATCTAAATTCATATTTCATCAACCGAGTCTACTGTTGGTAACCCTGCCCCGCCAGGCGCTCAGATGTGAAAAAAGCGCCCCCTATGTCTCCCAGATGGTAATGCACCATTTTGGATTGGACTCAATGAAAATTGATGAGAAAAAAAAACTCCGGAATCCACATTTTACTTCTCACGCATGTAACCGGAGCCGATCAGATTCATTCTGGACCCTCAGCACAGCGTGTAATATGTGTTTTACAGTATACACGTTGGATCAATAAAAGGATCGATTTTTGGAATGGCGATCAGGAATTGGAATAATCCATTTGGATACCATCTGATCTCAGGTAAGGAATCTATTTTACCAGTCTTAGGATAATCAGACCCGTTTTCACGGAGATATAAGCTTTTCCCCTATAATGTGATATGGCTGTTTGACTGTAAGAACGATCAGGAACTGAGAGAATCGATTTTCAGCAAGCGGCACCAGCGTGCACACGTACACATATACTATCGATAATCTAGCATTTATTTGAAAATGATTCATAAATAGGCCGAAAAATGACAACGTTCTAAAATATTACAGTACAGGGCGATTATCATATTTTTTTTGTGTGAAAACGAGGGCTTTTCAAAATGCTATAAAACGGAAATGAACCGATAAAAAAACAATCCGCTTCAACAATGTTGACTGGAAATGAGTCATTGATATGCGACGGGCAGATTAGACACATAGCCATCATTTAAAACATAGATTAGGCGATATTAATGCTAACATTGCAGTGGATGGTGGGCATTCAAGCACTAAATGTGCGCCCCCTGCTGGGCACTGAAAGTGTTAAAGAAAACATATGTAAAGATATTAACACTTACTGAAAACATATGTAAAGAGCTGAACCTTTAAAGGAAACATATGTAAAGATATTAACACTTTTAAACACAAGCTAGACCGGGGAAAGACAACATGAACAGAGGCAACAAAGCATTAAAGGTATTAATCATAACATTAATAGAATCCAGCAAACCTAGGACTAAAGCCCTGAGAAGGTTCAATATCTGGAGCTGCTGCGTTTGGCCACCAGAGGGCGGCAGAAAACCACTGTTCACATTGTTCAGGAAGGGTCCCCGGCTGGGACCATGACAGATTGTGGCCGCATCCTGCAGTGGTCCTGGTATGGCTCAGAAAGGGATGTCGGTTGGTACCCAATTGTCGTGCTGCCAGCTCTCAAGCGATACCGGAGTCTCATGGCAAGCACAGAGAGACTCAGAAGAAGCTTCTATCCCCAGGCCATCAGGATGCTCAACGAACAATAACACTATGTAACAACCATCAAATGCACTCACAGCACACACATCCACACGCACACACTCACTTTAAACATACAACTCACTGCAGCACCCACTTTAACCACTTTAGTACACCTAAGCACACTTTATATTTATCTGTAAAGAATTTGCACTACAACCCATACCTCATTACACCTTACTGTAAATTATATTGTACCTACATTTTACCTTATCCCACTTCTGCTTTGCACTGTATAGTATATTGTATGGTAACTCAGTTACTTCTACTCTACATAGAGCATTGTATATATGTATATACTGAACATTTTTGTCTACGTACTTGACTTCTATTTTATTTTATTATCTATTTTTGCCTAGCAGTAGCACAGTCTCTGGAGCAAAACAGAAAGAAGCATTTTGTATAAAAGTATTCTGTACTTCTGTATGACAACTAATAAAGAAACTTGAACTTGAACTTGACTCCTGGCTCCCACTAGGAGCTGACCTGCTTCTGGCATGAGGCCTCCAGCCTCTTCCCCGTCCCCGCTGCATCCCTCAACCTGTAAATATGCAAATATTACAATAACTAACTAGTCTACCATGTACACCCTATACTGTAGACACATTCCTATAATACATAGTTAGAAATGTTGTGTGTGAGTGAAAGAGTCAGTGTGAGAGAGTGAGGTCTAACTTACCCCTCTGCCTAGAAGGCGCTGCTTCCACCGTCACATCTGACTCTGTGTCGGAATCTGGCTCTGCGATAACAAAAGGCACGGTCAGCTTTGTCACCTAATGCATTTACAGTTATATCCTACATACAATGTGCAACAATTTTTACACACCATATCTACAAACAGTAAACACAATTTGGTTGTGTTCTCACCTAAAATGGGCAGAGTGATAGGCCTTGCAGCGGCTCTGGCAGCCACATCCTCATCAGACTCCGTGTCAGACTCCGCGGCCACATGCTCGTCGAACTCGGTGTCGGTCTCTGCGATAACAAAGCATTTACAGTTATATCCTACATAAAATGTCCAACCATTTTTACACACCATATCTACAAACAGTAACACAGTATTTACAGAACATGGTTGTGTAGTCACCTAAAATGGATGGAGTTATCCTCCCAGCGTCCCTCACGTCCGTGTCAGATTCCGTCTCTGAGGCTGCAATAAAACAGTCACGTCAGCTTTATTGTCACTAATACATATGCAATATATATATTTACTGTAAATATGTTCTAATGCACAAACTGAATGAGAGAGAGAGAGAGAGAGAGAGAGAGAGAGAGAGAGAGAGAGAGAGAGAGAGAGAGAGAGAGAAAGAGGAACAAAGAGAGAGAGAGGGACAAAGAGGGAGAGAGAGAGATGGAGAGAGAGAGAGAGAGAGAGAGAGAGAGAGAGAGAGAGAGAGAGAGAGAGAGAGAGAGAGAGAGAGAGAGAGAGAGAGAGAGGGAGGAGAAAGAGAGAGAGAGATGGAGAAATATGTGGAGAGAGAGGGAGAAAGAGAGAGAGAGGGATGGAGAAATATGTGGAGAGAGAGAGGGAGAAAGAGATGTGGAGAGAGAGAGGGAGAAAGAGAGGGATAGAGAGAGGGAGAAAGAGAGAGACAGAGAGGGAGAAAGAGAGAGAGGGAGAGAGAAATGGAGAAATATGTGGAGAAAGAGGGAGAAAGAGAGAGAGGGAGAAATATGTGGAGAGAGAGGGAGAAAGAGATAGAGAGAGAGACAAAGGGGAAGGGAGAGAGATGAAGAGGGAGAGAGATATAGTATTACAGTGATTAGCTCCATGTTCCAGCTTTGACCTGTCACATCAAAGCGATAACCTATTTTTGTCAAAGAAAATAACTCTACGACAAGATGCATTGCAATGCATGCAATAATATCCAATGAAAGGCATAATGCTAAACTGTCAAGACACACTCATCTCCCCTATACACACACACACACACACACTAGGGGTGGACGGTATAAACGGTATACGGTATAAACGGTATTAATTTGCTCTACGGTATGGATTTTGACTATACCGTGTAACCGGTAGAGTAGCTCTAAAATAGCAATGACGTCATGTAACCACAGCACGACTATTTCAATCGCATTTGCCCCTAAAAATAGATAGAATTAGTCATAGATAATAGATATGTGCAAACTGGAAAAAGTTATTTAGGAGGCTTCGCGCAGTGGGCGTGTCAACACGCAATTGTCATTTCATAATAAACACATATCACCGCGGCGCACAGCAAGTTTCAATTTCAGTTCCTGGCATTTTTAACCAGTGGAGAAAGGTAAGAGATGTCCCTATCGTTTTTCTTATATGAATTATTCTACGTTAATAAAACATACCTGGTGATCAACTAGTTTGCTGTAAACATTATGATATGCGTGTAGTGTTATGATAACGACGGCTGCAGCGGGAGCCGGGAGGACGGCGGAAGCAGTGGATTTGCGAATAGCATGCAGCTGCAGAGCCGCAGAGCCAGCGGCGCTTTCAGGTCTGATCCGCTCAACAGCGCCCCCCCACCCAACGGCTGAAAGCTGTGACCAGACCTGAAAGCGCCGCTGGCTCTGCAGCTACATATGCTTCTAGCAAAATCCAGCATCCAGCCCGGCTGTTTGCAATGGGAGCAGCACGGACTCGGGACTTATTTTATTTGGAATATAATGACTTTATACGCAAAAGTAGCCTAGTTTTAAGTTAAATACATGCCTTGAGGATGTCATTCTTTATATAGCCTGCCTATCAGGCAAAAAAAATTATTCTAACGGAAACACTGATACCGCGATATATACCGTTACCGTCTATGCTTCAAATTATACCGTGATATACATTTTAGACCATACCGTCCACCCCTAACACACACACACGCACGCACGCACGCACACACACACACACACACACACACACACACACACACACGGTAAGACAGTGTTTTAGGTCAGTTCTAGGTCAGTCTTTGATCGTGATCAAAGAACCACCCCCCCCCCCCTAACAAGTTACATTGGGCGACGACGATCAAAGGATCAAGCCCAGACAAAGACAACGAATCTGACTATCTGATAAATGCAACTATCTGATAAATGCATGAATTTAGGTATGCATGCTCATCTGCTCTGAAAACATATCGCCGCAACGACTGTGTCCTTGATGTTGTGCATTAGAACATATTTACATATCGGCTTACACAATTACTAGCAAGATTAGGGATGTCCGATATTATCGGCCGACCGATATTATCGGCCGATATCGGCAGTAAAATGTGATATCGGAAAATATCGGTATCGGTTAAAAAAAATAAAAACAATAACAATATTTGTTATATATATATATCCAGTGAAATTATTAGTTACCTGAAATTATTCCGTTTTTTGGGGGGGGAAACCCTGCATATATCGGTATCGGTTGATATCGGTTGATATCGGTATCGGAAATTAAGAGTTGGACAATATCGGAATATCGGTATCGGTAAAAAAGCCAATATCGAGCATCCCTAAGCAAGATGCATGAAATTACCTTGATCACGACGCATTCGACGGCGATTCCCAGGCCAGACACCACCACCTTCCGATGCATGATAAACTATAATAAACGGAAGAATAACGTTAGTTAGTTGGCGAACTAACGTATTTTGGACAGTATACAATACTAATATCCAATATAGACGCTCAGCATACATCGCTGTACCGCAGCGCGCACACAGGCTAGCTGATCGCATGCACACTCTACAAACATTTACAACACACACACACACATGTGCTAATTTATGATTGAATTGATAGGTGTCATGGACGGTGTCCTTATGTGTATATATATAGAGGGGGTAATGTATAATAAGCTGTTGTATAGGCATGTGTTGTTTGTTTCCTTTTGTCTCCCTCTTGTGTCTACATATCCCCATTCTCAGGTGTCTCAGTTCCAGCAACAACAACAGCAGCAGCAGGAGCAGCAGCTGAGGCTCGTCAAGCAATCAAGCTCCACACTCCTTCATATACCCCATTTGTGTGCAGTGTTAGTTAGCTCCCTGGTTCGTTTGGTTGTGGTAACTATACTTGGTCTGTGTGGGAGAGCTCTTTGTGTGTTCTGGTAATAGAGCTGGTGAAGGCTCTGGCACTTTGTGCTGTTAGTTAGTTTAGGAGTTTAGTTTAGTTTTGTGCTGTTTGTGTGTTCTGTAGAGCTGTGGCCTTTTTTGGCATTAGTTTGGTATAGAGCTGGTAGCTGAAGCTCTGGTTCATTGTGTTGTGTTTAAATCATTATAGTGTAGGAGACGGGAAATCACGACCAAAGAGAGTGAAGTTTCTTTGACCACACATCAGTGTGCATAATTTATTAGCATAGCCATGGATACCACAACAAACCAAGCCAAGCGTTAATATGGCCGCTCTAGCTACCCACAATGCCCCGTGTCCTTAAAGTGACAGTGTAGGTGGATTATGTCCCGTCCAGGTAAGTGTCCATGTAAGTGCCCACTACATATGTCCCCCCAGAATACACCCTACTAACTCACAAAGCGGGTCGGTAGACGGACCTCTCGACCATAACGGCTCCGAACAACTGGAGCCGGCATATGAGCTACCGTGGGACCCCCTGGGGCCTTGCGGTGGCGGGGAGGGCAAGGGGCAAGGTGCCTATTGGGCGGTGAGGGACTCATATTTTCAAAAAGTGATTTAGGGTGACAAGGTTTAACACGGGGAGGTCGCCCCCGCCGCGGGGGCTGAGCGATTGCCACGGGGTGATCCACATCCAAGTGAGCTGGCTTAAGCCGGTCCACCGAGACATGTTCCGGTTTACCGCCAATGTCCACCACGAAGGTCTTACTTCCCGTATGTAGGACCCGAAACGGGCCATCGTAGGGGGGTTGAAAGGACCCCGCGGTGGGCATCGTGCCGTATGAACACATATTCCGTCGCCTGGAGGCCGGGTGGAACACGAGTCTGTGGCAAACCATGCTGCGAGGTGGGGACCGGCACAAAAGCCCTAGCGTTCTCCAAGTTTGAAACGCGCTGCTGGGTCGCAGACCAGGGGTCTGTGGTGTCAGGTAAAAACTCCCCGGGGACCCGCAGCGGTTGGCCATAGACCAGCTCAGCCGACGATGACTGGAGATCCTCCTTGGGGGCGGTCCTGAGACCCAACATGACCCACGGGAGCCTGTCGACCCAACTACCATCGCTAAGGGTAGCTCGGAGAGAGGCCTTCATGGACCGGTGAAACCGCTCACACAAACCGTTAGCCTGCGGGTGATAAGCGGTAGTGCGGTGCAGTCTCACGCCTAAGTTTCTGGCAATCTCTACAGCTCGACTACAGCTCAGCATTCAATACCATAGTCCCCTCCAAACTCATAGCCAAGCTCAGGGACCTGGGCTTGAACTATGACCTGTGCCAGTGGGTCCTGGACTTCCTGACGGGCAGACCCCAGGTGGTAAGAGCCGGCAACTGCACCTCCTCATCCATCACGCTCAACATAGGGGCCCCCCAGGGCTGTGTTCTGAGCCCCCTCCTCTACTCCCTGTACACACATGACTGCGTAGCACAGCGGAACAACAACACCATCATCAAATTTGCTGATGACACAGTAGTGGTGGGCCTGATCTCTGCCAACGACGAAAGGGCCTACCTGGAAGAGGTAGAGAACCTGTCACAGTGGTGTCAGGAGAACTGCCTCTCCCTGAACGTCAGCAAAACAAAAGAGATGATTGTGGACTTCAGGAGGTCGGGGGTCAAGGACTACAGCCCCCTCAGCATCGACGGGGCACCAGTTGAGAGAGTGAACAGTTTCAAGTACCTCGGAGCCCACATATCCGAGGACTTGACATGGACCACACACATTGACAGTGTTGTGAAGAAGGCACGACAACGCCTCTACTTCCTCAGGCGCCTAAGGAAGTTCCAAGTCAGTCAGAAGATCCTTAGGAACTTCTACTCATGTACAATAGAGAGCATCCTGACCGGCAACATCACCTCCTGGTTTGGGAATAGCACTGCACAAGACCGTAGCAGACTACAAAGAGTGACACGTTCAGCCGAACGCACAATTAGAGGGGGGCTTCCCACCCTCCAGAACATTTACAACAAGCGGTGCAAGGGGAAGGCTAAGAGAATTATTAAGGACTCGAGCCACCCGAACAACTGCCTCTTTGAACTGCTGCCGTCAGGCAAGCGATACCGGAGTCTTATGGCGAGCACAGAAAGACTCAGAAGGAGCTTCTATCCCCAGGCCATCAGGCTGCTAAACGAACAATAATCGCTAAACGAACAATAATCACTATGCAACAACCATCAAATGCACACAGCACACACACCCACACGCACACACTCACTCAAACAAACAACACACTGCAGCACCCACTCTCCACACTTTAGATCACACAAACACACTTACACTTTATATTTATTGATAAAGGATTTGCACTACAACTCGTACACCTACTGTGAATTGTACCTAAACTGCACCTCGTCCATTTATGCCTTGCACTATATAGTATTGTATATTAGTACACTGCACAGTATTGTATATTGTATGGTAACTACGTCTACGAACATTGTACATATGTCTAAACTGAACACTGTGACCTCTTTTTTTACTTCTAATTTTTACTATGTCTTTATTTCATACTTATCTTGTCATGCACAGTCTCTGGAGCGCAACAGTAAGAAGCATTTTGTACAAAAGTATTCTGTACTTCTGTATGACAACTATTAAAGAAACTTGAAACTTGAAACTTGATCTCGGACCAAAGCTCAGAGGTGAACTGAGGTCCGCGGTCCGACGAAAGGTCAGACGGAGCACCGAACCGGGCCACCCACGTATATATAAACGCCCGAGCCACATCAGTGGACGTTGTGGATGACAGCGGAACGGCCTCTGGCCACCGAGTGGTTCTGTCCACCATCGTGAGGAGGTATGGGAAACCATGCGATGGGGGCAATGGACCCACCAGGTCCACATTCACATGGTCAAACCTCCTTTCGGGCACGGATAACTGGGCCAAAGGAGCTTTAATGTGGCGGTGTACCTTAGCGCGCTGGCACATCACACAGGTCCTAACCCACCCGCTCACATCCTTTTTCAGCCTGTGCCAAATGAACTTAGCTGCCACCTGTTTTTGAGACGCCCTGTTTCCGGGGTGAGAGAGACCATGTATGATGTCAAAAACATGACGTCTCCAACTGCTGGGCACCACCGGTCGCGGTCGTCCCGTGGAAACGTCGCACAGGAGTGTGCCGTTAGCCTCATTAAATGTCACATCCTCCAGCCTGAGTGCTGTGATGGCCGTCCTGTAGGCCTGAACGTCCAGGTCGGAAACCTGGTCTGAGGCCATGCGTGTATAGTCCAAACCAACATGGACAGCCCCGACCAAGGCCAGAGAGAGACAGTCTGCCACTAGATTGTCCCTGCCTGCGACGTGCTGAATATCCGTGGTAAACTCTGAGATATATGACAGGTGCCTCTGCTGACGGGCAGACCATGGCTCACTTACTTTAGCCATAGCAAAAGTGAGTGGCTTGTGGTCTACAAATGCTGTGAACGAACGAGCCTCCAGCAGGGAACGGAAATGCCGCACGGCCAGATAGAGGGCGAGGAGCTCCCTATCAAAAGTGCTATATTTGCACTCATTAGGACGAAGCTGTCGGCTAAAAAACGCCAGTGGCTGCCAAGCCCCACTCACCCACTGTTCGTATACCGCTCCAACAGCATAGTCTGAAGCATCAGTGGTGATGGCAACAGGGGCGTTGGGAAGTGGGTGTGCCAGCCTGGTTGCATTGGCCAGGGCGGTTTTAGTATCGACAAACGCCTTGCGTCTCTCGTCCGTCCAGTCCACCACATGTTTGGCGATTTTACCCCTGAGAGCCTCGTACAGAAGTTGCATTAGCTGAGCAGCCCGGGGGACAAACCGATGGTAAAAATGTACCATGCCAAGGAACTCTTGCAGAGCCTTGATGGTGGGTGGCAGTGGAAAATCTATTTTTGAAAATATGAGTTTCCGGGCCAGGTGGGTGGAAAAATCCTGAATATGTGGAACCGGGTATCGGTCCGGTGTGGTTACCTCGTTAAGGCGGCGGTAATCGCCACACGGGCGCCACCCGCCGGCAGCCTTGGGGACAATGTGAAGGGGTGAGGCCCATGGGCTGTCAGAACGACGGATAATACCCAGGTTCTCCATGTTGGAAAACTCCGCCTTGGCAACGGCCAGCTTGGCAGGATCTAGGCGCCGAGCCCGGGAGTAGACTGGCGCACCTGCCGTAGCGATGTGATGCTCCACACCGTGCTTACTGGTGGAGGACGAGAAAGTGGGCTGGGTAAGGACAGGGAACTCGGCTAGCAGCTGGTGAAACTCATCTGTAATAGACAACATGTTAGACAAACCCACAGGAGGCGCTGCCCCGACAGTACATTCAAATGAACAAAAGGTGGTGGCGTCGATCAAGCGAAACTACAAAAAAAAGGAGGAGAAAAAATTAGACAAAAAAAAAGAATAATCAATAAAACACCAATAAAATATACAAACAAATATAGAACATTAAACAAATAAAAATCAGACATACAAACAAATATAGAACAATACCAAATATACAAACATATAGAACAAATCAAATATCAATAAAACAAACAAATATCAATAAAACAACAAACGGAGACATCTCAGAGAAAACTAAAACGTGCAAAAAAAAACAGCACGACATTCCATACACTAATACTCCTCATAACCACTAGACAAAGACATTCCAAATCAACACATAACCCAACACAAGAACCCATTCATTAGACACAGATTAGACCCAACCAAAATCTATCTATTTCTGCATTACACTACTATTACTACTATTACTACTATATACTACATTACTATTATCTTATGGCACACACTATGAGTTGTACTGAGAAATGATAACTCAGAAATATAGAAATGAGCGCACAAAAAAACAACTCAATAACTACATCGTATCGCAAACGCATCGGTACAGTACAGTATGAGCCTGAAGTGGCAACAGTCATGTCATTCTATTGTTACGGGCCAAACGTAGTATCTCAGCAAACTTTCAAGCCGTGCCAGACTCTGCCAAAATCCAGCTGCTTTCTCGTCCATCTGGGTCCACGGTGCATCCTGTTCGGTCCGTCAGTAACCGAGGACACGACCCGTTCTCTCTCTGTTCCCCTGCCAATCGCAGAGCATCGATACGAGATCCTCAGTTGACCGAACGTATCGCCCTGTTAAGACAATACGGTTCCCACTTTCCCTGCTGCCTGAAACGAATGTTTTGCATTGATAAGGTACAATAGTGACATAAATATATAAGCTTTATACCTGTATCACTGTACATATTATATTACAACTCTGTACATACTTCTGATTAGCACTACACTCAGTAGTACTAATGTTTTATACCCAGTTTAATCACCTGTACAGTGTATATTGCTGTTGCACATTACTGTTACATGTGCACTCTGGTTGGATGCCAAACTCCTTTTTGTTGTACTGTACTTGTGCTGTATAATGACAATACGTTTCAATCTAATGGCAATAATCTAATCTAATCTAATAATGCTATGTATCAAGGGGGCACTTTACATTATATCATATAATAAGACCTACCTAATATAATATATAGCTTCATATTATATAATATAAATGATATTCATTGGTTGTGCAACCTCGTAAGAGTCGTGCGACAGCGTATGGCGGACGCCATTCCGCTCGGTTTGATCTCCCGAACCGTATCAATGTCATACATACACTCAACATCAAAAACCGCTTGAATTATGTCTGTTCGAAAACTTTGTAATTGATAGCTGGGTGTATGTTTGTTTGTATGTGTGTTGTGTGTGTGTAAACACACTGTCATAGTCTGAAAGAAGATGGAGTGTTATGGGTGGTGGGGGGGGGGAATAAAGAAGTGTATACAGTACGAGGGGGATGAAGGAGAGGGGAAACAACAGGGATGGGGGGACCGGGGGGGGGGGGGTGACGGGTGGGAAGGACAACATCTTTCCTTCCCTGTTTCCAGCTGATGTGTGTAGGATGGGGGGGGGGGGGGGGGGGGCTCAGTGAGAGGCACGTTGTCAGCCGAGACAAACTGCAGCTCCTGGGAGTGCCCCAGATCTGACAGAAGCCTCCCCTCCATCAGTCACGTCATCTGAGTCAGTGAAGGAGCCCGTGCCCTGCTCGAGGTCACACTAACCAGGAGACACAAGCTGTTCTTCTCCAGGTGCTCATTAATGCACTTGTCCTTGATGCTTCCGCCGCACAACAACACAAAGACAAACACGGGCCCGGCGTGGTTCTAATTACACTCGCGCAACACACACACACACACACACACACACACACACACACACACACACACACACACACACACACACACAGAAAGACACACACACACAAAGAGACACACACACACGCACACACACAAACACACACAAACACACGGGAGGATATGCATCATGCATTTCACTAACAGACTTGTAAATGTCAAACAATGGCAGACGCCCTGTTAGTCGCTCCTCCGACTGGCGCGGCTGTTGTTATTGTTCTCGTGTTGAAGTGTCCCACTACGGTACCGATTCTGCTGTTGTTGTGTGCAGCGGTGGAGAGATAGAGAAAGAAAGAGAGAGGGAGAGAGAGAGAGAGAGAGGAAGAGAGAGAGAGAGAGAGAGAGAGAGAGAGAGAGAGAGAGAGAGAGAGAGAGAGAGAGAGAGAGAGAGAGAGAGAGAGAGAGAGAGAACACTTCGCTGATGTAGAGATGGTGGGCGCCTTTGAAGCGTGGGACATTGGGGACAGCTGATAGGCGCGCCAGCATCGGAACGGGGCTAGAGGAATTCATCAAGCCTCCTCTGCAATTAGCATACGGCACCTCATTATCATATGAAACCAATCCTCCATAACCTCCTCCATCCCTGCCTCTCCAACATGACTCCTCCAGTCCCCTCCATCGCATTATCGCCCGCCCCGTTCCGAGAAAGGTGAGCGGCGGGGGTGACCCCGGCGTTGTCTTATAGCCCCCCTCTCTCTCTCTCTCTCTCTCTCTCTCTCTCTCTCTCTCTCTCTCTCTCTCTCTCTCTCTCTCTCTCTCTCCCAAGGCCTGCTTGAATAACTACTATTCCTCCCAATGTTCCTTTTTCCATTATGCAGTTAAGCCAGACAGTTAATTATCCAGGAGCAGGGAGGCCGGGGCTCTTTGCTGGCTGCGATAACGATATGCTTTACTGGGCAGAGAATGAAGAGGGCCAGCCCGGAGGGAGCCGCGCTGATGTCAGGCAATCTTTCAAAAAAAAAGGCCCGGGCAATTAGATGCACCAGTGCTACCAGGGATGACTAGTGTTATTGAAGATACCGGCTAGCTTCTCTAATGGGGGTATTTAGGGCAATTATGATAAAGACGTCAGGGCGACCTCCCTGCGACTGCTGCTCTTACACGTGGCGCCTTCGAGCGCGAGATCACACAGCGGTTCATAGAGAGTGACTGAAGCAGCGGCCGTTACCGCACGACGCCCCCCCCACCGCCGAAAAAGACCCGCTCTGAAACGCTCGTCTCGTATTGAATGTCCGGCACGCCTGAAACGGGCAAATCGCTCCACCGGTAAGGTGAAAAAAGGGACTTTTCGGCGAGTGTTATGAAAGACAATAAGCACGGGTCGTGATCAGTCAAAGGGTAAAGTACAGGGGGGCTTGTTTCCCTGCAACATGCCCTCTGATTCAGCACATCTGGCTCGGGGGAAGACCGGCGGACTGTTATTATTTAATGGCCGCGGGAAGCCGTCCAGCTGCGAGGCAACGCAGCCCCAACAAAGGCGCCTTTCATGTGGCTCCTGTTTCCATTCAAGCCGGGTGCCTCAGTCGTCACCTTCCCACCGGCCGGCCGCCACCCACTCATCCCCTCAGATCAAAGTCACGGCGCGGGTTTTTGACCGGGGAGCGACCAGTCTCCACCGCACTGACCTGAGAGCTGCTCAGCTCAGTTGTTTTACATCGCGATGTTAGCCATGTGCCATCCACATGGTCGGGCACTAGATATTGTTTGAAGCGGGTTCAAAGAAGCTGATGCAGAGACAAAGTAGGACATGGGATGCAACCCACATATCCATCTTCAAATGCAGCTGAACCAATCGCAAGCCCCGATCCTTCCCCACATAGGTCAAGGTCACGGTCACCTTTATTTATATAGCATATTTAAAAACAAACGACGTTGCACCAAAGTGCTTCACAGTACAAAGAAACAGACAAAGTCAAAATACACTATAAAGTCAATACAATACAATAAATACACTGAATAGTCACAACAGGGCGAGGGATGTATGGCTTAACAAGTCTCAAAAAGTCAATGAAAACAAATGAGTTTTCAGCCGCAACTTAAAAATCTCTAGGGTCTGGGCAGTCTGGGCAGAATTAGTAGTGGCAGACTATTCCACAACTTGGGGGCAAACTCGCCCTTTAGTCTTTAGCCTAGACATTGGGACATCAAAAAGTGCCTCATTCAATGACCTCAGTGTTCTAACTGGGGTGCGAACATGGAGAAGTTTCAGCTAGGTACTGAGGCCAAACCATTCAATGCCTTAAAGACAAACACATTTTTTAAATCAATCCTGATTTAGATACTGTCGTGGATGTCGGAGGCAATAATTCGCTGGTAAAATAGGTTGGTTGTTACAAATGTATTCGGTAAAAACAGGAGTTTGGCTGAAGAGGACCCAGCCGGACATCCCTGGCCTGGGGACCCCGGAATGGGCTCCCTGATTCATTGTGTACGTCATCTGTATGCATGATAGAAGCAGTGGGGCCGCGTGTAGCTTTATGCCAAGCAAGCAGTGCAAAAATTTACCGTAGTGGCATGCAGTAATGCGCCTTTCATTTTCCGCCGCCCAGCGCCCAGGTCGCGCGGAAATAGGCTGTCTATTGCCATTCTCTTTGACAAACTCTAACCTTAACCAGCTCCTTAACAACGCCTAAACTTAAACCGTTCTAACCTTAACCAACTCCGAAACAATGCCTAACCTTAACCTTAACCTTAACCATAGAAATTATATTGCCATTCTCTTTGACAAACTCTAACCTTAACCAGCTCCTTAACAGCGCCTAAACTTAACCGTTCTAACCTTAACCAACTCCGAAACAATGCCTAACCTTAACCGGCGAAAGAATACACGTTAAAAAAAAATCACGTTAAAAAATATTTTCGATGGGATTCGAAACTCACCAGCAAACAAGCCATAGGATCCACAGCCATGTGTCCTTGCCAATTGAGCTATTGCTAGATACTGAATAAGGGGCGGTGACTTATATATATTGAGCTCCGCTCGTGTCGGATCTCATGCGCATGCGCGGGCACCTCGCGCGAGCACGCCGGCGCACGCACGCACCTGAGCGAGGCACGCCGCCGCCGGTGCACGCACGGTAGCATTTGTCTGAAAAGAAGGGCGCTTTTACCGCACTAGCGTGCGGTGACGAATGCGGAAGCATTTTTGCACTGCTTGCTTGGCATTAACGTACAGGCAGTGGGGGTCCAGGTAACCAGGTGGGAGGGAGGGGGGTGATTTAGATAGGAGGATAGGAGGATGAGACAGGGGGGTGGGAGACAAAAGAGGGGCCAGGGGAGGGTGACTAGAAGGGGGGGAGGGGAGTGAGACAGGAAGGTAGTTAGGAAGGTACGGTAGGGGGGGATGGGAAAGGTAGACACAAAGGAAACGGTATTCAATTAGTGGGGAGGGGGGAATCGTTTCAATATACCACAATATAAACAAGAAATCTTTTGCTAATACCAACGGTCTTACATCGCACATCAAACATAGATTTGTATGATTCTTTTTAGGTTCCGTCTGTGAGTAATGTTCAACAGGGTCACTTATCACCATAGCTCTAAATTTCTGAAATAACTCTAATAATAATAATAATAATGCAGGACCTCTTTAGAGAGAGGTCTTTATTCGGCATGCAACGACACAATGACATGCAATGGGCGGCACCACACACAGAGGAATACACACACACACATGCAATTGTCTGTCAGGGTTGCCGATGCGATTGAGCTCTGCTCTTAACCCATCCCGTCGTCCTTCCCCCCCAAGGGCTGCCGGGAGCAGGACAGGGCATCGGCGAGGGCCGCGCCCGGGGACCAATCCAAGTGCTCCCTGCCCGTCTTCGTCAGGGACACGACAGCGTCAGCGATCTGTTGTGCAGATCTCTCTGGATCGTGGTATGAAACAGCATCGCGTTTGCCGTTTCATCGTCGGGAACGGCAAATCCCACCGGCCGAAATAAAGGATACGCTCTCCAGCGAAGCACATTCCAAAAGTGAGTGAGCGTTTCTGTGGCAGGTCGATGTTATACTGGCATCCAGCTGTAGATGCTGGAACTCGGCCACACACCCATCAAGAGTGATTGGAGAGATTAGATATGGAGTGATACAGTAAAAAGTGACCGTTCTGTAATGAAGGGGAATGCTGCTACAAGCGATTAGACAATGAAATCGAATTAAACGTAAGGTACAATGAAATAACCCTGCATCCATTCATAGCGTTCAAACCACTGATCAGCTCAGTGAAAGCTCAGACGATGTTCTTTTGAATTCAAAAATCATGTATGATATTACTGTTTCTGTTATTGGCACACTTTCTGAATCACGTAAGGAGTTTTACCAACAGAAGTGGCCAAATGTGGCCACGAAAGAATTCAACTATATTGCTTGTTTCTCTCTGAACTGAAAAAAGGAAAGGCTAAAAGGTGGTGTTCATGTGCCAGATTACTCTTGAATCCTATAAATGCTTGCATTAGAATTTCTAATTTAGAAAAGTATCTTTAGTCCGACTCCCCCGTCTTTTCTCTCTCTCTCTCCCTTGCCCTCTCCGACTTCTCGACTTACTACACTTTGTGCGATTTGTCTTCTTTATTCCTTTACGGCTACTGAAGCATTTCCCGGCATCGTGTAGGCAAATGGGCATGGGGGCCTCTCTGAAACACTGGCCAATCAATCAGGCCAGGTTTGCCCTTCTGGAGCAACAAGCCCCCGACGTGCCCAGTCATCCGTCATGCCCCCGCCTCTGGTTGTCCCTCCCGCCTATTTTCACACCATCTCTCTCCACTCCGCGACTAACACGATGACTTATTATGTTTTCCAACTTGATTCCCCTCGATGTTTGCACTCACGTGCGCTCTCTCTCTCTCTTCCTCTCTTCCCTCTCTCTCTCTCTCTCTCTCTCTCTCTCCCCCTCTCTCTCCCCCTCTCTCTCCCCTCTCTCTCTCTCTCTCTCTCTCTCTCTCTCTCTCATCTCTCTCTCTCTCTCTCTCTCTCTCTCTCTCTCTCTTTCTCTCTCTATTCCCCCCTCTCCCTCTCTCTCTCTCTCTCATCGCTCGTGACTTACGATCCTGTCTGCCGATTTTCCATCTCGATAGGTGGAAAATTAGCTCCAAATGTCTGGCGGGGTGTCAACAGTGAGCCGGGAGAGAGAGAGAGAGAGAGAGAGAGAGAGAGAGAGAGAGAGAGGAGAGAGAGAGAGAGAGAGGAGAGAGAGAGAGAGGGGGAGGAGAGAGAGAGAGAGAGAGAGAGAGAGAGAGAGAGAGAGAGAGAGAGAGCGCTTGGAAGATCTGGATGTGAATTCTCCTGCTATTTGCCACTGACGATAATATTCAGCATGACAACAGGAAGAACATCTGTCTCATTAGACCCATAGTGTGGGTTGCTACGTATGAGCGATATAATCCTAACAGGACCCGTACAGGCCCCGTGGTACCTTCAACTGACCATTGGGCAATTCAGCAGGGAGTTGAAATGTCTTCACGCTCCGTTTCGTGCAAGGGCAGCGGAGGAGGATGCTGTGAAGAAGCATTCAGTGACAAATAACCACTTGTGCAAATTCAATTTATGATCATGCTACTAGGAAGGGATGCATTGTCTCTTTGAACCTAATGCCTTATCCTTCTGTAATAAAAATGAAAGCTTTTCCCAAAAGGGTGATGAATATGCCTGTGAAACCGCCATTGTTCACCTGCCCAGGTGCTTCTAAGGTCACCTCTAAGGCTGCTCTGCTCTGCTTACAAGAGGTGTATTCAAAAGCTGCATTCCAAGCAGCTACACAAGAACACCTCTGCATGAGTCCACGATGAGTTTACTAATTAAAGTCATTAAATGATTACAGTACACAAAACCGTAATTTCAAGCCTGTCACCTTGAACACTCCTGAACAATTTTTTAACATCATTCAAAAACTTCGCAGAAAGCCAAGGAAAACAACTGCCTCACAATCGGACACTATTTGAGTCTTTTGATTTCCAGCAGGGACAGGTATTTCTCTTTCTGTAGGCGCTAATCAGAGGCGCAGCAGTGGGGCTTGGACAGAACGACCAACACAGGCTGCTCTGTGTAAATAAACTCCAGCCACAGTGATGGATGGGGCCCGTCTGGCAGGGTGTTGTCCTGTGCTGCTGTAGAGGACCGTTCCCACTGTGTCCACACCTCCTCTCTCTCAATCTCTCACACGTCATCGCCATCATATCCCCTAATGGTCAGACCGCCACTTGACCCGTGTCGGTACATAGACGATTTGGGCTCATGACGGAGAGAGAGGTTCCGAAATCGCTAAAACTTAGAAAGGAACACGCCAACGTTATGGGGGAATGCGTTTATCGTCTTCTCCGGAGTCAGACAAGGAGATGGATACCAATTTCCTCTCTGTGCGCTCAGTAGAGAGCTGCAAGCTAGCCTAGCTTAGTGAAAATGAATGGAGGCGGATACAGATCAGCTAGCATGGCTTAAAATTCTGGGAAATGTTTTCAGCTTGGCTATCTGATCCATATCCTCTTCCATTAATTTGTGCTAAGCGAGTGGCGTGGTAGGAAATTGGTATCTCTATTAGACATCACGCCATCTCTACTAGACATCACTCTATCTCTACTACAATCACTCCATCTCTACTAGACATCACTCTATCTCTACTAGACATCACTCCATCTATACTAGACATCACTCCATATTTTTTTATTAATTTATTTATTTATTTGCACCATTTCAGCAAAACAGTAAAAAAAACATTGGGTCTCATTCCCCAATATTTTCCAAAGACTTCTCTTAGGGCAACCATCTTGGAACCGACTGAGACAGAATCGACGACAAGTTCACTCTGATTCCCCAACGCGTGGGGAAGATGTCTTAAAGGGGAACTATCTTATAAATGGCCTTTTTGAGTGTTTAGCATTGTTTCCTAGCTATGTGAACTTATATTAATATGATATATGTCTCTAATTCTCATATTGGCGCATTCTTCCAATTCTCCTCTCACAATATTCACCCTCACTGAACTGAGTCGTTTGAAAATGTGCCTATATGTGATGTCATATAGTCACTGCTGCATGTTAATGTTCAGGCGAACATGACGCGGCGCAGTGGTTTAGGAGCCCAGGCTCAAAACAGCTCGAGATCTTCAGGTAGAAAAATGCTGTTTTTGAGGACTTGATTAGAAATACAAAACAATGAATAAAAAAAATATATATATTACAGAGGTGTTCCATAGACTCACAGGAATTGTGTAAAAGTGCCCAAATAGTGAAAGAAATAGTAAAATAGTTCCCCTTTAAGTGGCTCAAATGATCACAGCTGGTATGCCGGCTATATTCACTATATGAACTCGCGTTCCCGTCTAGGTCAGACACGCCTCCAAGAGCTCCTTATAAGCCAGGCTCTGTGCTGTGTGCAAATGGAATCGCAAAAAGTCAAGAGTTTAGACACACCTGTCCAGCTCATTAAATGCAACTAATGCATACAGCCGTGTAAAAATGGTGGCGGAAGCGCTTTGCGACCGATCAAAATGAGATTAGATGAATGTATTGTCATCATATACAGGCTACTACAGCTCGTGGCCACCTGCCGCAGCGCGCGCGCGCACACACACACACACCCACACCCACACACACACACGCTCGCAGTACTGTATAGTCTACATGCGTAATGAATGAACGCAGTAGGCTTATATTATTCTAATGACTTGTTTTATTAGGAAATCGCATAGATACTGCGCTGCCTATAGTAGTACAGTCCACCAGTCCGCTGCCCGACTCTGGCGGCCTTAATATGTGTACTGTACTTACTAGGGCAGAGCATATATATTATCTACTAAATCCTAATTAAACAAGTAATTAGAATAATATAAGCCTACTGTTAATTCATTAGACACGTAGGCTACATAGTGTATTCCAATATCTGTTTTAGTGATTAATGATATATTTGAAAGAATGCAGGTTATAGCTATATAAAACAAATGTATGTCCCATTACCAATCAATGGGATATATTGCATGTTGGCTATAACCTGCATTCTTTCAAATGTATAATTAATCAATAAAACAGACATGTAACAAATAAGAAATACAAATTCCACAGAAGGCATTCAATAATTATTATTTTAAATCATTTCACAATAATTGCATAATTGTGTTTGAATATCGGAGTAATTAAAGTATTTATACATTTGTCCAAAATAGCTGGTTCAGATATGGTTAATCCAGCTGCCCTGTGATCAGATTAATCCATATTATTTATTTTTCCGACATCAAATGCATAATTTTTTTCGTACAAATATTGTCATATTTATTGAAATTATGATTAATGAATTAATTCCAAGGAGGATTGTAGGGTTGACATGAAGGAATCACTATGATTCCTCCCAAATAAAGCCATTAACACTTTCCGTGCCAGCAGGGGGTACCAGAAATAGGCGCTTGAGTGCCAACGCTGTAGTCAATGGAGGGCGATCATATTTGCGAACGCATAAACTATACAAGTGCCCCTTGTGGTTCTCGCTCAGTCGAGCAGATCATCCCCCCTTGGGGGTGGATGCCTTCTCGACCTTTCCGTGGCCGCCCGGTCTTCTGTACGCCTTCCCTCCTGTACAGCTGTTGAGTCAGCTGTTGGAGCGGATACGGAGGGAGCGCAGGACGGTGATCCTGGTCGCGCCGGACCGGGGCACGTCAGTGTGGTTCCCGGTCTTAATCTAGCTTCTGGTCGCTCCTCCTTGGGTCATTCCGTGGTCAGCGACGGCCCTCTCACAGCACAACGGAGTGTTTTTCCAGCCTCCGGTGTTGGGTCAACGCCTGGTGGTGTGGCTGGTGGGAGGGTAAGTCTGGAGAGGATGGATCCCTCGGTGGTTGATACCATCCGGTGTGCGCATGCTCCCTCCACTGTCGCGGTTTACGCGGGCAGGTGGCGTGCGTTCCAAGAGTGGTGTAAGGGGGGGGGGCTGGGACCCAGTCTCCTGCCCCCTGGATGCTGTTCTGAGTTATCTCCAGTCTCTTCTTGGTAGGCTGTCGGCTTCGACGGTGAGGGTATATGCGGCAGCTATATCCTCCTATCATAAGGGTTTTGAGGGGACTGTTTTGTTCAGCCACCCTCTTGTGAAGCGTTTCCTGCTTGGCGCTCGACGCGCTAAGCCGGTGCAACGCTCCTTGGCTCCGACTTGGGATCTTCAGTTGGTCCTCGGTCGGTTGTCCTTGGCCCCGGTTGAGCCGCTCGAGCAGGCGCCGTTGGGACAGCTGTCCTTCAAGACCGCGTTCCTACTGGCTGTCACTTCCGCTAAACGCGTAGGTGAGCTCTGTGCTCTCTCGGTACGTCCAGAGTGCCTGTCTTTTCGGACCGATTGCGGTGCCACTCTGCGACCTAATCCTGCTTTCGTGCCTAAGAATATCCAGAGTTCCTTCCGCTCCCGGGATATTGTGGTTCAGGCTTTTCGTTCTCCTCCTCACACTAGTGAGTTAGATGCGGGCCTTCACCTGTCATGTCCAGTCCGTGCTTTGGGGATTTACCTCAGCCGTACTCAGGACTTCAGGGTTACCGACCAGCTTTTTGTCTGTTACGGTGGGGCTCGTGCTGGTAAGGCACTGTCGAAGCAGCGCCTGTCCCATTGGTTGTGCGAGGGTATTACCCTCTGCTACACGTTGGCTGGGCAGGATCCCCCTGGGGGCATCAGGGTGCACTCCACTCGTGGGGTGGCTGCCTCTGCCGCTCTCCTGGGTGGGGCCTCGGTGGAGGACATCTGTGCTGCGGCTTCATGGTCCTCCCCGGGCCCCTTTGTAAGGTTTTACCTCATGGACATGACCGGGGGTTCTGTCTCCCAGGCGGTTCTGGGGTCTGTGGCCTTTCCTGCTTCCCGTCCTTTGGTCGGGTAGCAGGAGTGTATGGGTATGGGCCACAGTGTGTTGAGTCACACGTGGTTCCGCCTGTACGGTGTGTTCAAGGGGTTCTAGTTCCCTCTTGTTCGCATTCAGGTGGAGTTGACTGCGCCCCCCCTTCATTAGGAAGGATGAGGTGACAGGGCTCCCCGCACCCCTTGATGTGGGCTTACGGGTCCTCAGGGGGTACATTTGTCGGGTCTCGCGTCCGCTCTTCCCCATATCTCATAAGGCTCAGAGCGGGACGCGAAAGCAAATACGATATATAACGATAGGTTATGTAGATAACCTAGTTATATTAGTATTGGCTGAGCGTCCCGCTCTGCGCGGCCCTGAGTTCTCTCTTGAGGGATCTTTTCCTGGGACGGGATTTGGCGAGGAAGGGTGTTTGGTGACCAGAGTCACGGTTATATGGGCTATGCCACCATAGGGGCGGGGCCCCATACAGGTGGGGTGCATGTAGTTGTTTCGTTGGAGATACAGTAGGTATCATAGGAGATAAGGGGTATCTCATAAGGCTCAGAGCGGGACGCTCAGCCAATACTAATATAACTAGGTTATCTACATAACCTATCGTTAAGTGTGCTCCTCAGCACTCGTAAATTCTGCTCTCAGCCACGGCCGAATCCAATCTTAGGGACGTTTGGGGAATCTCTCTACCAGCCCTAATATGTCGCAAATCGGCCTGAGAGCAAATTTCTTGTCGTAAATCCGTTGGGGAATGAGATGCATTGACCATGACAGAACGTGTATAAAGGTGCTGAGTAGAGGCAAGAGACCCAGGCCTCAACTCATTAAATCATTGGATTAAAAAAAATAAACACAAAAACAAAGTAAAGTGAAATAAGTTCATAAAACAATTTTCATATTAAGATAATAATAATGGTGGTGGCATCCAAGCGATAAATCGTCATATCCGGCTGGCAATGTTGTTCTTTTTATTATTATTATTATTATTATTATTATTATTATTATTATTATTATTATTATTATTATTATTATTATTATTATTATTATTATTATTATTATTATTATTATTATTATTAATAATAATAATAATAATAACAATAATAATCAAATTAATAATAATAATAATAATAATAATAATAATAATAATAATAATAATAATAATAATTATTATTATTATTATTATTATTATTATTATTATTATTATTATTATTATTATTAATAATAATAATAATAATAATAATAATAATAATAATAATAATAATAATAATAATAATAATAATAATAATAATAATAATAATAATAATAATAAAAATAACAACATTGCCAGCCGGATATGACGATTTATCGCTTGGATGCCACCACGTTAATCAATGGGAGGATGAGCACATTTGAGAGCGATTAAACTATATCTTAAATTATGGCTATGTGTCTAATACCCCCGTCGCTTATCAATGACTTACTTGCAGTCAACATGTACGAAACGGATTGTTTTTTCATCAGTACATTTCCGTTTTATACCATTTTGAATACGAGTATAGTTTCGGAGAGTTCTAGTAATTTCAGAGAAATTCCGCGAAAATAGCCATTTACTGGAATACACAAAACACGTTGTCATTTTTCGGCTGATTTATGAATCGTTTTCAAATAAACGCTAGATTATCGAGATTATTTGTGTTCTTATGCACGATACAAAAGCGGGCTGAAAAATCATTTATTCGTGACTCGCTCCCACACACACACACACACACACACGTTGTGAAATCTGTGAAAAACAACTCTGATTAACCCAAAACTGGTAACATAGATTCCTTACCTCAGATCAGATATTCTGCAAAAAGATTAATCCAATTCCTGATCGCCATTCCAAATATTGATCATGTTTATTGATCCAACGCTATAGTCCGAAACGCATAATCGAAAGCTGCTCCGAGCCTCGGCAGGGAATCTGGTAACAGACACTGCTTGCCAGAGATGGGAAAACCCTGGACCGGAGTTTTTCTCTGATGCACTTTTTCACTCAATCCAATCCAATGAAGTGCATTACCCTCCGGGAGACGATAGGGGGCAGTATTTGCCATTTTCGAGCTCAGAGCCATTCCCAATGATAACGTCAGGCTGGACGGATGAAAAATGAATGAATATCGCTAATAAAAGAAATAACGATTAAATAACGAGAAATCTCGTTATTGGCAACCAGCGCATGGCGGCCAATAACGAGAAATCTCGTTGTTGGCAACCAATGTGTTAATAATTAGTCTAAACAAATTAACATGAATGGTTTTATGAGATTGAATCTATTCATTTAATAATGTATATTTAAGCTTGGATTTGAGTGATGAAATAGATGAGTACATTTTTATTATGGAGGGTTTTGAATTCCAAATAGTAGGACCTCTAAATCTTATAATGAACTGACCTAATGTTGTGCGGAAGAAATTACGATGAATATTGTTTGATTGCCTTGTTGGATATGAATTAATACTGGAGTTTGATATGAACAAATTATGGAAAACAAATAGGAAAAAGGAAATAAATCTAAATTAAAAGTTCAGTTAAACATAAAAATACATATGGTATAATATCAAAGATTGATAGTATTTTAAGTTGCTTAAAAAGAGGAGCAGATGGTTCATGGTGATTAGAAGTAGTGGCAAGCCTTGTGAATTTATTTTGCAATATAAAAAGTTTATGAAGAGAAGTAGGAAAAGTACTGGCCGAAATAATACTACAATGATAAATATTAGGGATGCACCGAAATTTCGGCACCGTCAACATTGACAGGTCAAGGTAGAAAAAAAGTTCACGCGTCAAGGTAATACGATACGCTTGAGGCTGGCTCACAGACAACAACAACATGTCTGCTGCTTGGAGATATTTCAAAATATCAGAGAAAGATGCACGATTTGCGATTTGTACAACGTGTTCAGCTGACGTTTCTCGAAGGGGTGCAACTGCAAAGACTTTCTCCACTTCGGGATTACTCCACCACTTAAAATCAAAACACCCAGAGAAATATGCGGAGTATGAGCAAGTCACTGCCGCACAGAAAAGAAAAATCCTCCCCAGCGCCCGACTCCTTCTGTGGCGGACCTTTTTGAAAAAGTAAAAAAGTTTCCCAGTGATGTGTTAGGTTCTCATCTAACCATCCCAAGTCCTTAGATTGATATATATATGGACCAGCTGACAGATTCAAGCGACACAGTTGTATTTCTCAGACGGTGTCTTTATTGTCAAACACAAGAACACAGAACTCCGACCAGCCCTTCCACGGGGCTCAGTCTCAGAATGAAGACACATGACATATTTATACCCTCATGGATGAAGAAGAGAAGGGGAGGGGTGTGTGTGTGTATGTATGTATGTGCGTGTGTATGTATGTGTGTGAGTGTGGGGGGGGGGGGCAGATGTACAGAGAGCCACAGAGACGAGCATGTGAGCTATAGCATGCTGATCAGGAGGGGCACTGGACCCTACAGCCTGAGGGCCCGGAGGAGACAATCATGCTATCACCAGAGGAGAGCTTCAAATATTAATGAAATATCCTATAATTCCCCCTTTTGACATTAAATCAATGTCAACACAATAGTTCATTAATGGATCTATACCTGCCGATTATCATCCATTACACGCATCACACCTAAACCAGGAGGGATAAACAACGATCAGAGAGGAGAGAGAGAGAGATAAAGAGGGAGGGGGGGAGCGGGAGAGAGAGAAAAAAAAGAGAGAGACACAGATTTGCAACTTTTCAGAAGAATACACCTACCCCCGAACCCCCCTTACTCAGGTATACCTAACCCATAGGATACAACACCCCCTCTATTACAGTGCACCCCAGGTCCCGTCTTCTAGGGCGTGGGTCTCCTTCCTGAGCTGGTTCCCGTTCCAGGGCGCGGTCCTATAGGCAAAAGTGTCTCCTCTGGTCTGTTGCCTCAGTGTCTCTGGGCTGTCCTCTCCACCTCTCCGCCGGCCCACCGTCTCCTCAGCTCTGCCTCAGTGCTCTCCCACTGCCGCCGTCTCATCCCTCTCGTCGTAGATGATCTGCGGTGCCTGGCTGCGGTGCTTGGCCTCGCTGGGAGGAGGGGACATGGGGCAGCGTTCTGGCCCCTGCTGCTTAGCTGCCTCCTCCTCCAGTCTGCCTCTCTTCATCTCCGGCCCGTCCTCCGTCTCCTCCTGCCTGTCTCCTGGTCGAGGGTCGTCTGGTGGTCTCGTCACGGACGTCTGAGGGGCTGCTGCTGGCATCTCTCCCCTGATTCAGACGCGCTGCAGACAGCTGGTGTGAATGTCTGGATCTTCTGCACCTTTTCTTCTCCGTGTCTCCATTCCTCCTTTCCTCCTTCTGATGTCAGGAGTTCTTGTTCCGTCCTTGTCAGCTGGCCCAAAAACCAATCTCAGCAGCGCCTCCATCTGTTAGGTTCTCATCAAACCATCCCAAGTCCTTAGATTGATATATATATGGACCAGCTGACAGATTCAAGCGACAAAGTTGTATTTCTCAGACGGTGTCTTTATTGTCAAACACAAGAACACAGAACTCCGACCAGCCCTTCCACGGGGCTCAGTCTCTCAGAATGAAGACACATGACATATTTATACCCTCATGGATGAAGAAGAGAAGGGGAGGGGTGTGTGTGTGTATGTATGTATATGCGTGTGTATGTATGTGTGTGTGTGTGGGGGGGGGGGGCAGATGTACAGAGAGCCACAGAGACGAGCATGTGAGCTATAGCATGCTGATCAGGAGGGGCACTGGACCCTACAGCCTGAGGGCCCGGAGGAGACAATCATGCTATCATCAGAGGAGAGCTTCAAATATTAATGAAATATCCTATAATTCTTTGCTGGTGGGAGAGACTGAGCCCCGTGGAAGGGCTGGTCGGAGTTCTGTCTTCTCTGTGTTCTCTGTGCAATAAAGACTCTGTGCAAATAGAACTTTGTCACTCTGAATATATCTGGTTCAGCTGGTCCATAACTATATCAATTCAAGGACTTACGAGGTAAACTAAATCCCTTACAAATGGAGGTTCCGGTGAGAATTGATATGGGCCAGCTGTACCCCAGAAGAACGGAACGAGAACTCCTGGAGGAATGTAGACACGGAGAAGAGAGGACGGAGCGGAAGATCCAGGCGTTCACTGCCAGCTGTCTGCAGTGCGTCTGAATCAGGGGTGAGCAGCCGCAGCCCCTCAGACGTACCACCAGACGACCCTCGACCAGGAGACAGAAAGGAGGAGACGGAGAACAGGCCGGAGATGAACACCGCAGCCAGGCACCGCAAATCATCGACAGCAGCCAGGCACCGCAAATCATCGACGGCAGCCAGGCACCGCAAATCATCGACGACCAGAACGGGTGGAACCGCAGGAGGTGGAGCTGGAGAGACGGTGGGCCAGCTGAGGAGAGGTGGAGGGGACAGTCCAGAGACACTGAGGAGCGGCAGACCAGAGAAGACACTTTTGCCTAAGGGGACCGCACCCTGGAACGGGAACCAGCTCAGGAAGGAGACCCACGCCCTAGAAGACGGGACTAAGGAGTGCACTGTAATAGAGGGGTGGGTTCCTCTGGGTTAGGTGAATGAGTAAGGGGGGTCCAACAGGGTTTGAAGTGTATTGTCTGAAAAATTGCGAATCTGTGTCTCTCTTTCTTCTCTCTCTCTCTCCCGTTCCCGACCCCCTCCCTCTATCTCTCTCTCCTCTCTGAACGTTGTTTAGTTTTCTTTTGATGTGTTTAATGGTTGATAATAGGCAGGTATGGTCCATTAATGAACTGTTGTGTTGACATAAATTAAATTAATGTCAAAAGGGGGAATTATAGGATATTTTATTAATATTTGAAGCTCTCCTCTGATGATAGCATGATTGTCTCCTCCGGGCCCTCAGGCTGTAGGGTGCAGTGCCTCACATGCTCTTCGCTGTGGCTCTCTGTACATCTGCCCCCCCCACACACACACGCCTCACACACAGTGCCTGTTCACAGGCCGGTCAATGGAGCCACTTTCTCAATTAGCTCTTGTCCTGATCAGCATGACGACAGCTCACATGCTACCATGTGCCCCCTTCTTCTGATACAGGCACACATAGGCGCACACACGTACTTACACACGCACGCACACACACACACCCCTCCCCTTCTCTTCTTCATCCATGAGGTATAAATATGTCATGTAATGTGGATATTCTTTCTTCTGATGCTGGTGGGAGAGACTGAGCCCCGTGGAAGGGCTGGTCGGAGTTCTGTCTTCTCTGTGTTCTCTGTGCAATAAAATAGAACTTTGTCGCTCTGAATATATCTGGTTCAGCTGGTCCATAACTATATCAATTCAAGGACTTACGAGGGAAACTAAATCCCTTACAGATGGTCCCAAGGCAAAGGGCATTACGCGAAAGTTAATGGAATGCATCGCCATGGATGATCAACCGTTTTCTGTAGTACAGGACGTTGGATTTCGTAGGCTTATTGAGCACATTGAGCCACGGTATTCCTTGCCTAGCAGACGGCACTTAGCCGACGTGTGCTTACCTGAACTGTACAATGTCGTTGCGAATCACATACATGAGCTATTGGCTACAGATATTACAGCCATCAGCTTCACGACAGACATATGGAGCTCAGACTTAAGCATCACCAGTATGCTCAGTCTAACCGCACAATGGATCGACACAGACTTTAAACTGAGGAAGATTCTGCTGCATTCGCAAGAGTTTAGGGGGTCTCATACAGCACAAGCCATCTCCTTGGCATTCGCCAATATGTTCGAGACATGGCATATCGACCGACCTAAAGTGCACGCAATAGTCAGTGATAACGCAAGAAACATGACTAAAGCTATGGAACAAGGCAATCTGAGTGGAATACGCTGCATGGCCCACACTCTGCAATTAGCTGTGAACGAGGGAGTGTTGGCTCAACGCAGTGTAAAAGATCTTTTGGCCGTAGGCAGAAAGATTGTTGGTCACTTTAAACTGGCCTATTCTCGCATAGAGACAATACAAGATGAGCTTGGAGTAACAAGGAAACGGTTCCAACAAGATGTGAGTACACGGTGGAACAGTACTTATTATATGCTGGAAAGTCTCTTTGCGCAAAAGCGAACCTTGGCTACATACAGCGCAGATCATGAGCTCCCCGCATCATTCACTCTAAACCAGTGGATCTTAATGGAGAACATTCTCTCCATTCTTGCCCCATTTGAACAGCTAACTAGAGAGATTAGCTCATCTGACGCATCGGTGGCAGACGTTATACCTTTAGTTGCGGCTCTAAAGCGTCTTCTAATGAAAGAGGTTGAAACGGACCGTGGAGTAAAAACTATGAAGAGTACACTCTTGGAGTCTGTCAACACACGTTTTGCTGATATCTACTCTGATCCCCTGTACTGTATCGCGACTGTACTTGACCCGCGATATAAAGATAATTATTTTGATGCGGGGAAAAAGCAAAGCGCACGAGACATGATCCAGGCTGTGTTGGATAAGGAGACCCCACTTGGAGAGGAGGCTGCTGCGCACAGCACAGGAGACGTGACGTAGACAACTGAAAAAAGGGCTCGTCTGTCTACAGCAGAGGAAGAGGAGGAGGAAGAGGAGAGGGGGCAACCACCCTCGTTGTCTGATATGTTCAACGAGATCATGGAAGAGAATACTACCCCAAATAGGTAGGCTACTCTGTTCTGACTTGGTTACTTACTGTACTGTGCTACTGAATGTGATATTATTTATTTATTAGTACTGTATGTGCTGCTATGTATTCTTAATAATCTTGTAATTTCTTTTGACATGTCAGATGATTTTATTTGTCTGCCAAGTGATCTGGCATGCGTGAATAAATTTGACTAAATGTTCATTATGCACTGTCCCTATTTTAAATACAATCTTATTCTCTCAAACCTCTCAAATGCCAGGAGGGTGACAAGCCCAACTGCTCAACAGTTGGATGATTATCTCTCAGAAGTACCCATCCCCAGAAGCGAGAACCCTCTTGGATACTGGAGAAACAAACAAGACCGCTTTCCTGACCTGGCCAAGGTGGCACGCAAGTATTTGAGTGCTGCTCCATGCACAAGCACCGACAGCGAGAGACTGTTCAGTGCTGCCTCTCATGTGCTTGATGAGAAGAGGAACAGACTTATGGCTGATAAAGCAGAGAAGCTACTGTTCATTAAAAAGAACCTCCCACTTTTCCTTAATAAGTAGACAAGGCTGGCATATCATAGGCTTATCTAGTTCTACTTCACCATCTCAGGTTATCATTAGGGGGAAATGACAGCAGCACAGTGTTCAATATATTGTACTTTCTGTATCTAAATGATACAATTTTGTTTACTAGTTCTCATGAGGACAGACCAACTTATTTGCAGATTCTTGGAATTTACATTTCATTTGTAATTGATTGTGGATGTTGTATCCAGTTTACTTTTCACTTCATGTATCTAAATGATACAATGTTTAGTTTGTTTACATTGCTCATGAGGACAGACCACCTTATTTGCAGATTTTTGAAATTCAATTGTAATTTAATTTCTTTGTAAGTTACGTTCATGTGGATTTATCCAGTTTGCACATTTGTATGCATGCACGTATATGTGCATTTGTTTTTTTGTTGTTGTTGAAGGCCTGGCTGTTACAGTCTTTATTTACACTATTTTGTTGTAGGCCTACTGGCCTAGAAGATGTTTATGCAATAAGCACCTTGGCTTTGTTCTGAATGCACTTTGTTGTAGTTAATTCATTATCTCAGGTTATCATTAGGGGGAAATGACAGCAGCACAGTGTTCAATATATTGTACTTTCTGTATCTAAATGATACAATTTTGTTTACTAGTTTACATTGCTCATGAGGACAGACCAACTTATTTGCAAATTCTTGGAATTTACATTTAATTTGTAATTGATTGTGGATGTTGTATCCAGTTTACTTTTCACTTTATGTATCTAAATGATACAATGTTTACATTGCTCATGAGGACAGACCACCTTTTTTGTTGTAGGCCTACTGGCCTAGATGTTTATAAAAATGTTAAAGCACCTTGGCTTGTGTTGAATAAATGTTTTATGGACCCATAATAGTGATTATTTATTATTTAAGTTAAGTTTTGCCATAATCATATATTTTTCCATAATCATGTGACACCTGTTTAATTTAAATATCATTAATATGTAATTTAGAGTCCTGTTTTCAATATTTTTTGTTTTTATTTCTGAAAATCATATGATTCGATTTATTAATATTTAATGAAAGCCTATTAATCTGGTTATTTCTATATAAAGTATTAGAGAGATTTGGATTAGACAAAAACGCTATGAAAACAATTAGGGCATTATATCAAGAACCGACGGCTAGGATTAAGGTGAATGGTAGTCTGACGGACCGGATTAAACTAGAGAGAGCTACCAGACAGGGTTGTTGTCTTTTGCCGACGCTCTTCGATGTATTCATCGAACCACTGGCCCAACTAATTAGACAGACCAAAGACATCAAAGGATGGCAGTACCCAGTTTAGAAAGCTATTACTATGCAGCACAGCTTAGAACAGTAGCATGCTGGTGCAATGTGAACTATGAGGCCAAATGGAAAGATATAGAAACCAAAAGAGAGGGATTCAAAGTGCAGGCACTGATAGGAGATAGGGAGCTGTTCAGAAGACAGGAACAACTACTAGATCCAATTACCAGATTCACTATAAACATATGGAACACAATAGTAAAGAAATACAAGCTAGAAAAAGAATCTAAGATACTGAGATGGATAGCACACGACAACAAATTCAGACCAGGGATAGAAGATCATGGGTTCAAGAGGTGGGAACGGGGGGGTATAACAGCAATGTGCACGATGACAGAAGGAGGGGAGATGCAGACTCTACAAAAATTGAAAGAAAGATACGGACTAGAGAATAGGGACCACTTTAGATATTTACAGATTAGGGACTACTATAACAAGGAAATAAAGCAAGATAGAGACAAAGAACAGAATGGGGTAATTAAGATAATGGTAAAGTCATACGAATGACGGAAGGGGAGGGTGATATCAGCACTATATCAGGCAATAATGGACAGTAAGGGAAATACAACATTGTATGTGAAAGAAAAGTGGGAAAGAGAGTTGGAAATAGAGATAACAGAGGAGGAATGGTATGACACATGTAAGACACAACAAACAACCACAGGATCAAGGATATGGAGGGAGTTTGGGTGGAAAAATATAATTAGATACTTTATAACACCAGAAATTCAGGGCAATTACACACCAGCAAAGAAAACATGTTGGAGGGAGTGTGGACAGGAAGGGGCGAACCATACACACATATTCTGGGGATGTCAGAAGATAAGGCACTACTCGGAAGAGATAGGAGGGATAATAAATGAAATAATAGGATACGAAATACCCCAGGGAGGCCAAGTGTTGTATTTGGGGAATCTGTCACAGGAAGGAATCCAAGGGGAAGACAAATATTTGATTAAGATATTGATAGTGGCAGCCAAGAAAGCTTTAACTAAACTGTGGTACAAGGTAGAAGTGCCGACAAAGGATCAATGGATAGAAAAAAAAAAAAAAGCCTATTAATCTGAAAACATGTTGCGGTTTGTGCAAGTATAGAATTTGCATCTTTAATCAGGGAACCAAAGTCAGAATGTGAAAATACTATGTTTGTGTCATCAGCAAAAATAATGGGCAGAGCGGTATCAAACTGTAAAGCAAAATCATTTATAAAAAATAAGAAACAAAAGAGGCCCAGGGATTGAACCTTGTGGTACACCACAAGATACCTCACTCAGTTATATTGGAGTTCATACCCTCAATACACACATATTGCTGCCGGTTGCTGAGATAATATCTAAACCAATGGATTACAACATCCTGAAAACCATAATGATTCAGTTTGGATATTAAGATACTATGATCCACTGTATCAAAGGCTTTTGATGAATCTAGAAAAATCACAATTGCAAATGTATTATCATTTAATGCTTCATATATGTTGTCAGTCATCTCTACTAGACATCACTCCGTATCTACTAGACATCACTCCATCTATACTAGACATCACTCCATCACTTCATCTCTACAAGACATCACTCCATCTCTACTAGACATCACTCCATCTCTACTAGACATCACTCCGTATCTAACAGACATCACTCCATCTATACTAGACATCACTCCATCTCTACAAGACATCACTCCATGTCTACTAGACATCACTCCATCTATACTAGACATCACTCCATCTATACTAGACATCACTACATCTCTACTAGACATCACTCCATCTATACTAGACATCACTACATCTCTACTAGACATCACTACATCTCTACTAGACATCACTACATCTCTACTAGACATCACTCCATCTATACTAGACATCACTCCATCTCAAACAGACATCACTCCATCTATACTAGACATCACTACATCTATACTAGACATCACTCCATCTCTACTAGACATCACTACATGGTTCCACAGAGGGACATAACAACAGCAAAGAGAGCGAGTGAAAGAGATCCAGCACTGGGACCCTAAAGGGGTATGAAGCCCGGGAAAAATAAGGCTAATTTGAAGGTCATTTAAAGAGCGCCCAGCTATGGAGCTCAGGAGGGGGCGGGCGAATGCAAGGGGGGTGGGGTGGGGTGTCTGTGTGTGGGGGGGGGGGGCTGATGGGGCTGCGTGGCTCAGAGGTAGGCGCTCCGGCGCTCTCCCTGGTGCTCTTCATCAATCTCCTCCATCCACTGAGAGCCTCCTCTGACCCACATAGCAGTCGGCAGGGAGAGAGGCAGGGGGGGTTGCCTTTCTTTCATTATTGATACTACTGTATCGCACGCCCCCGCACTTACCTGGACCAAACCAGCAGAGGAGCCACTAAGGTCACAGAACCATGGGCAGACATTTAGCCCCTCACTCACTGTGACAAAACCTCCCCGTCGAGATCACTATTGTGTACAAACTATTGTTAAATCAGGCCTATTCTTCAGGGGGGGGGAACACTGAGATTATACAAAATAGAAACTATTTGGAGAGAGAGGTAATAAGTCTCAGTACTTAAGGAGACATATTGTGGAGAATGGGTTTTTGCCCAGTGTTTGTATGGGTTTGGTAGTCTGAAATGTTATTTAGGTGCTGGGGAATAATGACAACATAAGATAAGATATTCCTTTATTAATCCCCTCTGGGAATTTTGGGTGTTAGAGCAACATGGGGGTGGGGGGAGGGGATGTACAGGTATGGGCAGGGTACTAGTAGAAAGACATAAAAATAGGCAATAAAATGGTATCTTAATATATTAAAATACAAGACAAATAAAGGGCAGATGAGGGTCATGCATTGTAGTCCGTGCAGGTTTTGATGTCTTCCGGTTAACAAGCCTAAACAAGCTGTTCCGAATTATTTCCCTGTGTGATGTCACACCGGGGACACGAGCAATGCATTTGAGTTGATTCATCAAATCATTGTGCTTTTTGTGTTATGGATAGTGTTGTCTGAGGACCCAATCGCGGAACAGAACGAGGGGAGAACAGGCAGACGAGACGTGAGGTGAATTATATCAACAAATGTCTTTACTTCAAAAGAGGGCAGCAACAAAGATATTCACAAAAATACTTCCAAAGGCAGCAGCAAAATACAAAACAAAGAAAAGCACAGCAGAAGACTGGCAGAGGGCTAAATACAAAAACAAATAATAATCTCATAAAGAGAGCAAGTCCAAAAAACACAAAACAAAGTTACTGCAGGGAACTTACTATGAAACAGGAGAACAAGGACGTGGATAACAAACATGGGACCGAACATCAAACATGAACTCCAAAAATGAACCGACACTGGAGGGTAGGGAACACACACCGGATATAGGGAGACTAATCAAGACATGGGATGCTAATTACCAACGAGGCACACATGGAGAGAACACAAGACCAAACACTCTCAATAACAGGGAAACAAACAAACTAACCACACAAGAAAAGACTGAACACTAGACAGAGTAAACACGATACAAGGGACAAATAAAACAATTACAAAGGGAACAAGACTAGAGATAACACAAGGTTAAAACACATGGGAGACAATACAAACGCCAAGAGTAAAAGTTTGTCCAAAGGTGGGGGCTGGTGAGGAGGAGAGGAAAGTCTATGCAAGGGTGGGGGCTTTTGAGGAGAGGAGAAGGTCCCAGGGACAGGCGAACCCTCACATTTTGGAGCCAGGTGCACTGCCTACCTAACGTACTGCCCAGTTTGTAAATGTTTTTTTTACTCTTGGGTGTGGGGTAGCCAGGCGGGGAAGGACATAACTAATTTAGAATCTGCTGTGTACTAAACTCGTTTCTTTTAAACTTAACAAACATGTTCCACAGATTCAAGGAAGTCATATGAAGTTTCTTCCTTCTTTTGCTGCATTTAAACGTATGATCTCCAACCACTGTGTGTCATAGCTGATTTCTTTATTGTGTATTCAAATTTATTGTGCCTATATGTATGAAATTGTTCTGTAACAATTGTTGTTGTTTGTTGTTTTGTAAGCTCATCGTCGCTGTAAATGAGGGTAACCTCAGTCTCTTACAAGTTAAAATAAAGGTTTGAAATGAAACAAAATTGTCGAATAGATGCATAATAATTAGTGCTGTCAATCGATAAAAAAATGTAATCTGATTAATCGCATGATTGTCCATAGTTAACTCGCGATTAATTGCAAATTAATCGTTTTTTTTTTTTTTTTTTTTTTTAATCTACCTCTTCCAAATCTCCCAACACGGCGCCGTACAGATAGTGCGCTGTCTATTTATATCCGCACTGTTCAGCCATTTTTTGGCGGAGGGACACCATTTTTTGTGACCATATTAGGAACACCGGCCCCCACACACACAGCAAGTATCAATCCACAGCTCTGACCGGAAGTCTATAAAAGCCTCCGTCGACGGCCGCTCGAACTTTTTGGTAGTTTTCCCCAGCGCTGGCAGTCGCAGAGTAAATTTCTCCGGGGAATTGCGCTCTGCTATAAATTTCTAAACAACCGTGTAAGTACTGTTTATACTAATCTGTTGGACTTCTTATAGCATTCGTTAACTTTTATGACCGTCTATAGTGTTTGTGAGATGTTTTTCCAGAGATTCTGGTCATATTTTCCATCAAAAAGCTTGTTTTGAAATGTGCCGTGGGCGAGTACCAATCTTCCCAGAGGAAAAGTTGCTGTGGTTGAGGTAGCATCAGCGCTAGCTGCGAACTAACGCATGGCTAACGGCAACACAGTTTACGTATTAATTTTCGCAAATGCAGTGTTTTCAAATAGCCACATTGCTGTATTTAGTGTATTCATTAGTGGGTCATATTCCTATATGTAACATATCTCATTTTATCAACCTAGAATTGACGGGAATGTCTAGATGCTGGAACTAGCTCCCATGCTAGCGCCGATGCTATCAACACCGGCTGAGATCCAGGGATACCCTCAGTCAATCTCTACCCGGGATAGATGCTTCGAAGAAGGCATGAGTATGGGGAAAGACAAGGCTCTATGAAGAGAATGGGGTAAGTTTGAAGACATTTTTTAACACACACATGAAAGTTGTATAATTACCATCACAATATGTAAAAAAAAAAAAAAAAAGAAAAAAAAAAATCTAATCTAGTTTCATTAATTAATTAATAACTTTTGAACAATAGATGCTATTTCTAATCTGTCAGCTGTTCTATATTGCCAACAAGATTGTCTACATTCCATTCATTATACATAAATCATAATCAAGGAAAGTTAATTTAATAAATTTTTATCTTCCAAGTTTAATTTCAACAAGTTCAAGTGCAACTACATATGAACCATAATAATACAAATTATGATGATAATCACACACTTATTTTATATCATTGGAAAGCCCTAGTTGTTAGCTTCAAAATGACACCAAATATGAGGTACTTTGAAATACCCAGTAACTAATAATCTATCAAACCATGCAATATCATGTTCAGGGATTTTCACAGATATTTTTCAAGTTTTAATACTCTTATCAACATGAGTCAACAAATGCTTTCTTTATGCAGCCATTTAACACAAAAGGATTGCATTGCAAATTTGCATCAAATTCGAAACAGAGTGATGCACAAAATAACAAGAAAATTATAATTTAAAACAATGAATAAAGTGTGCATGAAATAATAGGGGAAAGAAAACGTTAGGAACTTGTTACATTCACCCACACAAGGGCTGAGGACTCACCCCCCCCCCCTCTCTCTCTCTCTCACACACACACACACACTCTCCCAGCTCTCTTGCCTCTTCCTCATCTCTCTCTCTCTCTCTCTCTCTCTCTCTCTCTCTCTCTCTCTCTCTCTCTCTCTCTCTCTCTCTCTCTCTCTCCCTCTCTCTCTCTCTATCTCTCTCTCACACACACACACACACACACACACACACACACACTTTGAGTCAGAAACAAACATAGTATCAATGAGAGTATCAATAATACACCTGAGTGAAGTCTAGTAAAAAAAAAACGTTAATCGTGCTTTAAAAAAATAGTGGCGTTAACAGAATTGTGCGTTAATGCGTTAACTTTGACAGCCTTAATAATAATATGTCCCCTTCAGGTTCAGGATACTGGGGATCAAGTCCTTTTATATTCAGCATCTTAGTCAAAGTCCACTGATGTCGTCAAACAGTGTCGGACTTGAGTGCTACAGACTTGAGTGCATATGAGCACAGTAGGTAATAATATAGGCATGGTAGATTCCTTAGTAGCAGAGTGCATACTAGTAAAAGACAAGTACAAGGTTAGTTGATGAAGATGAAGTATGATACACAGTTATGAGTGTTCTCTCAACACAGCCCATGTAGGCACCTAGGAAAAGCTGTATTTCTCCGGGAACATAAAAACCCTGTGAGACGTTCAGACTCTCTACGTCTCAAATATCTGTGTAAACAGAGCGAAAAACACATCTGAGCTCAGTGTAAATGGAGAAACTGACACGCGTTTGGACGACGAGGTCCCTTCCTTTCTGCCCGGTCAAATCCCACACATTTGCACAACTGCAGTTAAACAAACAGGTGAGATGCGTTTGACCTCCCTGCAGTGTTGGCGCCGGAGCCGTCCGCGGCGCTAACACAATAAACTGCCCCGCTGAACCCTTCAGGCGGAGGGCCGCGCAAAGTCTGCGTCGGAATACTTTCGGGGACAGCTCATGTGTTTGCATTTGTTAACCCTTTCACTGCCACACTACCAAAGGGTTAACCCCTTCACTGCGACAATACAGAAGGTTAACCATTTCACTGCCACACTACCAACTACTGTAGTGTGGTTGTGAAAGGGTTAAGTCGATCCAGATCACTTGGAGTGTGAACGTGATACAGTAGATCGCTCTGAAGTGCTCGACCTCGGTCTTCACTGTCAACGCGTTCATTCTTTCGATTAATTCGAAAACCTTGACGCGTTGGAAAATAAAAAGAATTATGCAATTAATCACGTTAACCCTGTTGACCCCGAGCACTTTCCGTAGCTTCGGCATCCAGCCGCGGTGGCTGGTGTGTTTACGTTACTGATCACTCCTGATGTGCGAACCGGTTAGAATAATGAGAGTGATCAGACGTCCCCCTGAACGTCTAATTTCATTACACGTTTCAGGACGTTAAACCGAGTTGTATAAACGATGGAGTGATGTATGGTCTTCCCCAGTAAAACAACATGTATTAAGTAGGCTACGTAGGTCGAGTTACGCTACTCTTGCTAATTACGCTTGAATAGTTAGGTAGCAGATTGTTCGGAGAAGTCGTCCATCAACCAAGATCACATCAGACATTGGAGAGTGAATTTATTCACAAAACCTCAACATTATTGAAGACTCCTGTGACCAATAAGTACTTATGATTACTTTCCCTAAGCCTGGAGAGAGATCATGTAATCTGGTTGCGTCTTTCTGTCTGTCTAGTGTCTAAAGAATGTGACTGCAGCTAATCTCGCAAACTACAGTGCCAATTTGGATGAGAGTTGCCCATGCTCATGACAGAAGGCCAGTGACCTGGATCCTGGAATATTTGTATTGGTCAATGAAAAGTATTTAATTTGAATTCATTTCCATCATTGTCCATTAGGGGTGTAACGGTATTCTTTTCAATATTTATTCTACCCAAATAGTTTTTATGGTTTATTCCACCCAAATAGTTTTAAATGGTTATTCCAGCCAATAGCGTAAAAGTGTAATAGCATGATAGTGTAATAGTGCTATAGTGTGTAATAGTGTGCAATAGTGTAATCATGTAATAGTGTCATAGCAGTGGCGGCTGCTGACCAAATCTTTTGGTGAAGCACAAATTATTATATTATATTATATATTAAATTATATTTTTAAAACATCCCCCACTGTGTGTGTCAGTGGTCAGTGGACACAGATGAAAACATATTAACATTAGGTGACGGCGCACCTGACCAGACACAGATGCAAAAAATTACATATTCGGTGATGGCGCACCTGACCAGACAGATGCAAACAATATTACATATTCGGTGATGGCGCACCTGACCAGACAGATGATATTAGGTGACGCGTGACGGCACACCTAACCAAACACAGATCAAAACATATTAGGTGACAGCGCACCTGACCAGATGAAAACATATTAGGTGAAGGTGACAAGGAAAAGGAAAGATGAAATTACCTACCTGGGTTCCATCCTAGAGGCAAATCTTTCCCGTGACAAAATGGCATCCAATGTAATAAAACTAAGTCAACCAACAAACTAGATTCTTGTACCGGATCTCCTCTCTGGTAAACAAGAATACCTTGAAGACTCTAACACAGACCTGGGCATTGTACGGCCCAAGATTACATGATAATAAAAAAAAATATATATATATATATATATATATTTTTTTTTTACATTTTTTTTTTCATGTCAACATTCACACGCACAATATACGCTTACCTAGGATTTGACTTGATTCAACAACAAAGCAGTCAGGGCAATGGCAAGCCGAAAACTGTCGAGTGTGGTTTTTTTTCACAACTGAGGTAGGTAGATTAAATTTTTTTTATTTGCAATTAATTTCAAGGCAACTAGGCAGCATCAATCTCGAACACATGAAAACCCTGAAAGAAGTCAAACCATCAGCTGATCACCGGCACAGGTACTCATCCATGTTAGGAGCACTGATGAATTTTCAAGGCGTTTTCAAGATTTCAAAAAGGTTGAGGATGAAATGCAACTGGTTTCCTCTCCCTTTACCTGCAGTGTTGATAGTGCACCCACTGATGTTCAGCTTGAACTCATTGACCTGCAGTCTGATTCACTACTGAAAGAGCACTTTAAGTCAGCACCACTGCTAGAGTTCTACTCTGCTCTCAAGGAGGAGAACTTTCCAAACATGAGGAGACATGCTCAGAAGATGTTGGTTCTCTTTGGCTCCACCTACATATGTGAACAGACATTCTCAGTCATGACGTTTACAAAGTCCAGGTACAGATCCTCTCTCACTGATGAACATCTGGCAGCTGTGCTTCGCATCTCCACCTCAGACATGCAACCTGACTTTGATGGACTTGTTAAAGCTCAACAGAGACTGGATTTCTCACACTGAATGAAAAAAAAAAAAGAACGGAAGAACACTCAAATGTGGAAATATGTGAAATGGGACACTTGATCTTTTTTTCTTCTTTTTTTTGCACAGTTCTGAAAACATTAAATGTTTAATATAGGCATGTAAAGTAAAAAAGGCTACAAAACTAGGACACTTTTCTTTACACAGTTCAGTGACATGTCTTGTTTATTTTGGCTATAAGATGATGTGATGTCTTTAGAAAGCTAAGAAAATCCTTGTTTCAATAGTATATGAAACTCAAAATAATAACTTTATTTGTATAGCACTTTTTCATACATGCCCTTTGTTATTAATGTTTCACATTTTGTTTATCATTGGAAATAAATTCTATTTGAATAAATGATATTTTTGAAAGCTAACCTCACCTTTTAATTGCCAAATAATAACATACACTCTTACCAGGGGTCAAAACAATGCCATTTACTGCTTTTTATATAGAAATAAAATGTATATTATGCATAATTGAGTTTGGAATTTTGGCCCGGCCCTCCGACATATTTTCAGTTGCTCATTCGGCCCCCCGGGAAAAATAATTGCCCACCCCTGCTCTAACAGGAGCACTCATTCAAGGGTACTACGACTATGCTTGCACCTCATGGTACCAAAGCACCTCAAAGGCACTAAAAACAAGATTACAAACAAACATCACAAAACAAACTGGTCAGACTACTGCTTGACCTTACTTCTAAAACCCACCTCACCCCTCCCCATTTTGACAACCTAGGATGGCTTAGAGTAGACGACAGAGTACAGCAACTTGAAATGAGCCTGGTCTACAAGATACACTACACCACTAAGATACCCATTTGCATGTAAAAATATTTCCCAAAGGTCAGTGAATACCACAACCACAACACCAGAGGGAGTTCCACAAATCATGTTCAACCCAGATTCGGCTCAAACAAGGGACTAAACACGTTTCACAATTATGCCACAACAATGTGGAACACCCTACCCACAGCCGTAAAATAGTGTGAATCCCTACCCACCTTAAAAAACGCTCTCAAAGAGCACCTACGGGAGGCTGCAATTCGAAACTGGCCCAGGTAAATGTCCAACCCCCCCCCCCCCCCCCCCCCCCCCACCTAACCCCCTCCAATGTACAGTTTCCTCCCCCTCAAATGTATATATTCTCTGTTTCTTAAACGGTACTGTATATTTGTATATCTTGTATGTCATAAATGTCTGCTGGATGTAACAGTACTGTATGTTGTGTATGTCATAAATGTTATGATGAATTGAAAATGGGGGACCCTGATGTAAACAAGACAAAAGTCGTTCTCTGGTCTGCAACCCCTTAACAATTGTGTGTATTGAGCCGTACTGTATTGTACTCATTCTGCAATCTGTTAATAAAGTTTTCAATCAATCAATCAATCAATCAATCAATCAATCAATCAATCAATCAATCAAACACAAGGAAAGAATGGTAAAACAATGAGAAGAGGAGGTGTGTGTAATCCCACCAGTGCAGATGTGATGTGTCTTTCATGTACTGCCTTTGTGTGTGTGTGGGGGGGGGGGGGGGGGGGGGGGGGGGGAGTGAGAGAAAAAGAGAGAGAGAGTGAGAAATAGAGACATTTAGGATGCTGCAAACTACATGAAAATTGAAAGGTCCCAGAGCTCAAAGCGTATTTACCACATGTGATCCATTGTGATGTAATGTTAAGTTAAGTTTATTTCTGAATTTTTTAAGAAAGTGTATGAATCTTAAGGTGCAGGGAGTGTGTGTGTGTGTGTGTGTGTGTGTGTGTGTGTGTGTGTGTGTGTGTGTGTGTGTGTGTGTGTGTGTGTGTGTGTGTGTGTGTGTGTGTGTGTGTGCGTGCGTGCGTGTATGTGTGTAATAACAAGTATACTATAATCACAGGTGTATTATGGTGCAGAGCAGGGTCCATGTGTGTGGCTTGTGTCCAATAACAATAGTCCATGTATCTTTTGTGTGTGCGTTTCAAGTTTCAAGTTTCAAGTTTCTTTAATAGTTGTCATACAGAAGTACAGAATACTTTTATACAAAATGCTTCTTACTGTTGCGCTCCAGAGACTGTGCAAGACAAGATAAGTATGAAATAAAATAACATAGTAAAATTAGAAGTAAAAAAAATGAGGTCACAGTGTTCAGTTTAGACATATGTACAATGTTCGATGCAGAATAGACGTAGTTACCATACAATATACAATACTGTGCAGTGTACTAATATACAATACTATATAGTGCAAGGCAGAAATGGAGAAATGGGACGAGGTGCAATTTAGGTACAATTCACAGTAGGTGTACGAGTTGTAGTGCAAATCCTTTATCAATAAATATAAAGTGTAAGTGTGTTTGTGTGATCTAAAGTGTGGAGAGTGGGTGCTGCAGTGTGTTGTTTGTTTGAGTGAGTGTGTGCGTGTGGGTGTGTGTACTGTGTGCATTTGATGGTTGTTGCATAGTGATTATTGTTCGTTTAGCAGCCTGATGGCCTGGGGATAGAAGCTTCTTCTGAGTCTTTCTGTGCTCGCCTTAAGACTCCGGTATCGCTTGCCTGACCGCAGCAGTTCAAAGAGGCAGTTGTTCGGGTGGCTCGAGTCCTTAATAATTCTCTTAGCCTTCCCCTTGCACCGCTTGTTGTAAATGTTCTGGAGGGTGGGAAGCCCCCCTCCAATTGTGCGTTCGGCTGAACGTGTCACTCTTTGTAGTCTGCTACGGTCTTGTGCAGTGCTATTCCCAAACCAGGAGGTGATGTTGCCGGTCAGGATGCTCTCTATTGTACATGAGTAGAAGTTCCTAAGGATCTTCTGACTGACTTGGAACTTCCTTAGGCGCCTGAGGAAGTAGAGGCGTTGTCGTGCCTTCTTCACAACACTGTCAATGTGTGTGGTCCATGTCAAGTCCTCGGATATGTGGGCTCCGAGGTACTTGAAACTGTTCACTCTCTCAACCGGTGCCCCGTCGATGCTGAGGGGGCTGTAGTCCTTGACCCCCAACCTCCTGAAGTCCACAATCATCTCTTTTGTTTTGCTGACGTTCAGGGAGAGGCAGTTCTCCTGACACCACTGTGACAGGTTCTCTACCTCTTCCAGGTAGGCCCTTTCGTCGTTGGCAGAGATCAGGCCCACCACTACTGTGTCATCAGCAAATTTGATGTGTTTAAGACTGTGGTCTTTGAGAATGAGAATGTTATAGTTCTTCTTTCTACACATGAATGAATGAATGAATGAATGAATGAATGAATGAATGAATGAATGAATGAATGAATGAATGAATGAAAACTTTATTTAACAGATTGCAGAATGGGTCAAATACAGTACGGCTCAATACACACAATTTTTTTTATTTTTTTATCCACTTTTTCTCCCATTTTCTAGATTTTCTCCCATCCCAATTTCGTATCATCCAATTCAACCCTCCCCTGTCACGAACGCTGTTTCTTGCCTCCCACAAGCCGGCTGCAATGTGGACTAAGTCATACATAGCACAAGTCCCCTCCGGTACTTGAGGTAACAGCAGTCGCATCTTTTCACCTGCGCAGCTCGATCTCTCAGTGGCGAGGAGTAACGCGTGGGAGGCTCACGCTGCCCCCAACACTTCCTGATTCTACTGCGCAGGCGCACCAACCGACCTGTAGTCGCTGTCCACAACGCCCGATCCCCACCCATCAGTTTCCCACCCCCTAATACGGCCAATGTGTATTAGTATGAACGACCAGCTAAACTGAAAGCAATGTGGAGCGCTGGGCTCGAACAGGCGAGCCCAGCGTATCCGCATTCGTGGCGAGCGCCTTGCCCACTATGCCACGTAGCCGCCCTAATACACACAATTGTTAAGGGGATGCAGACCAGAGAAAGACTTTCGTCTTGTTTACATCAGGGTCCCCCATTTTCAATTCAGTGCCACATACACACAGTCCTCATATCCCTCCTAGTTACACACAGTCATCATATCCCTCCCATACGATACGCACAACACAACAGACTAACTCGTCTTGCTCAATACTTGTTTATGAGTTACAGCACTGTAATCTCTCTCAACCAAAGCTCTACTATTATCAACCTAATATTATTATAGCTCTCCACCTTGCTATCTGAAACATTATCAATATAACGTTAGCTACCAACTTTAGCTAACGTTAATGTAGCAGGGCTCCTAATAACACAAGATACATTTCACTATGAATTGAAAATGGGGGACCCTGATGTAAACAAGACGAAAGTATTTCTCTGGTCTGCATCCCCTTAATAATTATGTGTATTGAGCCGTACTGTATATTGTACCCATTCTGCAATCTGTTAAATAAAGTTTTCATTCATTCATGCCTTTTGAAAAGTGACATGGTCGGTGTAGGAGTTATGATGCGGTTTCAATTCGGTTACAGTAGGGTGACCATATTTTGATTTCCAAAAAAGAGGACATGCTGGCCCCAGCCTCGAGATACTTAATGATACTTTGCACAATCGAAGCGGGCATGGCCACCTTCATTTCACTATGTCTTGTGTACTGTACTGTATGTGATGAATAAACTTCTTGAATCTTGAATCTCTACTCAAAGTTTACTCAAAGATGCCTCTATTGTTTTAACATATGCTTGGAAACATGCACCCAGAAAAGCGGCAATTTTTTTTTATACTTGAACTTGAGGACTGCATACTTTTTTTGCAAAGCTTATCTTTATACATTATGCTTATAGCACATGCATAAGCCTGGTCTCTTTTGAAAGATAACATTCTGAAGTTACTAATGCAAAAAAGGAAAATCACTTTTAGTGCTAATGAAATAGAGTAGCATATAGGTCTGAACTTGAGTTGAACGTGCACTTGTGTACTCACATTTTTCTGCAGTGGTTGCAATATCCCAAATTTAACCACATAACATGCGCCCAGAAAAGTGGCAATCTTTTTTTACTTGAACTTGACTGCATACTTTTTTTGCAAAGCTTATCTTCATACTTTATGCTTATAGCACATGTAAAAATCACTTTTAGTGCTAATGAGTAACATAGGGCTGAACATGGGTTGAACTTGTGTACTCACGTTTTTGTGTAGTATAGTTGCAATATTCCAAAATAATATATATATTTTTTGTATACGCTGGAAAACACAGCAAATCCATAGCCTGAAGGGACATGGGCCTTACAAATACATTTGATTTGATTATCAATAAGGTAGGATATCTGGAACACACAAACACACTATTTTTTAAATCACATGCCATGAAACTCTGGGACCTGGCTGAATTTAAGACTGCACAAATCATGTTTAAAGCACGAAACAATTCACTCCCGGGTAACATCCAAAAATTCTGTTATAGAGAGGGGGGTTACAATTTAGAGGAGAGTCTAACTTCAAGAAACAGGCTGTTCATTCAACAATGTATGTAGTCTATATTTCAGTTTGTGGAGTGAATATGAGTTGCATAAGATAATAGAGTGTGAAGGTATACTGAATACTGTCTATCTGTATGTCATGTATGTCATATGTTATGATGAATTGAAAATGGGGGACCCTGATGTAAACAAGATGAAAGTCTTTCTCTGGTCTGCATCCCCTTAACAATTGTGTGTATTGAGCCGTACTGTATTGTACCCATTCTGCAATCTGTTAATAAAGTTTTCAATCTATCAATCAATCAATCAATCAATCAAGGGGGTAGGAATACATACGTTTACACTTCATTCTATACTCCTGCTTGTTTGTTTTTTAATCTGTTTATTACTTGTTTTTTATTATTATTTATTTTCAATTTATGTTCGAAATAAATAAACTCATTCATTCAAGATATTGTGTGAGCAAAAGTATAGTTAATTTACTCCCTCGAGTCTGGCCCCGCGCGGATCTCGCAGCTGTGCCCGCACAGTGCAATACTCCAATTCAGCCATTGGCAATTCAGCCATTGGGTGGGTGGCGCTGCTGAGCGGCCCTCACAGCGCGCGGCCCTGAGAGTGCCGCTGGCTCTGCGGCTCTGCAGCTGCATGGGAGTCCGGGGTGATAATCTGGCGCGCCATGTAAAAAGTCGCACGCCTGACATATCGGCATGTAACTCGAGAACCGAGGCACGGATTTGGGCGATTCAGATGGCAACGAACAGCGCTTTAATTCGGTAATTTATGTTCGGCGATAAATGCAGTCCCGAGCCTTCAGATGCTCGCAAAGGGCCGTGAAACTGAAACTGAAAATGAAAAACAATGAAACCCCCGACATTTCCATGCATTTATAAACCCCCCCCTGACGCCCCGGACAGAGCGTGAAAAGAGGACATGTCCGGGCAAAAGAGGACGTTTGGTCACCCTAGGTTACAGTAACGTTACACAAACTGACATTCTAAAGCCAAGACACTTACCCATAAAGACGGTATCTCGATCGATCTCATCTTCCGTTGAATAGTGCAGCTACTCCATGTGACGAGTCCGACTCGAGCCACGCACATTAATCCCATGGAAAATGTAAACAATAGCCATGTGCATCGCGAGCCAGCTTGTTGCATCAAATTGATGTTTGGCTTTGGTCTCCCGAGTCCCATCTGCTTTCACAGTTCACTCTTAGCTTTTCTTCATAGGAGAATGTGTGAAAAGATTCCTGTATGATCCGATCTATGATGTTTGGAGCAGCATCCATAATTCTTGGGGCAGGCCGAGGAAGCAAACTAAGCTAGCTAGTAGCTACTACCAGACTAACCAGAGCCTACCAGAGCCTCCTCTGGCTACAACTAGCGTTAGCGACCACACTACGGTCAACTACACTATAAAAAAAATATATATAAAAAAACGATGCACAATACAGTTGAACAATAAAGATCAAAAGATGAATTAATTATTATATTAGGCTGATCTCTTTTTTTCTTTTCTCAAATTTCACTGCAGTTCTCACTACAACAGCCGGAGATCACTGGTGATGACATCATCACAGACACGCAGGTCTTCTCTGATTGAGTGTCAGACCGTTGAGGGCTGTCAATCATTCAACCCGCGTTCGTGAGTGGCGCGCGCAAAACTGCACGGGCGGGGCTTAGATGACTCAAATAGCCTATTTTGATTGGATAATAGATCAACTAAGATCAACCCGTGCAGACAGCTCGCCATTACTGCAGTTATGTGAGCACTGCAGGCCTGATCAGAGAGCTCAGAGCTGTCACTTGGCCATTTTTTAAGGGAAAAAAAATTTCACTGGAATAATTTTTTTTACAGAGGAAAAAAAATTTAATAAGAAAAATAATATTAATAATAATAAAAAAAAATAAAAAAAATATATATATATATATAAATTAATAATAATTATGAGTGAATTTCTGCCTCACGTGTTGTCATTGAATAGCCTCCACTGTGTCATAGTGAAATAATGTGTAATAGTGCAATAGTGTATAAGTGTGCAATAGTGTTTTAGGAATAATGCAGGGAGATCTGCTTTAATTGGTCTATGCTTGCTCTGCCCCCTACATGTAAGTCCCACTTAACGTGTAAGATAAGATAAGATATTCCTTTACTTACTGATCCCCTTGGGGAAATTCGGGCATCATAGCAGCATGGGGAAGGGGGAGTGGAGCATGATATACATCATATACTAGAAAACAAATGGGTGCGCCTGGTGGAGGTTTGCTTTCTAGTAAAATGTGTGTTCGGCACGGTGGTGTAGTGGTTAACACTGTCGCCTCACAGCAAGAAGGTCTTGGGTTCGATTCTCGCTTGGGGACCAGGTTGCCAGGTACCCAGGTGGGGGGTATCTCCATGGCCTGTGTGGAGTTTGCATGTTATCCCCGTGCTCGCAAGGGTTTCCCCTCCAGAAAAAGAGATAAATCCAAAGGAAAAACATGCCGAAGAGATCGCTAACGCTGTCGCGTCCCTGACGAAGACAGACAGGAGCACTTGGATTAGTCCCCAGGTGTGGCCCCATGCCGCAGCCCATGTCTGCTCCCGGCTGCCCTTGGGGGGAAGGACGACGGGATGGGTCAAGTGCAGAGAGGCATTTCATCGGCGACCCAATGCATGTGTGTGTTCCTGTGTGTCGCCCATGTCGCATGTGTGTGTTCATCTGCATGACAAATAAAGTGAGTGAGTGAGTGAGTGAGTGAGTGAGTGAGTGAGTGAGTGAGTGAGTGAGTGAGTGAGTGAGTGAGTGAGTGAGTGAGTGAGTGAGTGAGTGAGTGAGTGAGTGAGTGAGTGAATGAGTGAGTGAGTGAGCATATCGCACATCTCCCTGTGGTTCAAACCAGGACGCCAGGGGGGCACAGCTCCAACCACAGTGTTCCAATGAGAGGGAGCTGCTCCATCCTCTCATAGATGGAAGGTGTGTGTGTGTGTGTGTGTGTGTCTGTGTGTATGTGTACATACGCGTGTGTGAGTGTGTGCATGCCTGTATGTGTGTGTGTGTGTGTGTGTGTTTTGGGGGAGGGGTGCAGGGATCTACAGCCTCTTGGAAGCGTCTGGCTCCTGATCTGCCAGGAGTCTCGGCAGCTAAAACCTGGTTGCACAGCAGTTGGTTTGCTAACAAAATCTCCCTCTCGCAACGACACTAAAACTGCCATTACAAAGGGATTTACACACTGACTGCAAACAAAACACAGTTATTGGTTTACCGCGCCATTGTCCAAACAATGGAAGACAATATCACCTCCAGAGCTTTCCATAATCTTAAGATTTTGACACTGAATAGGAGGGAGAGTAGAAGCTTTAGCACCAAAACAATGGGATATGCCTCAAATTAGGCCAAGGTTTGGATAGGGAGGAACGCCAGTTTAAGCCACTCTAAGACTTGGCCATAACGATAGAACAATTCACATTTTGAACGAGGAGTTATTGTACAACAAAACGCAGGAATGGAATGATGTCTTGCTGGATGGAAAGCGGGAGCTTATCGTATCTGGTCTGTTTGTAACTATCATGTCTCTGCTGTGGACTGCCTCTCTCGTCTCAAAGCCAGGATGCCTGGGCTTTGTTTCTTGTACTTAACTGCTGCATTACTTGTACAAAATACTTTGATTAAAGTGCCAGAGCACATTACTCAGAGAAACGTGTGAATAACAGGCTTTATCTGAAGAGCAGCCACTGTGAACACATTAGCATACTAGCTAGAAATCAGGATAACACACCTTTGTTGGAGTGTTAAACCACTTGTGCCGTTTTACAGCCAAGAAACTGGCCACAGCTTCTCCAAAAGGCGGAATTCCATTTCAGGACAAATATGATATTATCCAAAGGAGACGAATATAGACTCTGAAGCCCCGACATTCTAAATGAAATGAAACGGGATTATCAGAGAGTTGAACCTCTCAAGTTCAAATTCAAGTTTTGTTTTATTTGTCACATATAAGGTACATGTACATTAGAGTGAAATGCTTGGTGTGAGGATTGGTTCTTTCCCCACCACAGGCTTCTTAAAGTACTGTGATGATTGGTCCGCTCCCCGCCACACGCTCCGTTCCTTTAAGGTACTTTGTTGATTAATTGCATTCCCCGCCACACGCTCCGTTCCTGTAAGGTGCCGTGTTGATTGGTGCTCTCCCCGCCACACGCTTCTGGAGCAAGTATCAATTTCATCCCGCAGCTGTCACAGCTTGTGATCAGCGCCCTGTGGCTTTATATACCCTGATCCCCCTACTATCGATGTTGGATCGTTCTGAATACTCCTGCATTTGCCTGCCTTCCCCGTCGCTGTTTGCTGTCTTTTGCTCTCCAGGACTTTCGTGGAGAATCCCTGTGGAGAACCTGGTTTCCCGTTCTGAGCTGCGCCTCGTTATCTGCCCGCTTTACGCGTTGCGCTCTGGTGAGTTTTTGGAAACAGTTCTTTTGGATCATCAGTTTTTTGTGTGTTTGTGAAACACCGAAGAGATCCCGTTTTTGTTTGTACTGTTCTCACCTATTTTTGTGTTGGATTTACACTTTGGATTACCGTATTGTTTTTTTCTCTGGACTCTGCTAACTGTGTGTGGTACACCGAAGATCAAGTCACTTGGATATATACTGGATCAGTCACCTCTCTGTTTCTGTTGTGCGCTGGGCTAACTCAGATTTCTCTCTCTCTCCGTTTCCACCGGGAGTGAAAGCTGGGAGGATCTGCAGAGCCGCTTCAGACGTCACAAGCCAATTCCTCACCACCACCTACTGGGAGTATCTGCAGAGCCGCAACAATCTTCACATGCCAGATTCCCCGTTTGTTCGGTTGCTCAACTTCATTCCATCTTGTAACTCTGAGAATAAATACGCCCTTGCTTTGGCTAACTCTGAACAACTCTCTCTGTGCCGTTGCGTTTGAGGTCGGTTACAAACCCTAACACTTGGTTCTGTATGAGCCTCCTGAGATTGTGCTTCATACAGTAAAAATGCCCCACTGCTTTCACCTCGAGGTTGGAGAGGATTTGACACATCCATTGAGATTCTCATCGGATTTGCTTTGTTTTGAGCTACAATACATTCTCAAATCCAATGCAAATGGCATGCAATGCATTTATAATGCAAATAAAAATGCATACCTGTACAATATTTCATAATATCTAGGCCTAGTGTGTACGGGGCTTAAACTATACTCACTTAGATGCGTGTCGACAAAGGGATCGACACATCCATTGAGATTCTCATCGGATTTGCTTTGTTTTGAGCTACAATACATTCTCAAATCCAATGCAAATGGCATGCAATGCATTTATAATGCAAATAAAAATGCATACCTGTACAATATTTCATAATATCTAGGCCTAGTGTGTACGGGGCTTAAACTATACTCACTTAGATGCGTGTCGACAAAGGGATCATGCGAAGATGCCGAGGGGAGGGTGTTTGTGGGTAAACTAACACAGGAAGTGGGGACAGCTGTACGAAAGATAGGTGCTAGTTTGTGGTTTTGACAAATAACCGTGACACGTCTGACAAACATGAGCATGAAACGTTCACTCTTAATGCTGGGAGTATGATTCAGCGAGGGGCAGAGAGTTTATATTACGTCCGTGTGTTCGATAACGCCGTTTATCATGCGGCTTCTTCTTCCCTCGCTGTAAATCATCTTCTTTACATCTGCAAGACGAGCACATTTCCAGTGTTCTGTTTTGACAAGGCAGTCACGCCGCTGAAAGCCTGTCTCGGAGCAGAGATGTATATTAAGAGGTGATAATTGCCAAACTCGGTTGTTGTCGAGAGTGGCTGCGACTACGTTTCCCCGCAACGGTTCCTTGGACTCCATTCATTGGTACACGGTTTGATTTTGTTTTCATCTGCGGCTATGATTACAGTCGAGCTCACAGTCGAGTCTGCGTGCCGTAGAATACGATGACATGTTGTTCTTATTAGATCAAAAACAAATGACCCTCCTTGGATGAAATGTGGACGGGTTCAAAGCTGCAAATGATGCGTAACAATGAGAGAAGAACATAAAAAACCTTGATAGTGTTCATCGAGAGAGAGAGACAATGTTGCTGTCAGTGCTGTTGTGTTTACATGCATCATAAGGCTTAGAGACTGTTGTGTTTACATGCATCATAAGACATACTGTTGTGTTTACATGCATCATAAGGCCTACAGACTGTTGTGTTTACAATGGCAGGGCCCCATTCCCCGTACCTGGTTCAACTAAGTCGATCAAAAGTCCCATTAGCCAGCTTAAATTAACCCGATGATTGAAGTCAGGCTATCTCGGTTTCTCGAAGGCTGATTCGGTCTCGTTAATTCGAACCAGACTTCAGTAATTAGGATAATTGCACGTGGCCGTTTTACCTGAAAAGGGGGAGGTGTCGATCGCCGAAAACCATGATTTTCTAACAAAAAGATATTGCAGACAAGTTAAATACATATCTATAGGCTAATTTGAAGTCTCTCATTACCCCAATCAATCAGATTATATTTCTTTAATTGTGCCTGCTGGCAGTAGGCTTAATGGAATGAATAATCAAATAAGATCTTGCTAGCGAAAATAATTGTTTCAACTCTTTCAGAATAAGTAGATAAAAACAAGCCCAAAGAGTATCTAATTGATAAGAATGAATAGATACTTATGATATATGATATACTGTACTGTATTAGAGCCATATGAAGTCCGTTTAATTTTTTTCCAAATTCTATTTAATTTTTTTCCAAATTCCGTTTTTTCCGTTTTAATATTTCAGAATTCTGTATTTTGCTTTGTACGCTCATTTTACCATCAGAAATAGTGTCTAATAAGTGGGAATGAATAAATGTCCACAATTTAATAAGATATAACAGTCCATTTAATAGGGCTGTATTAAATACTTCGAAGCTTCGTTCGATGGGCATGGGATTCGAATATGAAAATAAAATTTGATTATTAAAAAATATAAAAATATAAATGATATATATATATTTTTTTGCAAAATCAACTCTGCCTCTCTTTGTTAATTACAACAAGCAATGCTGTTTGTTATTTAAGATGAGGTCAGACTCGGCACTGACAGATTTGTGTTCATTGTGCTGCTTTTATAAAGCCTCAAATGATGGCTTACAATATTTCATGAAAGCAAAGTGTTTTGTTTGTCTAAGATTTAAAAAGGTTTAAACTTTACAGCACTGACAAAGTTGAACAAAGTGCTGTACAAGTCCCACAACATTTAAAAAAAAAATAAATAAAAAAGTTGATTCCATTTTTATTGCTCAATTCCGCGATTCTGTGATCGCGATTCCGTGATCGCGGATTTCATATGGCTCTATACTGTATGCGCTTAGGTATCATGTACTATATAAATACATGGTTCCCAAAGTTTTCAAGGCGCGACTCCCAAAATAACTGTATCAGAGAGGCTTGGAGGCTATTAACAGTTTCACTATTAATCAGGTTTTAATCTGTTTCAGACATCATCTATACATGCATTGAATTGATTAACCTTTGGTTTATACCAGTCATGTCCATCACCCTCTTTTTCATCATCAGATAACAGTGCTTGATCAGATAAATGCATTTTCTCAAATTCATTCATCAAAACGTCAAAGGCTTGCAATTGCTCATTCACTTTTCTCAAGTCACGTCCACGTCAACAAGTCCGTCAAACAGCGCATCTCCTCAGACATTTTAATCCCAGTTACAATATCACAATAACGTGTGATACAATTCAACAATCCACAGATTCAATCCTCGTAATTCACATCCACAATCCACGCGTAAAGACGCTTCAATTTATGCTTGAATTAAACACAATCCGGGCGCTCAGGTTAAGCAAATACATCCACAGTGGATAATATGAAACGAATCAGAGCCAAACGCTCCAATAGGATCCAAGTTTCATTCATTAAAAATATCCCTGCGGGATTCACATTTGCAATGCTCCGTTATTAAAATAACCACATAGTGTGTCGCGTGCGCCATATAGCTATGACGTGCATTATTTAGGACAAAGTAAATCTATAGGCTGAATATGATTTATTATCAGCATTTTAGGTCTATTATTTTACATTTCAAAAGCCCCCTCTAAAAAAACTAAGCACAAAAACATTATTCAGAATGGAATAATGGGATCTCTGAGGAAGGGAGCTGGCATTTCTTTGCGAGGGAGTGGCCAGTTTATCCAGCTAACCTGGGCTGGAGCAGGTTCAAATTTTTCGATCTGTTGCCATAGTGATTTAGACAAACCTGCTTTGTGGAACCGAAAAGCCTGACTTATGTCAAGTTATCCTGAAGATGATCCGGCTAACTCAGTTAGCCACATACGGGGAACGGGGCCCAGGTCTACAGACTATTGTGTTTACATGCATCATAAGGCAGGTCTACAGACTATGTGTTTACATGCATCATAAGGCAGGTCTACAGACTATTGTGTTTACATGCATCATAAGGCAGGTCTACAGACTATTGTGTTTACATGCATCATAAGGCAGGTCTACAGACTATGTGTTTACATGCATCATAAGGCAGGTCTACAGACTATTGTGTTTACATGCATCATAAGGCAGGTCTACAGACTATTGTGTTTACATGCATCATAAGGCAGGTCTACAGACTATTGTGTTTACATGCATCATAAGGCAGGTCTACAGACTGTGTTTACATGCATCATAAGGCAGGTCTACAGACTATTGTGTTTACATGCATCATAAGGCAGGTCTACAGACTATTGTGTTTACATGCATCATAAGGCCTACAGACTACTGTTCAGTGTGATGTTCCTCACACAGTGGACACAGCGTGGGCGGCCCCTGTATATGTATGCCAGGTGACAGGGGCTGCAGAGAGACAGGTTGTCATGAGAATGCATCCAAACATCTCTGTGTGTGCACACATGCACACACAGAGACGTGCACACACACTTGTGCCCATATAGCCACACACACACACACACACACACACACACACACACACACACACACACACACACACACACACACACACACACACACACACACACACACACACGTGCTAACACATAAACAAACAAACAGACACACAATCATGTGCATGAGTACACACACACACACACATGCACACACAGAGACATGCACACACACGTGTGACCATACAGACAGACACACACACACACCAACACATGTGCAAACACACATGCTAACACATACACAAACAAACAGACACACAAACACTCACTCACACACACACACACACACACACACACACACACACACACACACACACACACACACACACACACACACACACGAAAACACATGCATGCTAACACACACAAACACGGGTGACACCCGCCAGCTCGAGGGAAATCACCAGCAGTCCCTGTTCACTTCTCTCTACCCACAGAGACACAGCAGCTCACAAGATTCACGACACTGACACGACACCTCGCTCTGACTCTCCGGCTTGGTTACTTTTCAAGGGGTTTGATGACGTCCCTCTACGACCACACCGCCAACGCCCGCTAGCCCCGCCTGCAGACTGGTCTAAGTGCTGCCACTGCCACTGCCACTTTCATTTTGCTGCAGAGAATGACTGGAACTCCCTTTTGTCACTTCCATCATGTGTTTATAAGCAGAAACTGCAACAGTCCCTATAGCTGACTATTCATTCCCCTTCTCCTCTCTATATATTACACACCTGCAACTGTCAGCCTTTTAACTGTTCTGCTTCATGTACAGGTATGTAGCATGTATGTCATTTTATTTGGTTGTTTGTTTGAAGTGTGTTTTAATTATTTCCCTTACTATGTGATGTATGTACCATCTGTCTCTTTTCTATTTATTTTATTTAAAAAATAAAACCTTCAAGGGGCCCTTTTGTCCTCCTCCCCGCCATCAATTTGTTCTTAATTGACCTACCTGGAAGGGGGGGGGGGGGGGGGGGGGGAGAAGCATATACGAGGGGCTATTCTGATTTCATTTGCATCTTACAGGTGACACTCGTGAAGACGACAAGGTTGCCACAAGCCCCTTGAACTGAGGACAGGAAAGGCAAGAGCCGAGTGCTCGAAGGCAGATTGAAGCCTTGAAAGAGTGTCTTGGAACACGCAGAATAATGAGGCTGCGGAACCTTTTTGTATTTTATTTTTTTTATTATTTTTTAAACAAACATGACAACACACGATAAGATATACAAGCATTAATTAACAGTGCATATCCAATGAAATCACCATTTAGTTAAATGTCTTATACAGGATATACCCCTAATACCTGTTATCTAGTACCCTACACACATATGCTCTAGCTCGTACCCCCCCCTCCCGGACCCCCCATTGGATAATCCATCCATTATAACTTGTTCCTACCAGACACTACCTTTATATGCTAGCTTTTATTCTCTCCACCACTTCTAACCACATTGTCATTTTGGATTCATTGAGACCCAAAATTCTTGCTGTAGATATTTCTTGATAAATCACATCGAGATATGTAAGAATCCAGACCTTCCGGCAAATTTTTTCCGGTTGAAACCATCGTGATGCTATCAGCTTTTTAGCCACTGTGATACCAGATAAAACCAATCTCTTTAGCTGTGGATGTACTGCACACTCAAAGACATCATTCAGCAGTAATACAGAGGGGTGTACAGGTATATTCAGAGTTAAGAGATTTGATAATTGTTGGGTCACTTCTTTCCAGAATATCTTAACTGGTGGGCAGTCCCAGTACATGTGCATAAATGTCCCCTTGTCCCCATTTGTACATAAGGAGCATTTGGGGTCTTGTTTAAGACCCATTTTGTTCAGTCTTATAGGAGTTAAGTATGTCCTGTGAATATAGTTAAGATTGATTTGTTGATGGTCCGGGTTCCTTGATGCAAGTCGAACATTTGCCCAGGCTTCTTGCCAGTCAAAATCTATCTCCAGGTCTGGTATATCCCTCCTCCAGACTGAGTCTAGATGGAGGGTTTCATATGAGGATGTTAGTAATTGATGATAAAAATCTGAAACAAAACCTCTCGCTGTCTCTCTTTCATAGAAGAATTTGTGGTATCTGTGGTGTACAATTGGTATCCTTAATGGAACACTGTGAGCCTTCAAACATGCCAATAACTGTGCGTAAAAATAATATGTGGACTTGGTGAGATACATTTTTTTGCGTATTTCATCATAACTACAAAAACCCTGTTTGTTGAAAACATCTCCTAATGAGTGTATGCCTTGCTTTTCCCATCTAGGGAATCTTATAGGTTGTTTTCCAATCAAGAGTGCATTGTTATTGAATAAGGGAGTATGATTATGCCATTTCTGTGGGATAGAATATTTTTTTTGTGTTTCACGCCATATCCGGATCGCATGAGTAATTATGGGGCCAAATTTCCGTTTGCATTGCTTAATTGATAATTTGGTGTATACTATGTCCTTCAGCCTATGTGGAGCTACTATATTTTCTTCTAAATTTCTCCAGGATACTGATGCTTGGGGATCAAACCATGTTGTCAGTGGTCTTAAAGTGTACGCCTTAAAATAGTGGTAGAAATCTGGAAATGCCATACCACCGTCTGCTCTGTTTCTTCTTCTTCTTCTTCTTATTTGAATTTCCGGCAGTGTAGACGCATCGTGGCGTATTACTGCCCTCCACAATTCTTGCTTCGCCCACACTTGAGAAAGTTTACACTCCTCTTCTTCTTCTCATCTTCAAAACACATTTCTATCGTCTCTGTCTCCTTCTTCTCTGCTCCTCTTGTCATACAATCACAATACAAACATCATCTCCTCTCTTGGAGGGCCCCCCCAAGAGGGGGAACCCTCCATCTCATCGCCACCAGAATCCTCCCAATTACTGTGCGGTGGATCTTTTTATACGTGGTGGTTTGTTGTTCCAAATAAATTTGTATGTGGAGGAGTGTAATTATTTCCAGTAACCCTCTGGAGGGGGTAACGGTAGCATTGAGCTGAAGAAGTTGATTCTAGGTAGGACATCCATCTTAACTATTGATACCCGTGCCTGTACTGAGTTTTTGAGTTTTGACCACCTGTCAAGGTCGTATTTGATTTTGTTTTGGATTTTTACGTAATTGTGCTTCACCGTTTGGCTTATGGTAGGGAATATTTCAACTCCCAAACATCTAAAGTGTTTTACCATCTGTATCTCTTGTGGGAGGGTTATATTTCTTTTTGCAGGGGCGTTAAGTGGGAGGAAGGCCGACTTCGGCCAATTTATCCTGAATCCCGATAAATCTCCAAAGTCCTCAATCAGCTTGAGAAGATGAGGCAATGCGGTGTTGGGGTTTTGCATGAACAGTATTACGTCGTCCGCATATAAACAAATTTTATGTTGTGTGCCCTTGATTACGATTGGTTCTATGGATTGGGATTGTCTTATATATTGTGCTAAAGGCTCTAATGATAGATCGAATAGTCCAGGACTAAGAGGGCAACCCTGTCTGGAAGAACGTGATACCGGAAAGATTTCGGAGGTGATTGTACCTGTTGTAATCATGGCCGATGGGTCTTTGTATAATACTTTAATCAATGAATCCTTTTCCTAACCCCATCCTTTCTAATACTGCCCATAGATACGACCATTCCAACCTGTCAAAAGCTTTCATTGCATCCAGGGACAGCATCGCCTTAGGTGTGGTGTCGTCCTTGTTAGCATCTAGTACGTGTAGTAATCGTCTTATGTTATCAGTGATCAAGCGGCCTCTTATGAAGCCAGTTTGGTCCGGATGAATTAAAGACGTCATGTGCTTTTGTAGTCTGATGGCTAATACCTTAGAGTACAGTTTGATATCGGTTCCGAGGAGGCTTAAGGGTCTATAACTACCGCACTCGGTGGGGTCTTTGTCTTTTTTAAGGAGGACTGTTATGAGTGCAATATTGTCGTGTTTATGGAAGTTCCCCTCATTGACTGAGTATAAAATCATATTTAGGCTGCGGAACCTTTATTGCATTGTTGTTGTTGTCGTTATTGCATCTCGGGGGAAACAGATTTGTCAGGGAAAGCTGATCATATGAAAGTCATATCATCACACCTGCACGGACTACAGCGTATGATGTATATACCATGCCAGTTAGGGTACCTTGTGTATACTGCACCTTGTGTATACCATTTACTTTGACTCTTACTGATAGTATACATTAAAATAAAAGTTCTTTATTGCCTATATTTATTGTAACTTATAATATAAGCAATAGGGCATACAGACCCTCATCTGCATCTTTGTTTACACTGTTTACTTTTCTCATATTTTTATATTCAGATCTACTTTTATTGCCTATATTTATGTCTTTCTACTATTACCCTGCCCATACCTGTACCTCCACTCCCCCATGCTGCTATGATGCCCAAATGTTCCCAAGGGATCAATAAAGGAATATGTTATCTTATCTTATCAACATACAGAGAGAAAAATGGATGCTTGCTTTTTGTAGGCTATTTAAGTTTAAGTTTAAGTTTATTTGCAAAAGGGACAGTGCATATTAATCAACAATAAATGTAAATACGCCAGAATTAGCCAGAAGGCTAGATTTCATCTGTAGTCCCTGGCCAAGAAGTTAAAAAAGGCATAAACCTAAAGTGATAAAAAAAAGGTTATCATACATAACATACATCAAATAGGCAAAAACACACATATAAAACAGAATAGAGGTGAATTGCATACACACACAGTTAATGAATTTAGCTGTGGATGCAGCTCCAGTGTTCTTTGAGCCATTTGAATAAGCATGTTTTTTCTTTAGTGTAAGCTGTTGTTACCTGGTCCACAACCATTGTTGCTCCATGTATTGGACCTTTACTGGTGCCGTTAACTCACATGTCTCAGGTGTGATTATCCCTAATGTTCTGCATGCCGTTTGGGGCAGAGCAGCCATGAACTTCAAATAATTTATTGTCAATACTTACATTACATTTACATTTAGTCATTTAGGTCAGCAGGAAGGGTACAACTCTGGCAGCTAAGGGTAAGTGACATTGTTCGTCAAACAGTGTTGGACTTGAGTGCTAAAATCTTGAGTGCATATTAGCATAGTAGGTAGTAATATAGCCAAGGTAGATTACTCAGTAGCAAAGTGTATAATAGTAAAAGACAGCATGAAGGTTAGTAGTTTCATTTTAGTATTTTTTTATGAACTTACTTATTGGGACATAAGCTAAGGTCTTGGATGTTCTGAAGCGTATCGGGACACTGTCATACAGTAAGAGGTTTATTTTTGCTAGTACAAAGAATGTCACTCACTTAACAAATGTACTTCACTCACTGAGTCATAATACTGAGCTGAGAAAATCCCAGCAAATGCCAGTAATGGCAGCGCTATCAGGTACGGGGCCAAGCGCGCCTCCTGCCAACCAGCGTAGCTATTAGCCAAGTACTTTGGGGTCATTCCCAAACCAAACAAATACTGCACCTACAAAAACAAAACTGCCATTATTGCACTTGCCTTGTTATCACTATGATATTCACTTTGCAATTTTCTTACATATTTAGATTCAGCAGTTGCAGATCTCACCAGTGTTTTTGTTTTGGCGCTATGGCAACACAAGGAGAACCAGGTCCAGAGATAGAGTCTGTGCTCCGCTGCAGTTTTCACTCAGAGCTGCGACTGTGTTCTGAAGTTATTGTTTACTGGCTGGTGGCTGGTGTGGCTGATATGATCGGCAGTAGAAGTATGTGTTTTCTGTTCCCGGTGAACGCTTAGAGTACATAAACCATAAACAGCCTACTGGAAAATAGCAGTCAAACATGTCAACCCTTTATTCATCTGGAACTGAAATGTTGGTCTTGTTTTAGTTTTTTCTTTCCAGATACCATGCAGGGGTATATCAAGAACCTCTGAATAGTCTACATTACATTCACATTGTGGGGTTCCTCCAGGGATATGCTGAGGAAACTTTCTCCCTTGTGAAACCAAAGACACATTTCCATGAAAGTGGACAAATAAAAACATCTATCTATCTATCTATCTATCTTTATTGATGTAAAGCGTGTGGAAGCGGCAAATAGAATATACAGTACAGTAAAGAGAATCCATTCAATTCAGAACTGTATATGTTGAATACAACATGTCCAGTGTACTGTAAATCAGATTTTTGGCCCAACGGTATATTCCTCTCCGAATTATTATTATATAATTTGTGGATTAGCCTGTTCAAATGTTTTCTAATATCCACTGCTTACATTCAATTCAAATTCATTGTCATTACACAGCACAAGTACAGTACAACGAAAATAAGTTTGACATCCAACCAGAGTGCAAATGTAACATGCAACAGTAATATACAATGTACAGGAGGTGATTCAACTGGGTATAAAATATATAAATGAGTACTACTGAGTAATAGAGCTAATCAGATGCATGTACAGAGCTGTAGTATTAAGTACAGTGATACAGGTATAAAGACACAATGGTAGTAAGCCATACTGGCCAGCAGTGTAACTAGTAAGAGTACGATATAGATATAGTATCTACAGACAAAAAATATACTGTTATAGCCTTCACACATCATCCAGGGGCATTTGACTGAGCAACACTTGCTCTTATCCCCGTGTCACGCGGGACCGCCACGGGCCACGCACGGCGAAATGTGCTCAGTCATCCACTCACTCAGTCACGGACGATCTGGCGGGGACATTTTACCGGACGCTTACGCAGGCAGCGCCGCGGGTCTGCGCGGGTTTTGTGCTTGTTCAGCAACAACCTGCGATAAGCAGCGACACACAGTCACAAGGTGACTACTGAAACCACAGTCTTGGATGCTGAGTAGCTCCACTGGGGACGGTTGGAGGTTAAGTGCCTTGCTCAAGGGTACCCCCTCCCCCCCTTAGTTCCCTTACTTACTTCCCCGATTGTCTCCCCTATTGGCTTCTATATTTTGTTACTCGTGGTTTTATGTTTTTGTATATTGTTCCCTGTTTCCCTGTGGTTCTGTGTTTTTTGTTTTGCCTATTGTCAGCGACTTTGGGTAATTGAAAAGCGCTATACAAATAAAATGAATTATTATTATTACCTCAACTGTAGTTGTTGTTGTGGAGATTCCAACCGGCGACTTTCCAGTCACAAACACCTTCTCCTTTAGGCCTTTTTGTTGCGCTCAAACGGCACGGTGGTGTACAGAATCTAAAATGCACAGGGCGCAACGAGCAATACCGTTGAATACCGTTGCTACCTCAGCTAATGTTACATAAGCTACATAGGGCCTACATTACTACCGGTAGCATTGATAGCTAACGCTAACCAATGTTGGCAACTGTCGATACGTTTTCAATAATTCATACATTTTCAGATACCTCAGATGTGTGATCCCTCCCCTCGGTTTATTTGATTGGTCCGTCGATAGGTAGGTGACGTTGACGTCGGTGCGCTCCGTGGCTAACGTAGAAACGTTTTCAATTGAGAGCGCCCCGAAAACGCGGCTCTTCCAAAATGTGGGGCGCGTAGTCTGGAGGAGACGCAACAAAACCATTAAAAAGCATAGAAAAAAGGCGCGTTCAAAAAGGCGCATGATCACAACCTCATGCTGCAGCCCTGTATACTTAATGGCTCTACATGCTCGATCGACAACAACACGACAGCAACACAACATGGGCTCTGCGACATCTGCGACCTTCGTAGAGTGGGTTGCAGAGGATGTACCTAGCACAAAAAAACTAGCGACAGCAACGCAACTGTTCACGTAGATGTTGCGCATCATTGATTGGTTGATTAGCGAATGGAGGCGGGGCTGTCATATAATATTGGTTGCTACAGTGTTGCTGGTTATCGAGATTCAAAAATAGCTAGCTAACGTTATCGATATTACATTGAATTTGATTGTACATTTAATTTTTACCATGAACCAATTACAAGAAAGATTATCAGAAGAAGTGAGAAAATACAAACATTTGTATGACTGCTCATGACAGTCAAATGACCATGAACTCATGGAAAGAGATCGGCGAAAGTATTGGGATGGACTGGGTTGATCCTACCAAGGAATGGAAGAAAATCCGTGACAAGTTTGTCCGAATTAAGAGGACATTGAGCAAGAAAAGTGGAGCTGCAGGTGGAAGTCAGAACAAGCCGACCTTCTACATCATGCTGTCCTGGCTAGAAGTGTTTATTAAACACCAGGAGGCGGAGACCAATTATCCTGAGGTAACGTTAAATACAAACAACTTTTGATTACCAACGTTAGCTAGCTAACGTTAACTTATCTAGCTAACGTTAAAACTAACCTAAACTAACAAACTAACTTAACTAACAAACTTAACAAACTAAACTAACTAAATATAACTATATTACACTACAAGAACACAAGCAAAAAAAACATAAATACGGCTATTATATGGGTTGCTATCAATGGGTGGGTTTGCGAAGGGAAAATCGTTATGTTGCTTGCTAGGGAAGCTAGCTACATACGGGATACAATGTTGCTTAAGCTATGCGTAGCCTTTGCAGAAGTATAAATTGCAGAGTGCTTGCAACATTGTTGTGTTGTCCATGTTGTGTTGCTGTCGTGTTGTTGTCGATCAAGCATGTAGAGCCCTTAACACAACATGATCACAGCCTCATGCTGCAGCCATGTATACTTACTACACAATGTCAGCTCAAAAGCTTCAACTTTTGATCAACTTTTTCCACCCTTGATCCCATATAGGCCTTGGGAACCCACAGAGAACATGGAGCTCATTCTCATGATCAGTCCTTCGCCTTGAGAAAAGATTTGAATCGCTGACTTCTGTGCATTGAGAAGCCATACAGCTTAGGTATGAATGATAAATTATTGGATAAGGGAAGAGTGATTAAAAGAGCTTGAACAGAGTCTGGCAAGGGTGAGACATTTTAAGTGCACTCAGTGCCCCCCTCCACGCACGCACGCGCACACACACACACACACACACACACACACACACACACACACACACACACACACACACACACACACACACACACAAATGTACAAGAAGTCTGAGTGACTCCACTCCTGTCACTGGGTGCCTGCTGTGAAAACAGCCCCCCCCCCCTCCCTCTCTCTCTCTCTCTCCCTCCCTCTCTCCCTCTCTCCCTCCTCACCCACTCCCCCCCCTCTCTCTTCCCTGGACGCTAGCCTGACATACCAGACCTTGTTCGTTAGTGCATATTTTTACCCCGCCGTTACTAAATTAGGAAGCCAGGCAGAGCAAACGGGAGGGTGACTGGCTGCCAACGCAGAAGAAGAAGAAGGGTCTGATCGGGCGGCATGGGTTTGCCGAGGGCCCACACCAGCCCTACCAGCTTCATTAAGAGCCACTTGGGTTTCAGAAATAGAAGCCCAACAGGGACCGGGGCCAAGCAGAGACCAGAACACCCCGGCCAAGAACTCACGGGACAAACAAACAAATAAACGTGTCGTCTCAAGGCCTGCCAGAATCAACCGGCAGCAGCTACCCCAAGGAGCCATAAGGAGTTATCTTGGGCAGTCGTGCACACAAAGTGCCCCGAGTTTATAACCGGTGACAGCGCACATACTGCCAGCCTGATACGGAATAAATTAACCTAGAAAACTGTCTCCAGGGACCAATTTCTTAAAGCTGCCTCAGAGACGTTTCTTCTTGTTTGTTTGGCATGGCTTTTTGGGCACTGATGTGAGAGAGGATATTTTCATAAGGAAATTTACATTTCCTCTCCTCTCTCTCTCTGTGTTTGGCATAGAGCATTCATATACTCTCAGAGTACGGAGACACGTCTATGTGGAACATAGGGATTCTTTTCCATCTCTCTGTAGACCAGGTAATGGATGGCTGGTAGAGGAACACGTACAAATAATTGAGTCTCATGTGTGGTTAGTGGTTCTTTATGGTTTTTATCTGAAGACTTTATGAAAGACTGTCTGATGTTCGTGAGAGAAACGTTTACAGGAAAGCTGCATGGGAGTGTTGCATTTATTTATTTTGCATTTATTTCGAATTCTTTGGACCTTATGGTGTTCTTGTTTTGTTCTTGACTTATTGTGATGTTTCTTCTTGACTTGTTTGAGGAGGACGTGTACGGCCCATGGGGACATTAACGTGTGTTGTCGGGCCTTACAAATAAATTTGATTTGATTTGTTTTATGTGTTTTCACACATGAAAAATCACATTTCTCACATGTTAACACATGCATTTCCAGTGTTTATATGTATTATTATATTATTATATTTCACATATACTGTATATAAGATATTCCTTTATTGAACCCTTTGGGGAAATTCGGGTGTCATAGCAGCATGGGGGGGAGGGGAGGTGATACAGGTATTGGCAGGGTAATAGTAGAAAGACATAAATATAGGTAATCAAATTAGATCTGAATATAAAAATATGAGAAAAAATAAACAGTGTAAACAAAGGCGCAGATGAGGGTCTGTATGCCCTATCGGTTATATCGTATGTTACAATACATATGGGAATAATGAATTTGAATCTGAATGTACATGCAGTATACCATGAGTAAGAGTAAAGGTCAACAGTATACACAAGGTGCAGTATACACAATGTACCCTAACTGGCATGATATACGTCATGCGCTGTAGTAGTTTTGTAGTAGTTTTGGTGGTTAAGAGTCAGACACACTTAGTGGTCAGACATTCCTAGTAGTTCTCGTTGTCATGGTATCTCTGGTATGTTTGCTCGCACATATTATCACATGTGATCTAGTTCACGTGAAGCTGATCACATTGTGAATCATGTAGGCCTGTTACATGTAGTGTTCATGTAACCCTACTTTACATGTAGTGTTCATGTAGGCTACTTTACATGTAGTGTTCATGTAATCCTACTTTACATGTAGTGTTCATGTAAGCCTACTTTACATGTAGTGTTCATGTAAGCCTACTTTACATGTAGTGTTCATGTAAGCCTACTTTACATGTAGTGTTCATGTAATCCTACTTTACATGTAGTGTTCATGTAGGCCTACTTTACATGTAGTGTTCATGTAATCCTACTTTGTTCATGTAAGCCTACTTTACATGTAGTGTTCATGTAAGCCTACGTTACATGTAGTGCAAGTGTTCCAATTAGTTTAAAAACGTAATAATACCATCCCCATTTCACCGCGATTGATGGGACATTTATGTGTTTGGAATAAGGTTATAGGACCTGTATACCAAATAGATATCAGAGTAAACAATGGTGCAGATAAGGGTCTGTGTGCCCCATCGGTTACAATAAATATAGGCAATAAAGAATTTGAATCTATATATATATACTATATTAAGAGTTAAGAGCAAGAGTAAAAGTAAACAGTATACACAAGTATACAAAAGCTGAATGAATGAATGAATGAATGAATGAATGAATGAATGAATGAATGAATGAATGAATGAATGAATGAATGAATGAATGAATGAATGAATGAAAACTTTATTTAACAGATTGCAGAATGGGTACAATACAGTACGGCTCAATACACACAATTGTTAAGGGGATGCAGACCTGAGAAAGACGTTTGTCTTGTTTCCATCAGGGTCCCCCATTTTCAATTCATATAGACATTTATGACATACACAACATACATGACATTTATGGCATAGGGACATATAGGTATTTAGTACTGATACATTTGTGACATAAACGGTATTCAAATATACAGTACTGTTACCCCTAGATCCTGACAGAGTATATACATATGATGGGGAGGGGACTGTACATTAGGAGGGGGTGGGTGGGTGGGAGAGAGATATACATACGGCGGGGAGGGAATATATACATGCGGTGGGGAGGAGACTGTCTATTAGGAGGTGGTGGGGGTTGTGGGCATTTACGGTGGCCAGTTTCGAATTGCAGCCTCCCGTAGGTGCTCTTTAAGAGCGGTTTTGAATGTGGGTAGGGATTCACATTCCTTTACAGCTTTGGGTAGGGCGTTCCACATTGATGTGGCATAATTGCTAAACGTGTTTAGTCCCTTGTTTGAGCCGAATCTGGGTTTAACATGATTTGTTGAGCTTCCTCTGGTGTAGTGGTTGTGGTATTCACTGACCTTTGGGAAGTATTTTGACATGTACATGGGTACCTTAGTCGTATAGTGTATCTTGTAGACCAGGCCCATTGCAAGTTGCTGTACTCTGTCGTCTACTCTAAGCCATCCTAGGTTGTCAAAGTGGGCAGGGGTGAGGTGGGTTCTGGGGGTAAGGTCAAGTAGTAGTCTGACCAGTTTGTTTTGTGATGTTTGTAATTTTGTTTTAAGCGCCTTTGAGGTGCTTTGGTACCATGAGGTGCACGCATAGTCGTAGTACCCTTGAATGAGTGCTCCTGCCAGAGTCTTCAGGGTATTCTTGTTTACCAGAGAGGAGATCCGGTACAAGAATCTAGTTCGTTGGTTGACTTTTTTTATTACATTGGATGCCATTTTGTCACAGGAAAGATTTGCCTCTAGGATGGAACCCAGGTAGGTAATTTCGTCTTTCCTTGTGACAATATTGTCACCCACTGCAACTGAGAAGCCGTCGGTCTTGCTGAGTTTGTTATTTGAACCAAAGAGAATGGACTCTGTTTTGCCCATGTGTAATGATAGTTTGTTATCAGCGAGCCATATGCAGATTTTGCCTAGTTCAGAGCTGAGGGTTTTTTCCACCTGCAACTTGTTCTTGTCAGAGACCAGCAGGGCTGAGTCGTCCGCAAACAGGAACAAGTTGCAGTCACAGACTGACGACATGTCATTTGCATAAATTAGGAAGAGTAGCGGTCCTAGTATGCTTCCTTGTGGAACACCACAGCTCACTGTGAGGGGGGGGGATAGAGTACCGTTTACCTCTACCATCTGTTCTCTCCCCTCCAGGTAGGATTGCATCCAGCTCACTGATAAGCTATCAAAACCAATTGCTTTTAGCTTGTCAATCAGAATGGAGTGATTGACAGTGTCGAAGGCCTTTTGTAGGTCCAGCATCGTCCACCTCTTGTTTGATGTGGTCTTTCAAATAGAGGAGGCATGTGTCAGTGGAGTGGGACGTTCTGAAGCCAGATTGGAATTCGTAGATTCGATTTTTTTCCGCCAGGTACTTTTCGACCTGTTTGAAGACTATTTTCTCCATGACTTTCGAGATGGAGGTAAGAATAGAAACAGGGCGGAAGTTGCCTGGGTCTAATTTGCTGCCCTTTTTGTGCAGAGGGGTCACTCTCGCAATTTTGAAGTCCTTGGGGACGTGTCCCTGTTTTATAGAGAGGTTTATTATGTGAGTGATAACTGGGGTGATGGCGGCTGCTGCGTCTCTGAGGAATTTGGAGGGGATGTTGTCATGGCCAGTGGCCTTGTTAGGTTGGAGGGCGCTCAATTTTTTGAGTACCTCATCGGTTGTTACCATTTCAAGTTTGAAGTCGTCTTTGTGGACCCCTAGGTTTTTGTAGTATGCTACTATGTGTTCTACCCCATAATGCCCTGAGTGGGAGGGTAGTTTGTTTACCAGTGTTGTGGCTATGTTTGTGAAGAAGATGTTTAAGTAATTGGCTACATCCAGCTTGTCTGTGATGAGCGTGTTGTCCGTCTTTATGTTTATGTTTGAGAATCTGGTTTTAAGTTTTTTACTGCATCCTAGTTGATTATTGAGTAATTTCCAAAGTTCGCAGGGTTTGTTTTTGTTTTCCTCAGTTTTGTCGTTGATGAAATTTCTTTTTGCGGTTTTGATCATGGTGTTTACGTCATTTCTTAGTCTGTTTCTTTGGATTTTTAGTTCAACCACGTGGGCTTGGAGTTCACTGTTTGAGCTTTTGGAAAGCTTTGTCTGACTTTTATGAAGTTCAGAGCATTTTTTGTCTCTGGTTTTCATAGCGGCCAGTATTTCAGTGTGCATCCATGGCTCAGCGCGATTTTTAACCCTGGTGGTTCTTATGGGTGCCATGTTGTTGAGTATTGCTGTGAATTTTGTTTTGAATCCAAGCCATGTTTGTTCAACCTGTGTACCACTGAGTTCATCTGACCAGTCCAAGCTCCCCAGTTCTAGGTTAAAGGCCTCTCTAGAGTAAGTTTTGAGGTCTCTAGATGTGACTGTTTTGTGACAGCCGGCCTTCTGTTTTAGCTTTTTGCGGGTACAGAAAATCATATAATGATCACTTAACCCGCATGCTATCACCCCTTTATTGGAGATCATGGACTTGTCAGAGGTCAAAATGAGGTCAATGGTGGTTTGTGTCGAATCACATACCCTTGTGGGTTGGGTGATTAGCTGGCTGAAACCGTGCAGATCAGAAAACCTACTGAAGGCCTTGAAGACGGGTGCTGCTTTACGCAGCATATCCGTGTTCCAGTCCTCAATAAGCATTTTTTCTACCCCCTCCACCCCAGCTAAACACCCATCAAGTGTGTCATAAAAGCCACTCTGTTCTGGCGGTCTATAGATTGTGCCTACTAGTACTGGTTTCGCCCTGTCTAATAAGATTTCAATCCAAACAGTTTCAATTTCGTCATGGTTAAGGTCAGTACGGTTGATGTATTTGGTATCTTTGTGTATATACACGCAGACGCCACCTCCATGCTGGTTTCATTCAGCTAATCATCACTGTTTATTAACGATCAACAATTAATTAATTAATTGCTTAAAGTGAAACAGAAAGTGAACCTATAGTTTTTATAAAGGTAGAATCTGTAATGCTGTCAAACAGCGACCTCTAGGTAAAAGAGCCCCGCTTGGAGTTGAGTGGGGGAAGGGGAGGTGTTGCTACTGCTGGCCACAACTCGGGCTCTGCCAAGAGAGGTCTGGAGAAATTCACACTATAATAAGTTACTATATAATAATAATAATAATAATAATAATAATAATAATAATAATAATAATAATAATAATAATAATAATAATAATAATAATAATAATAATAATAATAATAATAATAATAATAATAATAATAATAATAATAATAATAATAATAATAATAATAATAATAATAATAATAATATATACCAGTGTATAATATATATAGTTATTAGGGATGGGCATGGTTATTTTAATATTCAACTATTCGAAATTATGTTGATACAATTTTAGAGGATGTTATAAAGGTTTCTTTAAGACCCTTATAAGACCTACCCTCAAAGACACTCACAAAACTATCTTTGCCAATACTTTAAGGACATAAATGAGAGGTGCATCCAATTGAATTGTTCATACGTGTCATTTCTATGGTCTACAACTGTCCAAAAATATTAGTAAACTCTCTCCCAAATCCAAAAACTAGAGAGGTAAAAATCTCACAAGTCTGGAGCTGCTGCTCAGACAATGGAATGGTATAGAGGACATGAGAGCACCCACAGGAATGTTCTGTGTATACGATTGAACTTTCCTAGACCATGAAAATAACGTCTTGGTATTCTCCTTTAAGGAACCATTATTTTAGAATAACTATACTGACATTGGAGCTGTGTGATTACAAGTCAACCATCCAACCGCCCACATGTGGGAATATGAGTCTATTCACTCCTGACTTGACTACGCCGACTCTCAATGCTGTCTTTGGCTCCACCTGGCGGTCGTACAGGAGTACACCACCCAAGCTAAGAATTCATGTTAAAGGGACAGTTCACCCAAAATAAAAATAGATAGATTGATTGATTGATTGATTGATTGATTGATTGATTGATTGATTGATTGATTGATTGATTGATTGAAAATTGTATTAACAGATTGCAGAATGGGTACAATACAGTACGGCTCAATACACAAAATTGTTAAGGGGATGCAGACCAGAGAAAGACTTTCGTCTTGTTTACATCAGGGTAACCCATTTTCAATTCAGAACATTTATGACATACACGACATACAGATATACAGTACTGTTACATCCAGAAATGTATGACATACAAGATATACACATAAACAGTACTGTTTATTTACAGACAGAGTTTCTAAAGGAGAATATACATTTGAGGGGGAGATAGATTGTTTCAGTGTGACTCGCTTAGTTTTGGAGATATCTGCCATGGAGATATCTTCACTCCAATACAATGGAGTACATTCCTTATTATAGGGGTGTAATTTGGTAGAAAATAGTTCCTACATGAAACAGCTCACAACACGGTCTGTGTATTACCTTGAGTAGCCAGGTCATGATTTCTGGAAAGACACATTTCTTTTGAGTTTTTCAAATGTAGTTTTTCTGGTGCTTTGAGCGCCACAAATCTATCTATTATTATTATTATTATTATTATTATTATTATGATGCTCTGTTTTATTATGATGCTCTTATGTTTTATGATGTCTGTCCATGTCCAAAATCAGGGACCATGATGGAAATAAGTGCTTGTACTTTCTCATGTTTTTATCCCTTGGATGCTGTCTTTTACTTCACAATAAAAATCAATCAATCAATTAATCTAGATGGATAAATAGCACTCTGGTGCACTATTTTCATTATTATTTGCACTTTGTTCCATGTTCTATTACCTATGTACCTATCCTACCTATACCCCCCCCCCACCCTCGCCTATGCTGCTATGACACTTGCATTTAAGGAGGAAATATATATATATTTTTATATTGGGTGAATTTCCCCTTTAAAAAATTAGGTATTAAAGTCTGGAGCTGCTCCATAGACAATATTAATTCATTGAGATCATGAAGATGGTAAATGTCACACAGAGAACTGAGTGCAATATATTTATTGTGCATTGTCCCTGTCAGATAAACGAATAAAATAAACAAGCGCGAAGCCGCAATAGCTGCGACCACGTACATTCACACGTGCGCGCACACACACACACACACAGACACACACACACACACACACACACACACACACACACACACACACACACACACACACACACACACACACACACACACACACACACACACATACACACACACACACACACACTCATCAAACACTTGGCCTTCATGCCTAATTCTCCTAGGCGGAAAACTGTGGCCGGCCGCTTAAGCTTTTGTGGATCAACAGAATAAGGTATAGATCTGCTGGTTGCAGCTAAAAATTCAAATCAGCATCCATACAGACCATATTGATATTGAGAGTAAAACGGCTACTCATAACTTAACCACATTGTTTGCTCTCTGCCTCTGGGTGGCTTTCTGCCTCCACATCATTTGGTTTCTGCCTCTGATTTGCGACGTTAGCTCTAAAAAGGACCTGTAGAGGTTTCCTACTGGGGGGGAAAAGCAAAGAATCCTTATAGGTTATAAGAACAACTACTTGTGTTTAAATTGTGGTTAAGCAGCTGGTATCCTGGTACAGTAAAGCCCACACAGGACCGTTTTGGAATGATGGATATGGATTCCTTTAACTGGATTTCCACTTGGCTGGAGAAAGCTTTTATTAAGCGTCTCCATTAGAAAATGATAACCCCCTACACGGACCTGAGGCGATGGGGTCTGTATATCATCTCACCCGGGGATAATTGACCATAAACCAATAATAAAGCCATAAAGATCAGTCAATTTAGTAACCAGCGAAACAGCTAGGAGAGCAATAGGCCATTACCTGTCCCCTGTGACCTTCAATGACCCGCTCTGGAGGAAGAAAACATTGTCCTCTGAATTTCACACAAGGAAAGGGTCTATGGTTTATGCGTCTGCGTCTGTAAACAGAAGGATTATGAAGTTGGAGTACTAAAAGCTCTTTTGATCTGTGGCTCCAGGTGTAAGTACTGTAGTCTTATAGAGGGCATATGTACAGTGATAATTAGGGGTGTCCCGTTCAGATTTGGACAGATCGGAATTGGATCATATTTTAACTGGTCGGTATTGATCAGTATCAGCGATATTAAGCCCAATACATTTTGATCCTTTTTTGTATTTGTTCTTTGTGTTTTTTTTTTTTATATAACAAAATGTCTTTTATGGAAACCATTAACTCTTTCTCTGCCAGCTATTATTCTCATCCTGTAGTAAATGCTACTATGGCTCATTTGACAGTAACAACAGACAGTTCAACATGTGAAAAAGAATACATTTTTTCATGTATACCTTTGCGTGTTATCCCGTCCTGAATATTGTATAGTTTCAGAGTGATCCTGGCTAACTCCTGAAAACGGCGCTATGGAGCGATATGTGCCTTTGCTAAATGCGTTCGTGTTGCTCGCCTGGACATGCTACTGTTTCCAAATGAAAATTATATAATAGGTATTATGTTTCATCATGAATGCATCAACGGGGGGGGGGGGCTTTTTTGATGCTCTGATAGTCATCAACGGCATTCGTTTTGAATACTACATACGTTGATCGACTGGATCGATATGAAATCATTGTAGGATCAAGGTGGAATTGACGTCAGATAGTCCTTCATTTTGATCGGGGGGTATTCCAAAAAGAATATTCCAATTGTCTGATCGTGATTTCCAGTATTGGTGTCCATCGGGTCCCCGACATAATCCGGCACAACACATGCATCGAGGGGCCATGGTTCCAATGTGATCGGGTGAACCGCTAGACTTGCCTGGACCATAATTCTCTGCCCTGAGGCGTTTAGATGTGACACACAGTCTGGAACAGGGTTTCAAAGGGTGGGAGATACTGCCACCTAGCAGGATCTGGCCGGTACTGCACTCTCTGGGTCCCAGTATGCCTTTTAACGGTAACATAGAGGTCCGTGACACTGAATAGAATATTAAAATCGAAAAAAAGGAAAACGGACCAAATAACGTATACGTGATTGCCGTTCAACGGTTGGCGAGCAAACACGTATATATGTGGATGGCGCATATTGAGTTAAGGGAAAGCTGTGATGTAGGGTATTTCTTTCTTAAGCAGAGTTATTCAGTTATGAAGCTATTGGTTTTACTAACTTTAATTGAAGTGTGCACTGTGCAGCTGTATCGTCTAGGAAAATATAAATATTGGATATATTGGAAAATGCTACAATACCAGTTATTACGCAAGTTTAAATTATGTTGTAAAATACGTTTTTAATATCTCACAGCCAATGGTGAAACTATGATAACAATAATCTGTGAGGACAGATTAGAGATGGAGGGGGCTCAGGAAGCCCATTATGTATGTGTTCTGGGCCCCCTTTGATTGTGTCAGAGGGTCACAGGCTCGGGTGGGGGGGGGCCCTTGGTTCGGGCCCTCGTGGGTCGGGGTGTTACAGAGGCATGATGCTCTGACTCGCTGGGGTGCCGGACCCGGGGCTCTCGAGGGTTGGGGATCGTGGCTGCGATGGGTGGTGAGGGAGTTTCAAGTTCAAGTTTCAAGTTTCAAGTTTCTTTAATAGTTGTCATACAGAAGTACAGAATACTTTCATACAAAATGCTTCTTACTGTTACGCTCCAGAGACTGTGCTAGACAAGATAGTATCAAATAACATAGTATAGCATGTAATTTAGAAGAAGAAAATGAGGTCACAGTGTTCGGTATAGACATATGTACAATGTTCTGAGTTACCATATAATATACAATACTATGCAGTGTACTAATGTACAGTACTATATAGTGCAAAGCAGAAATGGGATGAGGTACAATTTAGGTACAATTTACAGTAAGGTGTACGAGTTGTAGTGCAATCCTTCATCAATAAATATAAAGTGTGGGGAGTGGGTGCTACAGTGTGTTTGTTTAAAGTGGGTGTGTGCTATAAAGTGTGTGGAGTGGGTGCTACAGTGTGTTTGTTTAAAGTGAGTGTGTGCGTGTGGATGTGTGTGCTATGTGCGTTTGGTGGTTGTTGTTGTGTAGTGTTCATTGTTCGTTTAGCAGCCTGATGGCCTGGGGATAGAAGCTTCTTCTGAGTCTTTCTGTGCTCGCCTTGAGACTCCGGTATCGCTTGCCTGACCGCAGCAGTTCAAAGAGGCAGTTGTTCGGGTGACTGGAGTCTTTAATGATTCTCTTAGCCTTGCCCTTGCAACGCTTGTTGAAAATGTTCTGGAGGGTGGGGAGCCCCCCTCCAATTGTGCGTTCGGCTGAACGTGTCACTCTTTGTAGTCTGCTTCGGTCTTGTGCAGTGCTATTCCCAAACCAGGAGGTGATGTTGCCAGTCAAGATGCTCTCTATTGTACATGAGTAGAAGTTCTTAAGGATCTTCTGACTGACTTGGAACTTCCTTAGGCGCCTGAGGAAGTAGAGGCGTTGTCGTGCCTTCTTCACAACACTGTCAATGTGTGTGGTCCATGTCAAGACCTCGGATATGTAGGCTCCGAGGTACTTAAAGCTGTTGACTCTCTCAACCGGTGCCCCGTCGATGCTGAGGGGGCTGTAGCCCTTGACCCCCGACCTCCTGAAGTCCACAATCATCTCCTTTGTTTTGCTGACGTTCAGGGAGAGGCTGTTTTCCTGGCACCATCCCGCCAGGACCTTGACCTCTTCCAGGTAGGCCCTCTCGTCGTTGGCAAAGATCAGGCCCACCACCACTGTGTCGTCAGCAAATTTGATGATTGTATTGCTACTCCGCTGAGCCACACAGTCGTGTGTGTACAGGGAGTAGAGGAGGGGACTCAGAACACAGCCCTGGGGGGCCCCTATGTTGAGGGTGATGGATGAGGAGGTGCAGTTGCCTGCTCTCACCACCTGGGGTCTGCCAGTCAGGAAGTCCAAGACCCACTGGCAGAGGTCATAGTTCAAGCCCAGGTCCCTGAGCTTGGCTATGAGTATGGAGGGGACTATGGTATTGAATGCCGAGCTGTAGTCGATGAATAGCATTCTCACATAGTTCCCCTGCCTCTTGTCCAGGTGTGATGCTGCTGTGTGCAGCACATGGGCTATGGCGTCCTCCGTGGACCTGTTGGGGCGGTATGCAAATTGCAGGGGGTCCATGTTGATGGGGAGGGAGGAGCAGATGTAGCCCTTTACTAGCTTCTCAAAGCACTTCATGGCTATGGAGGTGAGAGCTACAGGGCGGTAGTCGTTGAGGCAAGCAGGCTTGGATTTTTTGGGTACAGGGATAATAGTGGACTTCTTCAGGCAGGTGGGGATGACAGCCTGTTCTAAGGACAGGTTAAATATGTCAGTGAATACTGGGGCCAGTTGGTCGGCACAGACTTTTAGGACGCGGCCGGGGATGCCGTCCGGACCTGCTGCCTTCCTGATATTCACTTTTTTAAAGGTCCGCCTCACCTCATGCTCTGTTACCCTGAACACTGCGTCTCCATCAGCAGCCGACCCCCCCCCCCCCCATTGCCGTGGCTTGTGGGCTGGTGTTGTTATTACCAGCATCAAACCTCGCATAGAAGGTATTGAGGTCATTTGCTAAGGAGAGGGGGGCTAAGGAGGAGGGGGCTTGGGGTGTTAAATGTACAATCTGTCTAATTTATTGTCTAGTCATTGTTGTGTTGAGTTGATGTTTTTGGTTGTCTTTTTATGTATTATTATTATTATGTTGTGAGTTGTGTTGTTTCATGTTTGAAAACAAAAAAAATGTATCACAAAAAAAGAACACCTCCCGACTCTAACTCCACCTCATAATGATCTGTGGCTCACTGGTTGGATCACCTTTGCCGCTCTCCAAGTCTTGTGTGTGTCACCAGGCTGTACTCTCGCACTGTCTCCTCTTTTCAGAGTGTCCATGTCCTTTGCTGTGCGATTGTAGTATTTTTCCTGTCTCTGTCTGTTGTGTTTCAGTCCCTGGTCATTGTCCGTTACACACACACACACACACACACACACACACACACACACACACACACACACACACACACACACACACTCATCAAACACTTGGCCTTCATGCCTAATTCTCCTAGGCGGAAAACTGTGGCCGGCCGCTTAAGCTTTTGTGGATCAACAGAATAAGGTATAGATCTGCTGGTTGCAGCTAAAAATTTAAATCAGCATCCATACAGACCATATTGATATTGAGAGTAAAACGGCTACTCATAACTTAACCACATTGTTTGCTCTCTGCCTCTGGGTGGCTTTCTGCCTCCACATCATTTGGTTTCTGCCTCTGATTTGCGACGTTAGCTCTAAAAAGGACCTGTAGAGGTTTCCTACTGGGGGGGGAAAGCAAAGAATCCTTATAGGTTATAAGAACAACTACTTGTGTTTAAATTGTGGTTAAGCAGCTGGTATCCTGGTACAGTAAAGCCCACACAGGACCGTTTTGGAATGATGGATATGGATTCCTTTAACTGGATTTCCACTTGGCTGGAGAAAGCTTTTATTAAGCGTCTCCATTAGAAAATGATAACCCCCTACACGTGACACATAGTATCACAAAAAAAGAACACCTCCCGACTCTAACTCCACCTCATAATGATCTGTGGCTCACTGGTTGGATCACCTTTGCCGCTCTCCAAGTCTTGTGTGTGTCACCAGGCTGTACTCTCACACTGTCTCCTCTTTTCAGAGTGTCCATGTCCTTTGCTGTGCGATTGTAGTATTTTTCCTGTCTCTGTCTGTTGTGTTTCAGTCCCTGGTCATTGTCCGTTACCTCTGGCTTCAGCAGAGTGTCTTTTGTAGGAAGCAGGGTTCTGGTCCTCCTGCTTAGGAGTCTCTGTGCTGGACTTGTGTTGAGGCCCTGGCTCGGTGTGTTATGATGATCTAACATAGCCAGGTACGGATCCTCTCTCGCCACTGCAGCCTTCAGCATCAGGCCCTTGGCTGTCTTTACCGCTGACTCCGCCTTCCCGTTACTCTGTGGGTATCCCGGCGAAGATATCCTGTGTTCAAAACCCCACTTCTGACTGAAGTGTCGAAACTCTTGTGATGCATACTGGGGCCCGTTATCAGAGATGACGACATCAGGTATCCCCTGCCTGGCAATGTGGGCCTTGAGTTTTCTGATTACTGTGTTGCTCTTAGTGTCAGACAGATAGTCAACCTTCCAAAAGTTAGAGAAGTAGTCTATGGTGATCAGGTAGTCTTTGTTGTGGAAAGAGAAAAGGTCTGTCCCTACAGTACCTTGGCCCAGGGTCTGCTGGCCATGTCATGTGGGTGTAGTGTCTCCCTCTGTTGCCTTGGGTCCACTGACCTGCATATATCACATTTAGCGATGAAGGTCTTTATCTCCTCGTTCATCCCATGCCAGTATACACACTCCCTCAGACATCCTTCTACTCCCAGATGAGAGGAGTGGATCCTGTAAGTGATGTCAACCCTGAGTGCAAACTTACGGCATGCAGCGTTATTTCTTCTGCTCCGGTGCACTTTTAGTATTTCTCTCATCCCTTGAAGTAGAGCTTTTTCTCCACACGTCTGCTCTCTGATGCGGCTCACTCTGAAGGACCTGCATGTGTGTCTTCTTCGTGTTTACTCCAGTCTCTTCCGTGTTGCCCCTACAGACCACCAGACTGACGCCAGCCAGCTGCCCCTAGTGCCCGTCCTCCAAAGATGCTTTTTACAGGGGTGTAAAAAGTACCCAGAAATTATACTTAAGTGAAAGTATGGGTACTGTCTCAAAATCTGACTCAAGTAAAAGTCAAAGTATCTGGCTAAAAACACACTTGAGTAAAAGTAAAAAAAAAAAAAAAAGTCCTACTTTTAAATGTACTTAAGTACTAAAAAGTTAAAGTAATTTTTTTTAAAGGGATAGACCAGGGCCCTCATTTATCAATGGTGCGTAAGCACAGATATGTGCGTAACCCATGCGTACGATCATTTCTAAGCAAAGTGTGGGACTTATCAATTTGAACGTGTGCTTGACTTTGTGCATATATATACGCACAGCTCGGACCATGCGTACCTGGCACTCGGTGGTAGAATATGAATATTGCAATGCGGAAATAAGCTTCCGTGCATTAGTTTCAACACTGGCGTGTTCTGTGTATGACCCGTAATTCCTTATAGTTCATTGTAAAATAGCGACAGTAGTGTAATTATTGTCAAAGCCTATAAATATAGCATTTGGAATAGGTCTTTCTTTCCGAATGAATGCAGCATGGTTTATATATAGGGTTATCGGAATATACGGGGTGCACTGACTGCGCTCACGGGGAACTGTTTTCAGAGATAGCAGATAGCAGGAATGAATGAATGAGGGGCAGTCTAATTGCAGAGAGAACATAATATTAACTAGAGTCCGCTATACCCGAGACACCTCCTTCATTTGTACCGCAATTTGAGACCGGAATTGGAGCGTGGAACAAAACGCACAAATGCCATCCCGTGCACATTCATGTCCTCTCCACCCTCGGGTCTTTCGCCACCGGCACGGTCCATCATGATATTGGAGATGGATCGAGCAATAGACTGTTACTGTACCACCCATGTAGCTGTCAAAGCTCCATCACAAATGCAGTTATGTGAATAGAAAGGGATTCCACTCAGTGATGCGCATTTGCCTGATACATGTCATTGCTGCATGCCGGGAGGAAGGCGATGCTGCATGTTTTCAATTCATTAAATAAAACGGATACTTTTTGCAAGGGTTTACTGACTGTCATGCAAATAATCAACCAACTACATACCGTAACTTTTCAGTGCACGTTTTTATTTACATTGTGACAACAGCCTTGTGAGCTCCCGCACACAGACACGATGGAATTCAAGTTCAAGTTTGTATTGATCACATATAGGCAGGCTACACATGGCGTAGGCTACATGGCAGTGAGATTCATTGTTCTTGTATATGCTCTCGTATTATTGTTTATATAGGCTACCTAATACCGACATCAAAATAGATTGTATACCTCTACAAATCATATGCAGGTAGAAAATTGACAGAGAACTTTAATCCCTGGGTATTAATCGAACGAAACAAAGAAAAGGCATATTCCAGCATGGTTATTAATGACACCAATGGCAAACAGTGGTTAACGGTCTTTATTAGTGTTTGCGCTGCCCAGGCAGCAATGGTCTTTAGGAAGTTAATATCATATCTGTAAGAGCCAAACCTTGAAAAGTCATATTTTGAATATTTGTATTTTATATATTTAGTTATTGCATAGAAAACGAGCAGTAGTTTAATTTGTAATGCTGTGGTATGCTATAAGCCATATTTATAGTTTAGTTGCGAATTATTCTAAGAATTGCAGTTTGGAAGCACATAACTTTTTGAACGTAGTCCATGATCCTAGTTCGGTCTATATCCTATGAAGAATGATGTTGTACTTTGTGACTGCCTAAAGAAACTAAAGAACCTTCAAACGTATTCTGGAGTCCGTGAGTTTGTACATCATAATTGTGGATACAGATTTGTATTAGCCATTAGACACGAGTCTGAAACCTTTTTGCTGCCTGCACTGAAAATGAAATGGTAAACGAAAGTCTAAAGAAATCCTGCCATTACAATAGTCAAAAAGTTGTCTAACCAAGAGGAAATATTGCTATTGACATCGTTATCAAGAAAATAAACTGGCTATTGGAAGAGTTAGTTAAAGAAGCCCCTCGTTGACGACGAAAGCAGGAGCTAACAACGATCAGCATGTGTGACGTGACGACAGCTATAGAAACTAACGTTATATTTCGTATGGCATCGCTCCCGCTCTGAGCCTTACGAGATCCCTATCACTCTATATCGCCTGTGATACCTAATGTATCTCCCACGAACAAAAACACATGCACCCCACCTGTATGGGGCCCCGCCCCTTATGGTGGCACCACCCATATAATCATGACTCTGGTCATGACACACCCTTCCTCTATTTTCGTCCCAGCGCACTGGATGCTATGCACCATGCGAGCTAGCGGAATGAAAAGATTAAGGAAGATTAATAATGTTGAGGGCTTACCGGAGGATTGTGTTTCCCTGGATTCTCCGGAGCTTGTTTTGACGACGCAGACCTGTGCTGGTGGTTCCTCGGCTGACGGCGACGGACCGAGGGGCAGCGTGCAAGGTTTGGCTATCGGGTCGGCTTGTACAAAGGTGAGGTCTGTGTCAGTAGGCGTCGATGTCGGTGTTGGTCGTGCTGTGGAGTATGTTTCGGCACCAGGGCCGGGGCGGCTTGGCGATCGTTCCACTGTAGTGGGCGATGTCTTGGCGATCCTGGAACATGCTGTTGACGCTAATGCTACTGCTACTGCTAATGCTAATGCTACTACTGCTTCTTCTGCTAACGCTGATGTTGACGCTGGAATGTCTAATAATCCCCGCCGCGGGATTCCGCTTTTCCCTCCTCTTGCCACCTTCATTGATGAAGGTCAGTCGGTGGTGGGTGTGGGGGGGTTCGCTGAGCTCTATTTACCTTTTTTGCGGGTGAAGGGGCTGACGACGGGGCGCAGCCCGGGGGTACCTTGGCTAAGTAGCCAGGTAGCTTCTTTGTTGTGCCCAGGCGGGGATGAACGACGTTCCGCCCGGCCGTTGCTTGATAGCATGTCGGCTCGGAGGGTGGCAGTATGGACGGATGAGTGGTATACTGCTGCAGGATGGCATTTAGCGGCGGCCAGTGTTGTGGCTCAGCTGGCTACTTTCCTATCCAAGATGGCGTCGGGTTGTAGGTCTTTGAGTCCAACCGACACTATGAACGTGATTCATGTTTGTGGTGTTATAGAGATCTTGACTCAGTCGCAAGCTATAACTGCGGGGAGGATTCGGATGCTATCGACTTTGGTTGTTAGGCATCTTTGGTTGGAGCAGTCTCCTCTTGGGGAAGAGGATAGGTTTTCTCTCCTCACGACTCCTTTTTCCACAGATAGTCTTTTTGGGCGTTCTGTGGAGGCGCAGGCGGTTTTTGATTCGGGTCCTACACCGCCTCACGCTGTGCAGCCAGGGGTGGGAGCACGGTCTCGTCAACGACTGTGGCGAGATCCTCGACAGGCGGCCATGTTTCCCCCGCCAGTGGTGCCCTGGTTGGAGAATCGACAGGGTTTCGCAAGGCCGACAGTCTTGGCGGCCGAGGGATCGGCCATTTTTGGTGATTTCGGGGTTGGTAAACCACCCCGTCGTCATTTTGCCGCGAGCAGCCCGCTCCCCGTTCGGTCCTCTCTCTGGTATCCCCAGAAGCGGGGCTTTGAGCGTTCTCCTTTGGCTGCGGGCCGCGAACCTTCTTTGAAGCGTATGCGGCCCCATTCTTCACTTCTCATGGAGACAGGGGCTGACACCCAGTTGATGGCTGAGCCTGGGTCTGTCCGTGAGAATGTTCCGTCGTCGCGTGGTTCCTACACCGCAGGTTGTGGGTGGGTGGAACCTGGTGTTGCAGCTGCCACTAGCTTCAGTGGTCAGCAGGGGGACTCGGTGCCTCTTCTGTTGAATGCTCAGCAGGGGTTACCCCGGCTTCGCCCTCGCCAGGCGGGGTATCGCGCTGTTGCCTCCCACTCCCGTCAAACCGGCAGTGGTCTGCAAAGGAGAGGCTGGCGTGATTTGAGTGGTAGTAATATCACTGCAGGGCTTCGGCGTGTAGGAGCCCATGGGGTCCTCAGGCCTTGCGTGTCTGGCTGCGGAACGGCTCCTCAGCGTGTGCTGGAGGGGTGTTCAGGGGGTGAGTGTGTGTCCACAAGTTTGATGACCGCTCCTCCCGTATCAAACCGGCCCTTTCTGTCGGGGTCCCCCCTTGGGTGCTTTGCACGACGGGTGGGACCGGGCCAATTATCTGCTGTTCCTTGCGGCCCAGCGTCAGTTGACGGCGGGGGCGCTGTGGGATTATATTCACGTATGGCGACGGGAATGTCCCTTGAATCGGTGGATGAGGAGAACGTTAGAGGCGGGGCTGGTTTTGCAGTTTGCGCGGCCCCATCCTCCGTTCTCAGGTTTGGTGCCGACCCTATTGTCAGGGTCGGGCGCGGTGACAGCCCTGGCCGACGAGATTCGATCTCTGTTGGCGAAGCAGGCCGTCGTTGTGGTCCCGAGAGAGGACGCAATGTCAGGCGTCTACTCCCGCTATTTTCTGGTGCCCAAGAAAACTGGGGGGGTCAGACCTATACTGAATCTGTCCATGTTCAATCGGTTGATTGTAGTGAGACCATTCAGGATGTTGACCGTCCGACTCCTCCTGCTTGCTGTCAGGAGGGGGGACTGGTTCACCTCCATAGACCTGAAGGATGCGTATTTTCACATACCCATTTTCCCTCCTCACAGGAAGTTCCTACGGTTCCTGTTTCAGGGCGTAGCGTACGAGTACCACAGAATGCCGTTCGGTTATTCTCTGGCTCCCCGCACATTCACCAAGTGCGTGGCGGCTGCTCTGGGGCCTTTACGTCGTCGGGGGATACGAGTTTTGTTCTATCTCGACGACATTCTGCTCCTCAGCCGTTCAGAGGAGGTTGCCAGGTCTCATACTCGACTGGTGGTGGAATTCCTCACCAGCCTGGGTTTTGCTGTGAATTGGAAGAAGAGTACCCCTCTTCCCAGTCAACAGGTGGAGTACTTGGGCTTGACATTGAGGTCGAAGCCCATGCTTGCGACCCTCTCGGAGCAGCGTCGGGGGGATCTCCGTCACGCGCTCGGGGGTTTCCGTCTGGGAGGGACGGTTACGGCGCTGCAGGTGATGCGTCTGCTGGGCCTTATGTCGGCGGCCCACACGGTGGTTCCTCTTGGCCTCCTCTTTATGAGGCGGATACAGAGGTGGTTTCTCTCTTTGAGAATAGATCCGGTGTGGGGCAAAGGGAGACGGTTGACGGTTCCTTTGTCGATATGGGGGGATCTCGCCCACTGGGGGAGGCTGGGTATCCTCTCCGCTGGGGTCCCCATGGGCAGCAGAGGCTCCCACGTCACGGTTTTCACCGACGCCTCTCTCACGGGTTGGGGAGGGGCGTTTCGGACCCACGCAGTGGGGGGCAGCTGGACGGGTCATGCCGACCCAGCTGTCCTGCATATCAATGTGTTGGAGTTGAAGGCGGTCCTCCTGGTCCTCAAACGGCTCGGCCACCTGGTGGTAGGCCAGCATGTTTTGATCAGGACGGACAATGTGACGGCGGCGGCGTATATCAACAGGCAGGGTGGGACTCGTTCCGCCCGCCTGCTCCGGGTGGCGCGCGAACTGTTGCTATGGGCATCCCGCAGGCTGCGCAGTCTGCGGGCGCTCCACGTTCCTGGTACGGAAAATGTGGCGGCGGATATAATGTCTCGGGGCGGTCCTCGTCACGACGAGTGGGAACTCCGCCCCGACATAGTCAGACAGATCTGGGATCGGTTCGGGGAGGCCTCGGTAGATCTGTTTGCGTGCCGACGTTCTCACAAGTGCCCCTTGTGGTTCTCGCTCAGTCGAGCGGATCATCCCCCCTTGGGGGTGGATGCCTTCTCGACCTTTCCGTGGCCGCCCGGTCTTCTGTACGCCTTCCCTCCTGTACAGCTGTTGAGTCAGCTGTTGGAGCGGATACGGAGGGAGCGCAGGACGGTGATCCTGGTCGCGCCGGACCGGGGCACGTCAGTGTGGTTCCCGGTCTTAATCCAGCTTCTGGTCGCTCCTCCTTGGGTCATTCCGTGGTCAGCGACGGCCCTCTCGCAGCACAACGGAGTGCTTGTCCAGCCTCCGGTGTTGGGTCAACGCCTGGTGGTGTGGCTGGTGGGAGGGTGAGTCTGGAGAGGATGGATCCCGCAGTGGTTGATACCATCCGGTGTGCGCATGCTCCCTCCACTGTCGCGGTTTACGCGGGCAGGTGGCGTGCGTTCCAAGAATGGTGTAAGGGGGGGGGCTGGGACCCAGTCTCCTGCCCCCTGGATGCTGTTCTGGGTTATCTCCAGTCTCTCCTTGATAGTCTGTCGGCTTCGACAGTGAGGGTATATGCGGCAGCTATATCCTCCTATCATGAGGGATTTGAGGGGGATGTCTTGTTCAGCCACCCTCTTGTGAAGCGTTTCCTGCTTGGCGCTCGACGCGTTAAGCCGGTGCAACGCTCCTTGGCTCCGACTTGGGATCTTCAATTGGTCCTCGGTCGGTTGTCCTTGGCCCCGTTTGAGCCGCTCGAGCAGGCGCCGTTGGGACGGCTGTCTTTCAAGACCGCGTTCCTACTGGCTGTCACTTCCGCTAAACGCGTGGGTGAGCTCTGTGCTCTCTCGGTACGTCCAGAGTGCCTGTCTTTTCGGACCGATTGCGGTGCCACTCTGCGACCTAATCCTGCTTTCGTGCCTAAGAATATCCGGAGTTCCTTCCGCTCCCGGGATATTGTGGTTCAGGCTTTTCGTCCTCCTCCTCACACTAGTGAGTTAGATGCGGGCCTTCACCTGTCATGTCCAGTCCGTGCTTTGGGGTTTTACCTCAGCCGTACTCAGGACTTCAGGGTTACCGACCAGCTTTTTGTCTGTTACGGTGGGGCTCGTGCTGGTAAGGCACTGTCGAAGCAGCGCCTGTCCCATTGGTTGTGCGAGGGTATTGCCCTCTGCTACACGTTGGCTGGGCAGGATCCCCCTGGGGGCGTCAGGGCGCACTCCACTCGTGGGGTGGCTGCCTCTGCCGCTCTCCTGGGTGGGGCCTCGGTGGAGGACATCTGTGCTGCAGCTTCATGGTCCTCACCGGGCCCCTTTGTAAGGTTTTACCTCATGGACATGACCGGGGGTTCTGTCTCCCAGGCGGTTCTGGGGTCTGTGGCCTTTCCTGCTTCCCGTCCTTTGGTCGGGTAGCGGGAGTGTATGGGTATGGGCCGCAGTGTGTTGAGTCACACGTGGTTCCGCCTGTACGGTGTGTTCAAGGGGTTCTGGCTCCCTCTTGTTCGCATTCAGGTGGAGTTGACTGCGCCCCCCCTTCGTTAGGAAGGATGGGGTGACAGGGCTCCCCGCACCCCTTGATGTGGGCTTACGGGTCCTCAGGGGGTACATCTGTCGGGTCTCGCACCCGCTCTTCCCCATTATCTCGTAAGGCTCAGAGCGGGAGCGATGCCATACGAAATATAATGATAGGTTATGTAGATAACCTAGTTATATTAGTATTGGCTGAGCTCCCGCTCTGCGCGCCCTGAGTTCCCTCTTGAGGGATCTTTTCCTGGGACGGGTTTTTGGCGAGGAAGGGTGTGTCATGACCAGAGTCATGATTATATGGGTGGTGCCACCATAAGGGGCGGGGCCCCATACAGGTGGGGTGCATGTGTTTTTGTTCGTGGGAGATACATTAGGTATCACAGGCGATATAGAGTATCTCGTAAGGCTCAGAGCGGGAGCTCAGCCAATACTAATATAACTAGGTTATCTACATAACCTATCGTTACTTTGCTGAGCTAAACTGGATGACGACGTTGCTAATAGCAAAGGCAAGAACAGAAAAACGAAACAAATAAGAACATTGTGCATGTCAACTGAATAAAGAAAAGTGTCTGGATCTTTATCAAAAGTGTCTCAAGTGACACCTGAAGAAGAATATAATTCAAAGAGTTAAATCATTACCGTTCTCAAGTGGTGTATCTCCTCATCAAACAACAACAAAGATGGCCGACAGCGATACTGCAGCCAAAGCCACAGAGCCTGAGATTGAGGGTGCAGTTACACAGAATGTCCGCAAGAGGGAGCTAACACCCAAGGGATTAGAGGAAAAGTTGAGTAACCTCATAAAAGCCAGGAGATGCAAGCTAGGACAATTAACTGCAAAATCAAACGAAATAGAAAGTCTTCTGGCAAATGAAGAGGAACAAGCCCCTGATATAACTATTGTGCAAAGGGAAATAAGAATGTATGACACATTCTATCAAGAATGTATTAACCTTAATCACTTGGTGCTGTTATATCTCAGTGAAGAAGAAGAAAAGAATGCTGATCAAGAAATGTGGTTTAGCCTAAAGCAGACAAATGTGAACAATTTATCACAAAAATAGAAGAATGGATTCAGGCTGCAACATGTAACAATGAGGTGACAAGTAAGGACAGTGTGTCTAATGTAGCCACAGGTGTTTCTTCTACTACAAGTTCGGCGCGCATTAAAGAAGAAGCCACCAGAGCTGCCCTCATGGCACAGAGGACAGCCCTGACAGAAATACAGGCATTAGACAGAAAAGAAGCAGAGCTTAAAGCTGAACGGGAACAGTTAGAGATCAATACAGCTCTAGCAGTATCCAATGCAAAAATCAAAGTGTATCAGGAATCTGAGGAACAGCGGAGCAGCGTGAGCAGGAACAAACGCGTGTCGACTACGCTGCGCCAGGTAAAATCTGAGTCTGGAGCTGGGTATGGCTGCCTGCACGAGTGGCGCCCAACCCACCAAGCCACAAAAGAAAGAAGTGTCCACGTTTCCAGTTAAAAGTACATCGAAGCAAAGACACGCTCAGCTGAGACCTGATAGGGAACAATGTGATGATCATCAACTACACGATGACAGTCCGCAACAAATGGACAGTGCTAGAGAAATATATCGGCTCATGCAGCAACAGACCTCGCTGAAATGCTCGCAAAGAACCAGGAGCTCTCTCGTTTGCCACAAAGAGACGTGCCAGTGTTCAGTGGAGAACCATTAGAGTTCAGATCCTTTATGAGAGCTTTCAATCATGCTATTGATGCACGAGCCGACAGCAGCGCTGACAAACTGTACTTCTTAGAGCAGTACACCAGAGGGGAACCACAGGACCTCGTGAAGAGCTGCCACCATATGACTGCAGCGCGTGGATATGCAGAGGCAGTGAGGCTGCTTCACGAACGTTACGGAGACCCGCTGAAGATCACCGACTCTTTGATCAACAAGGCTTGCAAGTGGCCGTTGATAAAGTCAGAAGATGGGAAAGCCCTCAGCGCCTTTTCAGTGTTTCTTGTGAGCTGTCGCAAGGCTATGGAAGATGTCGATTACATGGAAGAGATGGACAATCCGACGACCATGAGGGCGGTTGTTGCTAAACTGCCATTCAAGATGAGAGAGAGATGGAGAGTTCATGCATATGACCTTCAAGAACGCCGTCGGAGGCGAGCCAAGTTTACAGATCTGGTGAGCTTCGTAGATCGCCAAGCAAAGATCACATCTGACCCTCTCTTTGGAGATCTCGACTCTGCAACAGCGGACAAGAAAGATACAAAGAAACCTCAGCACGGAAAGAAAGATCAAAGAGAAGCTAAAAGGGGAAGCAGCTTCGCTACCAGTGCTGAACAAGTGGATGATGAAAAAGGCGAATCATCAAAGTCAAAAGATGCTACATACTTCACCCGTGCCTTTACAAAGCCATGTGTGTTCTGTGAGAAAGGTCACACCCTGGAAGAATGTCGCAAGCTAAGAGACAAACCACATAAAGAAAGAGTGGAGTTTCTGAAGAGGAACGGCTTCTGTTTCGGCTGCCTGGTGAAAGGCCACCTTAGCAAGGAGTGTAAAAAGAAAATGACATGTGAACACTGTTCCATGAAGCATCTCAGCATGCTACACTTTGCAAGGCAAGACAAAGGTGCAAAGGAGAAGACAACAGAAGTTGCCTCAAAAGAAGATGAACCCGCCTCCCAAGGAAATGCAGCCAGTACAGAGGAAAACAAAGTGTTAAGTGCCTGCACTGGGGCCGGAGACAACTGCGTGCTCGCCATAGTGCCAGTCAGAGTAAAGAACAAGAAAAGCAACAAAGCTGTGGAGGTTTATGCATTCATGGACCTAGGCAGCTCTGCAACGTTTTGTACAGAGACACTGGCAGAGCGATTGAACATTCAAGGCAGAAAGACGGAGCTAGTGCTAAGCACCATCAATGCAAAGAAGCGAGTGGAGAGTTACATCCTCACTGACTTGGAAGTTAGTGGGTTAGAAGAGAATAACTTCATTGAACTGTCCAAAGTGTTCACACAGAGGAACATCCCGTCTCCGTGAAGAACGTTCCACAACAAAAGGATGTTGACAAATGGCCATACCTCAACGAAGTCAGGTTTCCACGCATCAACGCCGAAGTGGAGCTTCTCATCAGAACAAGAGAACACAAGCTGCTAGAGCCGTGGAAAGTGATCCACAGCCAAGCAAACGGACCATATGCGGTCAAGACTGCTCTTGGGTGGATTTTGAATGGTCCACTGGAAGAGCCAACGGACACTACAGCGAGTGACGGTGAACAATCAAGTGCTGCAGTGAACAGAATTGCAGTCGAGACTGAGGGTATAGAACGGCTTCTTCTCCAGCAATATAACCATGACTTTCCCGAACGAAACTGTGATGACAAGTTAGAGATGTCACAAGAGGACCATCGTTTCATGGACTTTGTGTCAGGCTCTGCACGCCATGTGGATGGACATTACTACATAAATTTTCCGCTGAAGAGAGCGAGTGTCCAAATGTCAAACAATCGAAGTGCTGCTATGCAACGAGCACTAAACCTCAAGACCAAGCTGAGTTCCATGCCGAGTACACCAGCTTCATGTGTGACATGTATAACGCAGGATATGCAGTGAAAGTACCAACAAGACTGTTAAGTCGTCAGGATGGGAAAGTATGGTACCTTCCCCATCACGGAGTCTTCCACCCGCAGAAGAAAAGGATCTGTGTGGTGTTTGACTGCGCCGCCAGCTACCAAGGAGTCTCATTGAACAGTGAGCTTCTACAAGGACCAGACCTAACGAACACCCTGGTCGGAGTGTTGACTCGCTTCAGACAGGAGCCGGTCGCCATGATGGCTGACATCGAAAAGATGTACTACCAAGTGCGCATGCCTGATGAAGACACCGATCTCCTGCGCTTCCTGTGGTGGCCCGAGGGAGACATCACCCAGGACATCGCTGAGTACAAGATGGTTGTGCACCTCTTCGGTGCGACCTCCTCACCCAGCTGCGCCACATTTGCCCTACAGAGGACAGCACAAGAGAATAGGAGCAAGTCTCCACCTGAGGCTGTAGATACAGTTCTCAAGAACTTTTATGTAGACGACTGTCTAAAGTCGGTCTCCAACGAAACGCAAGCTATCGCCCTATGAGCAGACCTCACCGCATTGTGCGCCGACGGAGGTTTTCACCTGACCAAATGGACAAGTAACAGTCACAGGCTGCTTGCGTCTGTCCCAGACAACGAAAGAGCAAACGAACTGAGAGACCTGGATCTGACCAACGATGCTCTCCCTGTGGAAAGGGTCTTAGGAGTGTTGTGGTGCATCGAGTCCGACTCATTCAAGTTCAGGATCAATCTTAAAGACAGACCCGTCACAAGACGAGGAATCCTTTCAGTAACCAGTTCTATCTACGACCCACTGGGTTTCCTTGCCCCAGCAATCCTCCCTGCGAAGATGCTCATGCAGCAGCTGTGCAAAGAAAGGCTTGCATGGGACGACGAAATTCCTAAAAAGTTTGCCCAAAAATGGACCACGTGGCTGCAAGAGCTTCACCAACTGTCAGAAGTGGGTGTGACCAGATGTGTAAGACCAGTGGACTTCGGACCTGTTGCAGAAGCACAGCTTCATCACTTTTCTGACGCGTCTGAAAATGGATACGGGACAGTCTCCTACCTCAGACTGACGAGCAACAATGGACAGGTTCACTGCGCCTTCATGATGGGACGAGCCCGTGTTGCTCCAACAAAGCAAACTACTATTCCACGAATGGAATTGACAGCAGCGGTAGTGGCCGTGAACACTGACAAGATGTTGAGACGAGAGCTCCAGATGGACCTTCGTGACTCGACATTCTGGACTGACAGCACAACCGTGTTGAGATATATAGAGAATGAAACACTGCGTTTCAAGACCTTCGTTGCCAACCGTGTCGCCACCATCAGAGATGAAACGAAGGCACACCAATGGAAGTATGTCAATACCTCAACCAACCCTTCCGACTGTGCTTCCAGGGGGCTTACACCTACCAAGTTCATGGAGAGCCCTAGCTGGTTTCATGGTCCAGCTTTCCTTCGAGAACCAGAGAGTCAATGGCCGGACAGACCTGCCGAGATGAAGGTCGAAGAGGACGACAGCGAGGTGAGACATGTACATCTTACACACGCAGTCGAAGACACAGATGCTGTGAACAAGCTGATCAACCACTATTCCAGCTGGTACAGATTGAAAAGAGTCGTCGCCTGGATTCTCCGACTGAAGGATATGCTGCTACAGCGCTGTAGGAAGAAGAAGACAGATCTACAAACAGATCCCGATGGTCAAACAAGAACTGACAACCAGAACGACAGCAAGACGATGCCAGACCTGGGCACCTTGACAGTTGAATGTCTAACGAGAGCTGAGATGGAGATCATCAGATTCAGTCAAACCCAGCATTTCCCTGAAGAAGTACTCATGCTGGAGAAAGGAAGCAACGTGAAGAAGAGCAGTCATCTAACAAAGCTTGACCCAGTGATCCAGGATGGAGTTCTGAGGGTCGGAGGCCGTCTCTGTGCATCTGCTATGCCGGAGCATGTGAAGCATCCGGTCATCATCCCAAAAAATTCGCACGTCACTACACTGATTCTGAGAGACACTCATGAGAAAATCGGACACTGTGGAAGAAACTATATGCTCTCACGTTTGTGTCAAAGGTATTGGATCCCCTCAGCGAACTCAATGGTGAGGAAGTTCTTGTCAAGATGTGTGGTCTGCAGAAAAGTCAAAGGCAAGACCCTCGGACAAAAGATGGCAAACTTGCCTCCAGACAGGATAGAACCTGACAAGCCCCCTTTCACTAACGTAGGGGTGGATTATTTTGGTCCGTTTGACGTGAAGCAGGGCCGCAGCACTGTGAAGAGATATGGCATCCTGTTTACCTGTCTCACTACGCGGGCAGTAGACCTTGAAGTAGCGCACTCGCTTGACACTGACTCGTGTGTGAATGCAATCCGTCGTTTTCTGTGCAGGAGAGGACAAGTGGCAGTTATGCGCTCAGACAATGGGACAAATTTTGTAGCCGCTGAGCGTGAGCTGCGAGAGTCGATTCAGCAGTGGAATCAAGCAAAGATTCAAGATGCACTGATGCAAAGAGGAATCAAATGGGTTTTCAACCCACCTGCAGGCTCACATTTTGGAGGAGTCTGGGAGAGACAGATCCGATCTGTAAGGAAAGTAATGAGATCTGTGCTGAAGGAACAAACAGTGAGTGATGAGTGTCTACACACATTGCTGTGTGAAGTGGAATACATACTAAATGACAGACCACTTACAACAACAACAGACGACCCTTCAGATCTCGAAGCATTGTGACCCCTAACCACTTACTACTGATGAAGAAGCAGCCAGTCATGCCGCCTGGACTGTTCAGCAAGGAGGATTCATATGCACACAGAAGATGGAAGCAGATACAATATCTTGCTGACTTATTCTGGAAGCGATGGGTGCGTGAGTTCCTTCCCCAGTTGCAAGAGCGTCAACGATGGACCCAGATCAAGAAGAATCTGTCAATTGGAGATGTCGTCATGATCTTGGATGAATCAGCGCCACGGAGCTCATGGTTGCTGGGAAGAGTCGCTCAGATCATTCCCGATGCAAATGGACTTGTGAGGCGTGTGCTGGTCAAGACGAAGACAAACACCCTTGAAAGACCTGTCGACAAGCTGTGTCTCATCTATGAGAAGGACAGTTAAACAAAATAACTTTGATTTACGTATCCTTTGTACGTTCATTACATTCATGCTAGAATTTGATTAGCATATAGGATAATGCTTTATGTTTGAAATTTACGTTGGCTCTAGTTTGTTTATTGAGTAATTGGCAGCCTGCTTGTCTTCCAATTAGAGGCCGACTATGTAAGAGCCAAACCTTGAAAAGTCATATTTTGAATATATTTGTATTTTATATATTTAGTTATTGCATAGAAAACGAGCAGTAGTTTAATTTGTAATGCTGTGGTATGCTATAAGCCATATTTATAGTTTAGTTGCGAATTATTCTAAGAATTAACATTACATGTACGTTAGATGTGTTACTGCGCATGTGCGAGAGTCTTTATATGCAGTGAACTTGAAGTGCCTAGTTATTAGTGAGACAGTGCCCATGCAGTTTGGAAGCACATAACTTTTTGAACGTAGTCCATGATCCTAGTTCGGTCTATATCCTATGAAGAATGATGTTGTACTTTGTGACTGCCTAAAGAAACTAAAGAACCTTCAAACGTATTCTGGAGTCCGTGAGTTTGTACATCATAATTGTGGATACAGATTTGTATTAGCCATTGGACACAAGTCTGAAACCTTTTTGCTGCCTGCACTGAAAATGAAATGGTAAACGAAAGTCTAAAGAAATCCTGCCATTACAATATCCGACATCACTGTACGTGTACATGTCTGTCTGTCAGCCTGTCGCGTATTTCTCCCATAACACGCTTCGCTCGGCTTAGTCCACTTTTCCACATTTCATGGGGGTGTTCCATTACTTATGGTTAATTACGGGCGGTGCTATATGCAAATACTTAAAATCATGCACGAGCGCAGAGCGTAGAACAAATGGTATTTATCAACACGGAGTGTGCATAGAACCTGTGTACGCACGTGTGATAAATCCAGATTTTTCTGTGCGTACACACATTCTAAATTCTGTGCTTAAGAATGAAAATAGAACACTTTCTAAGCATTGTTGATAAATGAGGGCCCAGGGGTCTCAAACTCATTCCATCGTGGGATAAGTTTTCATTTTAACTATACATTGCACCAGGTGAGTTAGTTGAAGAGGTGAGCCAATTAGTGAAATCATCAGCTGGTGTTTAGGCAAGGCTGGAATGAAACCAAACATACACTCTGCGCACAATGGAATGTGTTCTGCGAAACTGCGATAGACAATGCTGAAATGAAAGAACAGAGGACACTTTTTTTGCATTAAAATTATTTAATGCACTTTTCCATTGAAGGTAAACTAACATGGACACGGCATTCACATCACAGCATGAATAATATCACAATATTAAAAACAGAATGGTGTATCCTGAATAATATCACAATATTAACCACAGCATACTGGATTATCCTGAATAATATCACAATATTAAAGGCAGAATACTGGAGTACCCTGAATAATATCACAATAGTAAAGACAGAATACTGGAGTACCCTGAATAATATCACAATATTAACCACATCATAATGCGGATCTGACTGTCTATTCTTCTGATAGCAGGTGTTTAATCAAAGATCCCCGCTTTCTAGTGTTGCACAAGGACCAATCAGCATGGGTATGGGCGGGTTCATTTTCCATTGATGGGGATTTGATTGGCTGTTTACCTGCGGTCGCAGGATTAATTACGTTAACGTTAGTTCGGCCAGATAAACAATTAAAATATACTAATTAAAATGGTTGGACCTGTGAGATTTGTACTTTGTACTTTGTAGGTCTGCATTTTAAATGTAAGGAGTAAAAAGTATGTTTTTTTTCTCTGAAATGTAATGGAGTAAAAGTACAAAGTATACAAACCTAATAATACTTGAGTAAAGTACAAATCCCCCAAAACAGTACTTAAGTATTGTAACGAAGTACAATATTTTATTGCAACACTACTATCACCGACATCTAAGAAGGGAGATACCCCCTTGAATGGCCCTTCTAAGGTTTCTCTCCTCCACATTGCCCGTGGTGCATTTTTTCCTATTGCTAGGTTTTAGTGAGCTTTTCCTTATCTTCGCGTGGGGTATGTCTGGGAGTGTTGCATTTATTTTAAAAATTTGGACTTTGTCGGGCCTTACAAATAAATTTGATTTGATTTGATATTTGTCTAGTCTAGTGTGTTCATTAGATGGGTGAAATCCTCTTTTAGTGCCTCTGTGCCTTTTTTCTTAGGCAGTTAGCCTCTGGTATGCGTGCCATTAGCGTAAGCCACGCTTCTAGGCCTCTTTTCTTTTGGAAAGAATGATACAAATATATATATATATATATATATATATATATATATATATATATTATAATAAAAATAATTGCATTCGACTAAGGTTGGCAGTTAACTATGGCTCCTTTCGATCGATTAGTCGACTATTCGACTAATCGGGGTCAGCCCTAGTTGTACTACAAGTGGATAACATTACAATGTGCTTGGCTGTAGTGATCTTTTACAATGTATGTACCTGTAAAACCACTTGTCCAAGTGTTCAATCACAATCTGTCCCCTCAGGCTGCGTGAGTGCGTGAGTGGATGGTGTTTGTTTTCAGACGCGAACCTGGGAACACCGCATGATTTTTAAACGTAGCCTATGCGAAGACGCTCTCTGATTGGCTAGCCGCGTACAGCAAAGACCCTCTCTGATTGGTTTAGCGCCGAAGGGTCTCTTCCGCCTTGTACATATATATTCTCTGCTTCAAAGTGGTTATGCTTTGGCCCTCTTTCGAAGTGGGTTATGCATAGAGTTAGGGTTAGGGTTAAGGTAGGGTGACCATATTTTTATTTCCAAAAAAGAGGACATGCTGGCCCCAGCCTCGAGATTCTTAATGATACTTTGCACAATCGAAGCGGGCATGGCCACCTTCATTTCACTATATGTCTTGTGTATGTATGTGATGAATAAACCTCTTGAATCTTGAATCTCTACTCAAAGTTTACTCAAAGATGCCTTATTGTTTTAACTTCTTAACATGCACCCAGAAAAGTGGCAATTTTTTTTACTTGAACTTGAGGACTGCATACTTTTTTTGCAAAGCTTATCTTTATACTTTATGCTTATAGGGAGGCGTAGTGGTTACGTTATTGTTGTTTCCGGCCCGTCCACCTCGCTTGAAATTGCAATGTATTTCCAATGGACACATTTCTAAATAGTCTTGTATAAAACAAATAAAGCATGAACATTGGCATGGTGTACCTTTCTGTGTGTATTCATCCACAATCTATAGCTCAACATGAAACAATTAGCAATTAATCGTAAAATAATTACGTTGAATTTTATTTCAACCAAAAAAGCTTAAACAATAATGTTAGTGATAGAAGGGAACTCATTTTGTGCAAAAATGGAAAGCTTGCCAATGTTCATGAGGCAGAATTATTACAATAGCCGATAATACATTTTCCCAATGATAAATCCCTAAACGGGTGGACCGTGCAAGCGGTCCAAAGTGACGTCAGACTACACCTCCCTATAGCACACTAGCGGACTGGCCAACGGGAGCAGCGGGAGTTTTCCCGGTGGCCTGGCAGACTGGCAAATGCTTTTTTTTATTTTTAAATTTGTTTGTTTGTGCCCGCAGTCAGGCCACTGAACTCCGAAGCAGGCCAGGTCGGTATATTTTTTTATATTTTATTTTTTTATTATTTTTTAAACAAACATATAAACAAACATGACAACACACGATAAGATATACAAGCATTAATTAACAGTGCATATCCAATGAAATTACCATTTAGTCAAATGTCTTATACAGGATATACCCCTAATACCTGTTATCTAAAAACCTACACACATATGCTCTAGCTCGTACCCCCCCCCCCCTCCCGGACCCCCCATTGGATAATCCAACCATTATAACTTGTTCCTAACCAGACACTACCATTATATGCTAGCTTTTATTCTCTCCACCACTTCTAACCACATTGTCATTTTGGATTCATTGAGACCCAAAATTCTTGCTGTAGATATTTCTTGATAAATCACATCAAGATATGTAAGAGTCCAGACCTTCCGGCACATTTTTTCCGGTTGAAACCATCGTGATGCTATCAGCTTTTTAGCCACTGTGATACCGGATAAAACCAATCTCTTTAGCTGTGGAGGTAGCCTGTACGTTAATGCCAAGCAAGCAGTGCAAAAATGCTTCCGCATTCGTCACCGCACGCTAGTGCGGTAAAGCGCCCTTCTTTTCAGACAAATGCTACCGTGCGTGCACCGGCGGCGGCGTGCTCGCTCAGGTGCGTGCGTGCGCCGGCGTGCTCGCGCGAGGTGCCCGCGCATGCGACACGAGCGGAGCTCAATATATATAAGTCACCGCCCCTTATTCAGTATCCAACAAATAGCTCAACTGGCAAGGACACATGGCTGTGGATCCTATGGCTTGTTTGCTGGCGAGTTCGAATCCCATCGAAAATATTTTTTAACGTGATTTTTTTTTAACGTGTATTCTTTCGCCGATTAAGGTTAGGCATTGTTTCGGAGTTGGTTAAGGTTAGAACGGTTAAGTTTAGGCGCTGTTAAGGAGCTGGTTAAGGTTAGAGTTTGTCAAAGAGAATGGCAATATAATTTCTATGGTTAAGGTTAGGCATTGTTTCGGAGTTGGTTAAGGTTAGAACGGTTAAGTTTAGGCGTTGTTAAGGAGCTGGTTAAGGTTAGAGTTTGTCAAAGAGAATGGCAATAGACAGCCTATTTCCGCGAAAATGAAAGGCGCATTACTGCATGCCACTACGGTAAATTTTTGCACTGCTTGCTTGGCATAAAGCTACACGCGTGGAGGTACTGCATGCTCAAAGACATCATTCAGCAGTAATACAGAGGGGTGTACAGGTATATCCAGAGTTAAGAGATTTGCTAATTGCTGGGTCACTTCTTTCCAAAATATCTTAACTGGTGGGCAGTCCCAGTACATGTGCATAAATGTCCCTTCGTCCCCATTTGTACATAGGGATTGATTGATTGATTGATTGAAAAGTTTATTAACAGATTGCAGAATGGGTACAGTACAGTACAGCTCAATACATACAATTGTTAAGGGGATGCAGACCAGAGAAAGACTTTCGTCTTGTTTACATCAGGGTCCCCCATTTTCAATTCATCATAACATATATGACATACATGACATACAGATAGACAGTACTGCTACATCTATACATTTATGACATATCAGATTTGCAAATACAGTACTGTTTGTGATACAAAAGTGTCCAGAAAAGGAGTGTATATACATTTGGCATAGAAACTGTACATTGGAGGAGGTTGGTTGGGTGGGGTGGGGTTGGGTGGGTTGGGTGAGGGCTGTACATTGGAGGTGGAGGGGGGGGGGGTTGGGAAGGGGACACACACACATTTTACACTGTACATTGGAATATTGACAAAGCCTTACTTGGTCATTTACTGTACAACTAGGTTAGGACATTTGTAGGGGCCAGTTTCGAATTGCAGTCTCACGTAGGTGTTTTTTGAGAGTGTTTTTGAAGGTGGGTAGTGATTCACATTCCTTTACAGCTTTAGGCAGGGCGTTCCACATTGATGTGGCATAATTGCGAAACGTGTTTAGTCCCTTGTTTGAGCCGAATCTGGGTTTTACATGATTTGTGGAGCTCCCTCTGGTGTTGTGATCGTGGTATTCACTGACCTTTGGGAAGTATTTTGACATGTACATGGGTACCTTGGTCGCGTAGTGTATCTTGTAGACCAGGCCCATTGCAAGTTGCTGTACTCTGTCGTCTACTCTAAGCCATCCTAGGTTGTCAAAGTGGGCAGGGGTGAGGTGGGTTCTAGGAGTCAGGTCAAGTAGTAGTCTGACTAGCTTGTTTTGAGATGTTTGTAATTTGTTTTTTAGTGCCTTTGAGGTGCTTTGGTACCATGAGGTGCAAGCATAGTCGTAGTACCCTTGAATGAGTGCTCCTGCTAGAGTCTTCAGGGTATTCTTGTTTACCAGAGAGGAGATCCGGTACAAGAAACGCGTTCGTTGGTTGACTTTTTTTATTACATTGGATGCCATTTTGTCACAGGAAAGATTAGCCTCTAGGATGGAACCCAGGTAGGTAATTTCATCTTTCCTTGTGATAATATTGTCACCCACTGTAACCGAGAAGCCGTCGGTCTTGCTGAGTTTGTTATTTGAATCGAAGAGAATGGACTCTGTTTTGCCCATGTGTAATGATAGTTTGTTGTCGGCGAGCCATATGCAGATTTTGCCTAGTTCCGAGCTGAGGGCTTTTTCAACCTGTAACTTGTTCTTGTCAGAGACCAGCAGGGCTGAGTCGTCCGCAAACAGGAACAAGTTGCAGTCACAAGCTGACGACATGTCATTTGCATAAATTAGGAATAGTAGCGGTCCTAGTATGCTTCCTTGTGGAACATCCACAGGAGCATTTGGAGTCTTGTTTAAGACCCATTTTGTTCAGTCTTATAGGAGTTAAGTATGTCCTGTGAATATAGTTAAGATTGATTTGTTGATGGTCCGGGTTCCTTGATGCAAGTCGTACATTTGCCCAGGCCTCTTGCCAGTCAAAGTCTGTCTCCAGGTCTGGTATATCCCTCCTCCAGACTGAGTCTAGATGGAGGGTTTCATACGAGGCCGTTAGTAATTGATGATAAAGATCTGATACAAAACCTCTCGATGTCTCTCTTTCATAGAAAAATTTGTGGTATCTGTGGTGTACAATTGGTATCCTTAATGGAACACTGTGAGCCTTCAAACATGCCAATAACTGTGCGTAAAAATAATATGTGGACTTGGTGAGATTAAATTTTTTGCGTATTTCATTGAAACTACAAAAACCCTGTTTGTTGAAAACGTCTCCTAATGAGTGTATGCCTTGCTTTTCCCATCTAGGGAATCTTATAGGTTGTTTTCCAATCAAGAGTGCATTGTTATTGAATAAGGGAGTATGATTATGCCATTTATGTGGGGTAGAATATTTTTTTTGTGTTTCACGCCATATCCGGATCGCATGAGTGATTATGGGGCCAAATTTCCGTTCGCATTGATTAATTGATAATTTGGTCAGGTCGGTATATATGTTTCTATTTGCGCATATATAAGTTCAGGCAGGAATGAGTTAACTTGTTATTCACAACCCAGCGCGATGCAGTGCACCTGCGCAGGCCTCGCCAGTCGCCAATCTCAAACAAGCCTATTAATTTAAATCATGATGAGATCAACTGCCGAAACCCGGGAGATATGAACGTTTTGGATATCTCTAGAATGGGTGAAGACGAACGTCAGACTAAAATTGAAAGAATGAGATGAAAGCGGGGCACAATCAGAGGTGTTATTACGCAAGTTTTGAATCAGATGGACATTGAAATTGACGTGGAAACTCCGGATATCACTTGATCACTTTATTGGATGTACTGCTTGGAGTTAAAGAAGACAGTTTGTTGGAACCTGACCGTGAAATAGAACAGCTATAAGTCTGATGGATGATTTGAATGCTGATATTGAAGCCGCGAGATGTAAGGAGCGCGCCATTATGTTGAACTGACGGCAGCAGCGCTAGGGTGAGTACTAGATCACAGAGAGCGCCAGTGAAGTAGAGAAATGTAATGAAACGTGTACCTGTAAACTTCTATAAAGGACACTTTCGTATTATAACCCGACATTTGGACAATATGGGCCTGGCCTGGCCTGCCTGAGTCAAATTCCCGGTAGGAATTATGGTCCCAGTCCGCGACTGCTATAGCACATGCATAAGCCTGGTCTCTTTTGAAAGATTCTGAAGTTACTAATGCAAACAAGGAAAATCACTTTTAGTGCTAATGAAATAGAGTAGCATATAGGTCTGAACTTGAGTTGAACTGGAACTTGTGTACTCACATTTTTCTGTAGTGGTTGCAATATCCCAAATGTAACCACATAACATGCGCCCAGAAAAGTGGCATTTTTTTTTTTACTTGAACTTGAGGACTGCATACTTTTTTTGCAAAGCTTATAATTTTACTTTATGCTTAGCACACGCATAAGCCCCTCATTTATCAACGTTGCGTAGAAAGTGTTCTATATCCGTTCCGGAATTTAGAATGTGTGTACGCACAGAAATATCGGGATTTATCAACCGTGCGTACACGAGTCCTACGCACACCCCGTATTGATAAATACCATTTGTTCTTACCGTCAATGCTCGTGCATGATTATCCATATATGGTAATGAAACCCCCCAATGGGATGTGAAATAATGGACTGACCCGAGTGAACTCTGAGAAACGGAGGCGCTGTCGAACCAAGAAGACACAACCCGTGTTATGGGATAAATAAAAGGCTGGCGGACTTGTACACGGTGATGTCAGATATCAACGACTCCCTAAGACCATTGCTGCAATTCTGCCTGGACAGCGCAAAATACTAATAAAGATCGTTCGTTAACCACTGTTTGGCGTTGGTGTGTCATTATAACCATGCTGGAATATGAATGCCTTTATTAGTTTTGTTCGATTGGCTACCGGGTATAATATGATTTGTAGAGGCATACAATCTATTTTGTTGTCGGTATTAGGTAGCCTATATGAATTACATATAATAGCAGCCATAGCCTACATTATGCAACAGTAACTTGCGCATATATAATATATCATATCATATTCCTATATGTCTCCCAGGAATCGTGGGGCTCTGGGGAATAAAGGTTGGGAACCCCTGCTATAGCCCATATCCTTTATAATGTTATAGGCTATTTTATTTACAGTTTACTCTATCAGCCTACCCAGCATGTAATACGTTCTTTGTTAGAACTCAACTCGTTATTATTTTGCGCATAGATTGCAGAAATACGGGAACGTTTTGATTTATATTTAAAAGGCTTTGACATTGGAAAACAAAATAGGTGGAATTTCGAAGTTATGTAAGCAGAATACAAGTCATATCACCCACACGATATATGCTACCTGTATATCCAGAGCATGTATTTTTTTCATTCATTTAAGACACATTTATTGCAAGGGTTTTGTAATACACATAAACTCAACAAATAACCTCTGTTCTCGTTGCAGTGCGTTTTTAATTCTTTCTTATACAGTAGGAAGGGGGAAGAACACTATATTGTGCGTGTTCATATGACTTGTATTCTGCTTACACCTTCGAAATTCCACTTATTTCGTTTAACAATGGCAAAGCCTTTTAAATATAATCAAAACGTTCCCGTATTTCTGCAATCTATGCGCAAAATAATAACGAGTTGAGTTACGTGGAGCGCAGTCAGTACACCCCGTATATTCCGATACCGCTATATATAAACCATGCTGCATTCATTCAGAAGGAAAGACCTATTATTCCAAATGCTATTTATAGGGTTTTGACCATAATTACACTACTGTTGCTATTTTACAATTAACTATAATGAATTACGGGGGTCATACAGAACACGTCAGTCAAACTAATGAACGAAAGCTTATTTCCGCGTTGAAACTAATGCATGAAACTGATGAGAGCATATGCCGTCCGTCTGCAGTCTCCATATTCTACCGCCGGGGCGCCAGGTACGCATGCCCTGTCGAGTAAGATGGCATTCAAACGGCAACAAATAGAGCTTTAATTCTGTAATTTATATGTTCGGCGAGAAATGCAGCCCTGAGCCTTCAGACGCTTGCAAAGTGCCGTGAAACTGAAACTGAAAAACGCGGACATTTTCATGAATTTATAAACCCCCCCGGACAGGGCGTGAAAAGAGGACATGTCCGGGCAAAAGAGAACGTTTGGTCACCCTAGTTAAGGTTAAGGTTAGGGTTACGGTTAAGGTTAGGGTTAGGTTTAGGCGGAAGAGACCCTTTGGCGCTAAATCAATCAGAGAGGGTCTTCGCTGTACGCGGCTAGCCAATCAGAGAGCGTCTTCGGCTATGTTTAAAAATCACACGGGAACACCACATAGCAGGCCAAAACAATCTGATTGGTTGTTAAGATTCACGTTCCTTATCAGAAAGTACACACTATGCAAAACCACCTGCCAATCAAAGGCCAGGATTTTGTTTTTGAAATAGCTTCTGGAGTATATGGGAGTCTGGAAACCTGTAAACTCTCTCGCTCATTTCTCAGAAATGGCCTACCCTAGGGTGACCATATTTTAATTTCCAAAAAAGAGGACATGCTGGCCCCAGCCTCGAGATACTTAATGATACTTTGCACAATCGAAGCGGGCATGGCCACCTTCATTTCACTATGTCTTGTGTACTGAACTGTATGTGATGAATAAACCTCTTGAATCTTGAATCTCTACTCAAAGTTTACTCAAAGATGCCTTTATTGTTTTAACATATGCTTGGAAACATGCACCCAGAAAAGCGCCAATTTTTTTCTTATACTTGAACTTGAGGACTGCATACTTTTTTTGCAAAGCTTATCTTTATACATTATGCTTATAGCACATGCATAAGCCTGGTCTCTTTTGAAAGATAACATTCTGAAGTTACTAATGCAAAAAAGGAAAATCACTTTTAGTGCTAATGAAATAGAGTAGCATATAGGTCTGAACTTGAGTTGAACGTGAACTTGTGTACTCACATTTTTCTGCAGTGGTTGCAATATCCCAAATTTAACCACATAACATGCACCCAGAAAAGTGGCATTTTTTTTACTTGAACTTGAGGACTGCATACTTTTTTTGCAAAGCTTATCTTTATACTTTATGCTTATAGCACATGCATAAGCCTGGTCTCTTTTGAAAGATAACATTCTGAAGTTTCGTACACAATAAAGAAAAATCACTTTTAGTGCTAATGAGTAACATAGGGCTGAACATGAGTTGAACTTGTGTAATATTGCACAGTGTTGTGCATTTATAATCAGTAGCTTAGGCTACATAGTAGGCGAATGACAGCCTATTCTAGTCTAGCAGGTGCTGGTATAGACTAGTAATGTTGATTTTCAGTCATCTATGACATTTTTTGCCTAGATTGATTTTCAGTCATCTATGACATTTTTTGCCTGGATATATCATAGATGACTGAAAATCAACATTACTAGTCTATACCAGCACCTGCTAGACTAGAATAGGCTGTCATTAGCCTACTATGTAGCCTAAGCTACTGATTATAAATGCACAACACTGTGCAATATTACACTTACTGTAGACTTCTGTATATTTGTACTGTATTCCTTTTACTGTATATTTAATTCTATCTTAGCATTCTCACAACACAACACCCCCTCTAATGCCCCTCTAATGGAACATTCCAGTGTGGATGTGCGTTGCGTCACACTCTGTGGCCAATCTGCGCATGTGCATGGGGAATCGATGCTTAAAAACGGTCTTTTTCGCTGCCAATTTAGTTCTGATCGATTAGGAATGTCTCGCGCCGTGTTCAGGAGAGTCAGGCGCATACAAGTCTATTCGATCATGTCTCCAGCACCCCCACAGCCGTATCTGCAATCACTTAATGTCAAGGCTCTCGTCCACATTCATTCATTTGCCCCCCCCCCCCCCCCCCCCCCGCGGAATCTCTTCCCCAATTTCAGAATCCCGGAAGTGTTGCGGTGGTCTATTGTGTGTATTGAGCCGTACTGTATTGTTGTGAGGTTTGGTCCGTTCCCCGCCACACGCTCCGTTCCTTTAAGGTACTATGTTGATTGATGCATTCCCCGCCATGCGCTCCGTTCCTTTAAGGTGCCGTGTTGATTGGTGCATTCCCCGCCACACGCTTTTGGAGCAAGTATCGATCTCATCACGCAGCTGTCACAGTTTGTAATTAGCGCCCCTGAAGGCTTTATATACACAGATCTTCTTGCTATCGTTGTCGGGTCGTTCTGGAATACAACTGCTTTGCCTGCTTTTTTCCCGTTGCTGTTTCCTGGTCTATATTCTCTCCAGGACCTTTCTGTGGAGAACTGTTTGGAGCTGCGCCTTGTTACCCGTTACGCGTTGCACTTGGGTGGAATCAAACCCCTCTGGATAATTTGGATTGTGTGTTATTGAAGAAACACAGAAGATATCCTTTTGTTTGCTCTGGATAAGTTCTGATTGTGTGTTATTGAAGAAACACTGAAGAGATCATTTTGTTTGCTCTGGATAAATTCTGATTGTGTGTTATAGAAGAAGCACTGAAGACATCTTTTGTTTGCACTGACTCTGCTAATTGTGTGTTGGGGAAAACACTGATACCTATCTCTTTCTCCGTTTCCCACCTCGAGGAAGAGCTGGGAGTATCTGCAAAGCCGCTACAACATCATATGCCAAATTCCCACCACTGTCGCCAGGAGGATTCTGCAGAGCGGCTGATGACTCTGCCGGAGGCAGTCTCCCCGTTTGTTTGATTACTGTACCTATTCCATCTTTTGACTCTGTAAATAAATACGCCCTAGCATTTGGCTAACTCTGAACTTCCTGTCTGTGCCGTTGCGTTTGAGGTCGGTTACAAACCATAACATTACGACCTGACCATGACGACCTCAGCCGACACAGACAGGGTCAGAACAGCGTTGGCGGTCCAGATTGAGTTAACCAACGACCACAGCCTACAGCTAGGTGCGGCTGCGGCTGCTGTACAGGAGCTCCGAGACCAGGTCCTGCCTATTCAGGAGTCCCTTGGCTCTCTGGCTAGCCAGCAGACAGCCCAGGGTAATCAGCAGACTAATATTCTCCTCCAATTACAAGCGCTGAGTGAAGCCGTTAACACCTTGCTTGTAACCCCACCTACTTCAGGAGCCTCGGCCGGAGCATCACCCGCAGCCCTGGCAGGCCCCGCGCCTCCCGATCCCGCACCTCGGGAGCCCCGTCTCTCCGAACCACGGTTGTTCGATGGTAACTTCGAGGATTGTGCCACATTCATCATGCAATGTGAGTTGGTTTTTCGTCATCAACCCAGCCAATTCACTTCAAGGGGAGCCCGAGTGGCTTACATGACTAACTTGCTCTCAGGCCGGGCAGCCCGGGCGGCTCATGCGCATGCGCGAGCTCGGCCAATCAGAGCAATGCGGAAGGACAAGTGGGCTGCCGAAAGTATTCACGCGCCCCGGACAGGGCGTGAAAAGAGGACATATCCGGGCAGCGTGAATGCCACCTACAACAGAACTGTACAGAACTGCGTTTCCGCAGTTGCTCTGATTGGCCACTGACCCCACGTGACCCTACCCTATTACACGCCCCCTTATCGACGCGTGTTATACGACGCTCTACAGCTCTTTCGCTCGCAGAACAGCTGTTTCCGGATTTATAATATTGGAAACGCCGCGCTGTGAAGCACCTCTGTATTAAATGCCGACAGCACCTCTGTATTAAATGCAGACTCATCAATCAATCAATAACAACATTAACGATAACGCCAAGCTGTAATAGTCTCGCGTCTATCTGCTAACGTATTTATAATATTGGAAACGCCGCGCTGTGAGCGCTGTGAAGCACCTCTGTATTAAATGCCGACAGCACCTCAGTCTCGCGTCTATCTGCTAACGTTAGCATTAGGTAATAACCGGTTTAAAATGGATGGTGATTACCTCACATTGTGTCTATTCTACTAATGTCTAACTATGAATGAACACAACACTCTAACTTAACATCTTTAGCTAATAAAGTACTCAACCTCTACTGTCTTTAACTATGAAAAAACACAACACTCTAACTTACCATCTTTAGATAATAAAGTACTCAACCTCTACTGTCTTTAACTATGAACAAACACAACACTCTAACTTACCATCTTTAGATAATAAAGTACTCAACCTCTACTGTCTTTAACTATGAACAAACACAACACTCTAACTTACCATCTTTAGATAATAAAGTACTCAACCTCTACTGTCTAAAAATTGTAAAGTCAATTAACGACTGATGGCTGTTTGTTGTAGAGGGCGTGGTGGCAGACTTTGTCTGATACAGAATGCAGGAAATTAAGTCTATGTAACAAAAGAAATCCTGATTATACGTGCCCCATGTAAAATATTTAAACAACCATTAAGCAGTGTTGGGCAAGTTACTCAGGAAGTATAGGAGTATTTTGTTTTTAGCGCCTTTGAGGTGCTTTGGTACCATGAGGTGCAAGTACCCTTGAATGAGTGCTCCTGCCAGAGTCTTCAGGGTATTCTTGTTTACCAGAGAGGAGATCCGGTACAAGAATCATGTCAAAAGAGACACTGAAAGGGAGAGTTTTCTTAGGTTTGGACAAGGCCTCTGCATGCTACAGAAACTGCAAAGCAACTGCAACACAACATCGACAAAGCAACGGTGTTGCAGACACTCTGCCTTTATGCTTCTGCAACATCGACGTGCAGCCTATGCAACATTGTACCCCGGATGTAGCATAGATGAAACTTCCCTTCTCAACCAACCCATTGATAACAAGCAGAAAAATAAGCATAATTTTTACTTCCGGGCGGGGGGTTTCAAAATAAAAGAGCAACGTCTAAAAGCACCGTGAATACGTTTATTTTGTACAATATCTAACGTTAACACGAACCTAAACTAATCTAAAGTTAGTTTAGGTTTGTGTTAACGTTATGTAGCAGGGTGGATTATCCCTGCTTCGTGGGAACTGTGGTGTGCGGTCAATAGGTAGCGAGACACAGTAGCACTCTGGCCAGCTGCACCTCCGTCTTTGGGGTCCGGAGCGTCAACTGGAGGCTGGCAGTGGGGATGTATGAGGCCCAGGGTTTACAAACCTGGTCCGGTACTCTGGTCTTCCTCCCTCTCTCTGGAGCAGTCAGCAGTACTCCCCAACACACCCTCACCCTCCACAGTTGCCCCTTTTGCCCTCCCACACCTAATGACCGGATGGTAGAGAAATAACTTGGTTCCCCCCGCAAGCAGTACCCTCCCTTAGTGACACCAGAACCCTTACAATGGAAATGGAAAAGGTAGAATAGGAAGGGGTTAAGATTACATATATTACCCGTATCAAAGGGTTAGGGTTAGAAATAATGAAAGACACACACACAGTGCTCCCGTTCTGGATGACTGTATTGTAACTCAGCCTAGTTACAACAATGCTACGTCTGGTGATTACTGCACCATGGGTATCCATACAATAATTACTGGCATGAATCAATGGCATGAATCAATAGCATAAGTCAATTATAATATTACACCCAGGCACCAAGTTCTCTCAGGTACCCAGACTAAACGCTGCCCACGTCTGGGCGGAACACAGTATTTACCTTCTCTAAGGAATTACACTCTTACTGTCCCCGGTTGAGAATATGGGGAAGGAAGGGGGGAGCATAGGGAAGAGAATAAAGGGATTCACAGAATGGGAATTATTTAGGAAATACACGCCTTATCACGCTCAAAGAAAAGGAATAAAATAAAAGAGTGAGCCCACAAAATACCTATAAGTCCTATCTTAATGCCGGCATCTATTGTTCGGGGTACCCCTATTGAACTGTGGTTAACAACGTTAACTTCGCCCGCGGGCAGCACCACACTGTATACTGTATATGGAATCGGGAGCATCAATGCTCATTTGTACTCATCCGAAATGGCCGCCTCGCCACTCCACTGTTGTCCGGGAGGCAAGATGGCGTCGAACGCTCTCGCGAGGATGTCAGCAGGCGGAGCTGTAGCAGAGAGGCAGCGCTGGCTGAGCTGGTGCTGGCGATGACGACCTCTGCTGGTGGTAAAGAACTCCCCGTGTCCTGCAGGCAGCCTGGAGCAGGTGTGCTGTAGCACTCCGGTGCCGACAGCTGTTGACGCCCGGGCAGACTGCTTGTAGGTCCTGCACGTATCTGGCACGCAGACTATACCGTCACAGTAACTGCTATAACCCGACTACTGTGAACTCAGATTTATCATTAGCCGCACGCTATCTATACCGCACACTGTAACTATTATAACTCGACTACTGTTAGTGCCTGGCTCTGCACTTATTGTTCATATAATACCACTGGTACTGCTAGGATATCGTATCCACTAGCCAGTACTTCCTATACCCGTTGTCCTCTCCCGGGGCACTCCGGCATAACGTCAGCAACAGGGCTATCCAGAGCTCCCGTTAGCTGTGTCTTCTCGTTGTCAAGTTCACTGCCGAAGAGAGCGACTTCCGCTGGTCCCTTCCATTTATCAACTCCCTCCGCCACTCTCTGCCTGCTACTGCCCCCTGCTGGTCCCGCCTGCCAGTTACACCAGGGGAGGATGGGGAATAGAGTAATGTCATTTATAAACCATCTTCCAGTGATAGAAGAAGGGGACGCTTGTATCATTGTTCATGTGAATATCAATGAACCTAGTTAGAATGTCTTTGTGTATAAAAGGGATATAAAACACAGTCAGCAGTTCTGAATAATATACCATATTTTCCAGACTGCTACAGTTAGATAATGTACAAAATAAACGTATTTCCGGTGCTTTTAGACGTCGCTCTTTTATTTTGAAATCCCCCGACCGGAAGTATTTGTGATGTATTCTGCTTGTGTAACTTCTGTGTTTGTTGATGTCTGTAGAATAGATAGTTGGTGAACAACTAACTTTAGGTTAGTTTTAACGTTAGCTAGCAGCAGGGATGGACGCCTTTGTGCAAATGCAGGCAGCTACAGCCAGCACTCGAGGTCGAGGAAGAGCTGCTGAATTTAATCGGCAGGAGAGAGAGAAACTGTCCTTCTGTAAACTTATCTAACTCTAAGTTACATTGTTAATTTAGTTTGTATTTACTTTTCTAGTTTAAGTTAATTCAATTAAAGAAATTGTAACTACAATTACATTTAAAACATTTATGCATAATAATCATCTGTTCTGTGCCAAACCGAGGGAACGTGCACGTGCGTGCACGTGCACGGGATCGCGCGTGCACGTGGCGTTTGGGCATTGCCCATATTACGACTGCACCACTGGTCTTTGTCCATTTCCACGTCAAACAGCCTGCAAACTACCTGCCGTTCTATCGCCATGCTCTAAGACAAACTCTAACCTTAACCAACTTCGAAAGAGTGCCTAAGCTTAACCGTCGAAAGAACTTGCCGTCACGCTCTAAGACAAACTCTAACCTTAACCAACTTCGAAGAGTGCCTAAGCTTAACCAGTGTAGAAACAGGCGTCGGCCAATCAGAGAGCGTCTCCGAGAAATGCGGCTTGGTTTGGTATTCACGCTTCTGTTGTAGACCTGTGGCATTCACGCGTCCGGGCAAAAGAGGACGTTTGGTCACCCTACCTTTAATAGTAGCCCACACTCTCCTGCTAACTGTCTTCACTTGAGTATTTGACTCCTTTGCATTGTATAGATCATTGTTTATTTATTTAGGCGTATGCATGCTCCATTCATCCCCTTAATAAAACGGCATGATACTTGCAAATTAATTGTGGTAAACTAAACGTTTCGAACTGAGACTGAGAAAAAGTGTTGCAGAACACTGGATCTTGAACGCACCCCCTCCAGCGAGTCTCTCCTCTGCAGTGTTTTGTTGTCGCTTTTTGTTGCTTGCGGACCTTTCTGCTGATTAATTATCTTAAGGCTAGCGTTAATATTACATCTTTACTTTCGGACAAATAATGTCGTATTTCTGGATATTCGATCGGCTAAAACATGTTACTCTGATAAGTAGAAACGCGTGAAGAGGAGATGATGGGTATCCACGGAGACCAAAAACAAACATGAAACGGGGATGGTGATAAGAGAAACAATGAGTGACAATCATCACAAAAAAACATCGTCCAAGGACGAAAAGGCTGAATCGTAAGTTACTACCCTTCGTCCCTATCCACAAGCCTACAGTACAGTTGCTCATACAAATGTAATAATAATGAGTGATACTAGTTATTATTAGTGATGTATATTGGTGACTGGCGGCGTTCTTGTTCTCCAACCTGTAGCAGATCCCGTGAAAGCACAACCAATGGGAACTTGACTGGGTCTCCTGTCTGTGATATAGAGGTGGTGAATCCTCCACAGACAGGCTGCACTAGGAGAAAACCTGTTGTTGTGATGTCTCCAGAAGAGAAACTCACCCATTTTGACAGCCAAGCACAAACCATGGTAGACAGCCAACAGGTATATCCACATCTGTCTGTACATACCTACGTATAATCCTTTTTACACATCTGTAGATACTATGTCTATATCTGTACATATCCCTTACCTACTCTTACTTACACTGCTGGCCAGTATGACTTACCATAGTGTCTTTATACCTGTATCACTACTAACACTACAACTCTATACATACATCTGATTAGCACTGTTACTCTGTAGTACTAAATTGATATACTTTATACACAGTTTAATCACCTGTACATTATACGTATATTACTATTGCACTTTACTGTTACATTTGCACTCTGGTTGGGTGCCAAACTTTTTTGTTGTTGTACTGTACTGATGTATACATTTTAATAGAATCGAATGTAATCTCATGGTTGCTGGACCATATAGTCAGGTTCACTATATACTTTCGTCGGATTTTCTTGGGGATTTGCAATACTATACATTTTTGGAAAGGGAATTGTATAAGGAATCAGAAAATCCATGTTTACATTTGCCCAGATGTCTATAAGGCGGCCATATTGGAATTTCCAAAATGGCCACCGTAAAATGTAGGTTTTGTAATATCTCGGCTTCTAAATGAGCTAGAACATTGATTTGAACTTCTAAACCTACATTTTCAGGATCAAGGAATCCAATGGTGGTAGTTACAAAGCTTCTACATTTTACATTAACCCTTCGATGCATGAATGGGTCAAAAATTACTGGGAGAAATGCAAAATGCATGATTTCTTTTTAAGTATACAAAAACAAATAGATTTTATTATCTTTCATCAAATAGTCTATAATAAATCATTATCATATATACATGTAAAATATCTATAAGTTCAGCAAAAGGCCAATACAAAAGGCCAATACAATTATAATCTGATGCAAGCCCCGCCCTCAAAGGTGCAAGGCCACACCCTATAGCAATGGCCTTGTTCTTCAGACTTCTCTTCAGATATTCTCCTAATATTTGTTGTGGACCACACATAGCCTACTATATGTGAAGTGTCATCCCTCAACATTATTCTACCCAGCATTTGATACATGTAAAGTAAGTATTGTGTTAATTTCTACCGCAGACAATTTCAACAGGTTTTATGTCTATAGCATCACATTTAAGCTAGCTACTATTATTATTGTGTCATTCATGGCATGATGTTATCATCATGTATCATCAAAATAAAATACAGTAGTTTGCCAACATCATTTAGGTCACCCCATGCACGAGAGAACCCACATGTTTTGGGGCTGGCACTGACTATCCACCATGACACACGCAACAAGAAGCTGATGGATCTTCTCAATGCTCATGGCTACTCTGTTTCACATGGGCGTGCCCTTCTCATGGAAACTGCTCTGGCCAATGCTGTTGTAGAAAACACCAGAGCACACCAAGGCCTCTATGTACCACCATTCCTGAGGAAGGGGACCTTTGTGTTTTTTGCAGCAGATAACACTTTGCAGAGGACACTTGTGATGGGAAAGGAACCACCCACGGAACAATCACTGCAGTGTACCAGAAGGTTGATCCTTCTAAAGAACTTATTGCAGAGCCTCTCATCATAGGTGATGCACAGAGTCTGTCCGTCACTCCCTACCATGTACATACCATACATAGCCAAAACCCCAGCATGCTAAGAGGTCAGAACAGTTTGCCATCAGCAAGGGGATCTCAGAGTCCTATCAGCTGACACACCCAGGATGGGTTGTTGCATCTGCATTATCCAGAATGAAAGCAGGAGAAACGTCCAGCAAGATTCCAGGCTGAGCAGGATACAACTCACTGTTGTCTGAAAGCCTTCCCTTGACACAGGTTGGAGCCCTGCCACGAATCAGCTGAGGAAGTTGGCAGTTGGGGAAGATCACCCCACAGTCATTACCTTTGACATGGCCCTCTATGAGAAGGTGGTGCAGCTCCTAGATGCCAGACCTGACCTGAAACAGATGGTTGTTCCCAGACTGGGTGAGCTGCATGTCGTCATGGCTGCCCTCAGAGGTCTTGGTGCCTCCATGGAGAATTCGGGTATAGATGATGCCTGGATGGAAGCAGATGTGTATGGTCCTGCCACAACAAGGCAAATCCTGAAATGCACACACTACAAGCGAGCTCTCCATGCCCACATCTACTCATATGTAGTACTCTAGAGGAATTCTTCAAGGACAACCCACAACTGAAACGTGTGTGCCTGAAGACAACAGAGGGAGTAGAAGCTGCCTGCTCGGTAGGTATAGACATCAAGGCTGAATCTGTGAAGCAAGTCAACAGCACCCTCATGGAAGCCTTGACCACTGCTGAATTCATCACAGCATTCCAAGAATGGGAGGAACAAAAATCCAGGCATGCAATGTTCAAGGCCATGATGAGCTACCTACATCGGGTGGAAATAATCCTGTTCTTCGTAGCAGCAACTCGGAATGCTGACCTTGAACTCCATCTGCAGGCTGGAGAAGCACTGAGCAAGATGTTCTTTGCAATGGATCGCATCAAGTACAAAAGACTCTGGCCAAGATACATTGCAGACATGCATGACTTGAGGCTGATGGTACTTGCCAGGTCAAACCGAGACATCAACCAGAAAGAGGCCATAGGAAACTATGAATTCACTCTGACACCAAGGGCATTGTTCGGTCCTGATGGAACAATCCTGCCATGCTATGACAAGTCCAAGTTAATCCATCTCCTTGAGAAATTGACAAGAGAAGATATGCCCCATGAAGATCCTCAGCTTCCTCAAGCTCGAAGTACTACCCACCAGGATGCAATGGATACAGGATTCACAGACCCCACATCTACTGATCAGCCAATTCGAAAGATAGCACTGGTGGATGGCATGGTGCTTGTGCAGAGGCTGAGCACAAAACTAGCCACTGTAGTGACAGTCAAGGATCTGAGTGGCTGCTTCAATGACAGACTAATGTCACTAACACAAGATTATGATGAAATAATCCTTGTATTCGACACATACAGGACAGATTCTCTGAAGAGCGCAACCAGAGATAAACGAAGACAAGGAAAAGCTATCCAATACCAAGTCACTGATGACACCAACATCAAACACATCCCACTGAGCAGGTTCCTCTCTCATGACCAAACAAAGGCCGATCTGACTGACTATATTGCAGCCAAAATGCTAGAATACAACAGGGGATCCTCCAAGCTGATCATCACGTCAGCTTCTGGGCACACTAGGAGCAACAAAGACCTACTCTTTGAAGGAAATAACCATGAAGAAGCAGACACACTGCTGATCCACCAAGCTGTGCTGGCAACACACCGGAACCCAGCTGATGCACAGTTGATGTTCTTCTTACCAGATACAGACGTTCTAGTGCTAGTCACAGCAAACTATCATCTCTTGCTGAAGAACACATTGATTTCGATGGCCTCTGGTGTTGTGCAGATTTAACCACTGTGGCACGCTCTAGGAAAAGAAAGAGCAAAGGCTTTGCCAGCTTTCCATGCATTCACTGGGGCCGACAACACAGGGAGGTTCTCCCGTATAGGCAAGGCAACCTGGCTTCAGATCTATCTCAAAGCAGATATCATTATCAATGGTTTTCAGATGCTTTTGGATGAAGCAGAAGTGACAGAAGGAATGCTGTCCACACTGGCTTCCTTTGTATGTGCAGCCTACTCACCCACCCAAGGGTATCAACATCAAGATATCTTGAGGGTCCATGTACAAACCAGGGTATGGGCACAGGCAGCCATTGCTCTGCAAGATCTGCAGCTGGACCCCCTGCACAATGGGTACTTCAAAGATTCAGATGGCATGAAGCCAACAACCACAGAGGTCCTCCCAGCCCCGAAGGCCATCATTGAGATGGTCCAATGCAGATGTAAAACGAACTGTTCTTCTGGAAGATGTTCCTGCAGAGCTAAAGACTTAGCCTGTACTGACATGTGTCAGTGCAGTAGCCAGTGCCAGAATGACGATGATTCCTATGCTGTGATGGATGAAAGTGATGATGATTGTGATGATGGTGTATAGATGTGTATACATTCACATAATCTATCACATAATAGTCTAATGAAGAAGGTTACTTCTTTTCTGTGGTCATGATACTGAAGTTGATGTCAGTTGCCAATCAGTTAATGTCAATTATCTGTTAAGTCCTCAATAAAAGTTATGTTAACATGCACTTTGGTGAGTTCTACCTCGTTTTTGTTGGCACCATTGGATTCATTGACCCTGAAAATGTGGGTTTAGCAGTTCAAATCAATTTTCTAGCTCATTTAGAAGCCGAAATATTACAAAACCTACATTTTCGGCGGCCATTTTGAAAATTCACCCGGGCAAATGGAAACATGGATTTTCTGAATCCTTATACAATATCCTTTCCAAAAATGTATAGTATTGCAAATCCCCAAGAAAATCCGACGAAAGTATATAGTGAACCTGACTACAGTAATTTTCTACCCACTCATGCATCGAAGGGTTAATGTAAAATGTAGAAGCTTTGTAACTACCACCATTGGATTCCTTGATCCTGAAAATGTAGGTTTAGAAGTTCAAATCAATGTTCTAGCTCATTTAGAAGCCGAGATATTACAAAACCTACATTTTACGGTGGCCATTTTGGAAATTCCAATATGGCCGCCTTATAGACATCTGGGCAAATGTAAACATGGATTTTCTGATTCCTTATACAATTCCCTTTCCAAAAATGTATAGTTTTGCTAATCCCTTAAAAAGTCCAACGAAAGTTTAAATCACTTTATAATGAACCTGACTAATAGTTTAAAGGGGAACTATCTTATAAATGGCCTTTTTGAGTGTTTAGCATTGTTTCCTAGCTATGTGAACTTATATTAATATGATCTATGTCTCAAAATTCTCATATTGGCGCATTCTTCCAATTATCCTCTCACAATATTCACCCTCACTGAACTGAGTCATTTGAAAATGTGATGATTTGTGATGTCAGAAAGACACCGCTGCATGTTAATGGAGAGGTGCAGGATGAGCTGCACACAGTGGCTGGACCTGGACCTGGAGCCCAGGCTCAAAACAGCTTAAGATCTTGAGGTAGAAAAATGCTGTTTTTGAGGACTTGATTAGAAATACAAAACAATGAATAAAAATATATATACCCGGTATATTACAGAGGTGTTCCATAGACTCACAGGAATTGTGTAAAAGTGCCCAAATAGTGAAAGAAATAGTAAAATAGTTCCCCTTTAATAAGGCATTCACAGGTTTTTCTTTTACATTGATAATCATGCTTGCACACCTGATTATGGTACCATTACAATATATCTGATTATTGTATACTGTAGGCTACAGTGTCATAGTTGTCATATTCATGGTTTCTTTATTACACACATTTTAAACAAGGATTTGAGGGCGGGGGGGGGGGAATAATTTCCCCCGCAAAATCTGCATAAATCAAGCGGTGTACAGAAAATGTAATTGACCTCGAGCGACAGTTGTGATTGGAGGATCAAGAAAAGAGGGCGGAGCTTGAGATAGATCAGTGCCTTGATTTAGGCCTACTTAAAACTGTGATTTAAAGAGCTGGTATTGATTTTGAAGTTGTAACATGATTGATAGTTATTGATGCATGCGTAATAGTAATAGGTTACTTTTGTCTCTACAGTTTGACGCTTGTATCCAGGACCTGGTACGCTGCGTGGCTCTGACGAGGCTGGTGTTCGGAGAGGGACATGTGAAGCTAGCCCAGGCACATGCCAGGCTGGCTAAGGCCTATCTCCAGTTTAAAGGTCATCTCAGCTAAATAATTCTCCAAGAAAAACTGCAAATCTTCACTATAGACTGTAAAAAAACATTTTGGACAAATTAGCATTCAGCAATGGAATACACAGTGCCAAGTTTGAATATAAATTGTTAGCCTAAACTGTTAGCCTGGCGGTCAGTATTTGTGAGCACACACCACTATCTTCTAAAGCTAGAACTCTCTGAGAGAGAGAGAGAGAGAGAGAGAGAGAGAGAGAGAGAGAGAACACCCTCCAGTGGGTGATGTCACTGGGATGTACCACCACAATCAGGGCAGCTGAAACCCGGAAACACACCTCTTTAAACTTCAAACTCTTTACTATCTTTTACTATGCTGACTTGTTGTTCACAACTTGTAAGTCGCTTTGGATAAAAGCGTCAGCTAAATGACTAAATGTAAAATCGGTGGCTGATCCATAGACACAGGGCTCTTGCTTTATGAGACCATAACATGTTTGTGTGAGCTCTTACACCCAAATGAGGATTTCATTTTGGTTCATTCTGCTTCTAGCGATGCTCGAATATATACCTCATATGGGTGTAAGAGCTCATGTAAACATTATATGGCCCCATAATGTCAGAGCCCCTTTAATTATCTACGGAGCAGCTCCAGGCTTTACATCCCAATGACATAATAATAATAATAATAATAATAATAATAATAATAATAATAATAATAATAATAATAATAATAATAATAATAATAATAATACAACTGTATTTGTATAGCACCTTTCATACAAGAATTGCAGCTCAAAGTGCTTCACGGCAGCAAAAAAGACAGGCACATAACATACAAAAATCTGTTTTTCACATTAGGCTCCAACATCCCAATAGACCACCTTGTTTATGGTTTGATTCTATGGCAGTTTTAAAATTGACAATAAAATGAGTAAATAGAATAGACGGAGTAAAATATTGCAGTGCAATCAATCAATCAATCAATCAATCAATCAATCAATCAATCAATCAATCAATCATCATTCAATAAAATAAAACAGCCCTCATTTACAGTACAATAATCACAGTGTTGATGTAATTAGTCTAGGTGGCACAACAGAGCAGCGTATTGCTCTAAACAGAATAAAGTGTACACCGCACACATCACCCATCGGAGAGTTCTCTCTCTGATCAGCGTTCTGCCCTCGGCTTACGACAAGGTACGGCACAGAATCCTGCCAAGACCATGGTCAGTTTATAATGTGGTGTTGAACTAACAAGACCATGGTCAGTTTATAATGTGGTGTTGAACTAACAAGACCATGGTCAGTTTATAACGTGGTGTTGAACTCCAGAACAAGACCATGGTCAGTTTTTAATACAGTGGTAAACTCCCAAAACAAGACCATGGTCAGTTTTAAATTTTCTCATTTCAAACCTTTATTTAAACAAGAAAGGCAACCGAGGTTTCCCTCATTTACAGTCACGTCAAGTGTACATACAGAAATGAGCAAAAAATAAACGATAAAATCATAACACTAAGACAACAAGGCGGGGCAGAGGTGGCCTAAAGGTTAGAGAAGCGGGTTTGTGACCGTAAGGTTGCCGGTTCGATCCCCGGGACCGGCAGGAAAAATCCGGGCTGGGGAAGTGAATTCATAACTCTCTCCCATCCCCCTAACACCAACCGCTGAAGTGCCCTTGAGCAAGGCACCTAACCCCCAACTGCTCCAGTGGAGTTGCTCAGTGGCCAACGGTGTCAGACTGTGGTTGTACTGGGCAGCTCCCAGGTGTGAATGGAACTGTGTGAATGTGAAGCAGGGCGTTCCTGAAAAAGAGCATCTGCTCAGCGAACCTACCCTGGGTAAATAAAGGTTAAACAAAAAAAAATTAAAAAGGCAAGGATAACAAATCAACTTGATTGACAAAGGTTTGAGATCAAGGTTTTAAACTCTGCAACAGAGGGAAGAATCTCAAGCTTTAAGGACTGTTGGAGTTAATTCCATGGGCTAGAGGGGCATCATAGCAAAATGCAGATTTACCCTGTTCTGAGCAAACTCGGTGGACCTTAATGTGACCACGGTCAGTTTTTAATGTGGTGGTGAACTCCAAAACACAGAGAGGATGAATCTTGCAGAGTTACTTCTGCTCACATAAGGCATATGGCTGCAGTGTCTTATTGGTAGTGCTTTGAAAATGTCATGGCAACAGTTAAATAATAAATGCAACTTTGAGTGCAGCGACGACAATCTTGGCGATCGGCTACATTGGCTGTTCACATACATTTTTTAATGTTGCCAATATCAGATTCCAGTGTGAACTGGTCACGCTCCTGAACTGACCCTCAAGCGAAAACGAATAATAAAGAAGTTGGACGTAAGTAATTGTGACAAATGTCAATCTAGAGTGACGTAAAAGTCACATCATCATCATCATCATCATCATCATCATCATCATCATCAACCTTTATTTATTCTCAAATACAATTGAGGTATCATTTTCAATGTCGTCAAGACTTTACAGACATTTCATTGCACATTTCTACAATATAACAATAATAAATATTAATAACTATCTATATAGTACTCTTCACACATGAAAGTCGTACGACCGCTCAGACTCAGAGGTCACATTGCAAATAAATCTGACCTGTATCTGATTTAGGACTACATACTGTATGAAAGTGGCCCGAATCAGAATTGAAAAGCTCAGATTCCATGTGATTTGTGCTGTTCACACTGTCATGAAAGAATCGGATCTGAGTCACATAATGAGCTAAATTTATTTGATTTTGGCCAGTGTTGCCTGTAGTGTGAACATAGCCATAGAGAGCAGCGCTGCTGTGGTGTTGGACACCACCTCTCTCTCCGTAGAGAGACCATGGCCCAGTTATCGCAGAGATGTTCTCTCTCTCCATAGAGAGACCATGACCCAGCTAGCAGAGATGTTCTCTCTCTCCGTAGAGAGACCATGGCCCAGCTAGCTCAGATATGTTCTCTCTCTCCGTAGAGAGACCATGACCCAGCTAGCAGAGATGTTCTCTCTCTCCGTAGAGAGACCATGGCCCAGCTAGCAGAGATGTTCTCTCTCTCCGTAGAGAGACCATGACCCAGCTAGCAGAGATGTTCTCTCTCCGTAGAGAGACCATGACCCAGCTAGCAGAGATGTTCTCTCTCTCCGTAGAGAGACCATGACCCAGCTAGCAGAGATGTTCTCTCTCCATAGAGAGACCATGGCCCAGCTAGCAGATATGTTCTCTCTCTCCGTAGAGAGACCATGACCCAGCTAGCAGAGATGTTCTCTCTCCGTAGAGAGACCATGGCCCAGCTAGCAGAGATGTTCTCTCTCTCCGTAGAGAGACCATGGCCCAGCTAGCTCAGAGATGTTCTCTCTCTCCATAGAGAGACCATGACCCAGCTAGCAGAGATGTTCTCTCTCTCCGTAGAGAGACCATGGCCCAGCTAGCTCAGAGATGTTCTCTCTCTCCATAGAGAGACCATGACCCAGCTAGCAGAGATGTTCTCTCTCTCCGTAGAGAGACCATGACCCAGCTAGCAGAGATGTTCTCTCTCTCCGTAGAGAGACCATGGCCCAGCTAGCAGAGATGTTCTACCAGTGGTAATGTGCAGGCAGCTTTTATGGGTTCGTCATTTTGACGTGTAGCTGGTCTGCAACATCCGGCTGAATTGAAACTCAAATTTCACGTGGGTTATTACTTTACTTTATTAGGTTTATGGAGAATGGGAGAATACAATACAGGGAAAAAAAGAAAAAGGCTGAGACGGAACAAGGCAAGGCGGGGACAATGTAACATCAGCAACATGTAGGCATGCAAACAGGAAGACAGACATACTTTAAGTAACACACACTACTAATTAATTAATTAAAAGGTTTCCCATGTGTCCCTCCAGGCTGGGGAGCCCAGGCCCAGGAACACTCAGCCACCGCCAGGGAGCTGCTGCCCTTCTGCTCCCCTGTCTCCACCAGCAGAGAGGAGCGGCTCCAGGTCCTCGCCTGTCTCCTCAGCATACATCTCACACAGGGAGGCGCTGCACTGCTCACGGACAAATATCCTTTAACCACAATGCTGTGTTGTAACCAGAGAGTTCCATTGTGAGTGTGACCCTGTTGAGGTAGGGAGGCTGATTAGAGTTTCCGCTGTCGACTAAAAACACACTTCTTCAATCAATATCTGAAATGAATTTATTTTTACTACTAACCTTCGTACTATCTTTTACTATTATGCACTTTGCTACTAAGGAATCTACCTTGCCAATATTACTACCTACTATGCTAATGTCTATACTACTATGTACTTGAGACTGAATAGAATATATAAGTACTTTATTGATCCAGAGGGAAACGCTTGTTGTGTAGAACTTTATAGAAGTCATTTTGGATAAAAGCCTCAGTGGCAGGAACCACTGGATGGCTGCGTAGAAGCTGATCTAAGCGAGGAACAATATTTCTATCACAGAAGATGATCCTTTTTGACCAAATGAACCATTCTGTGTTGTGCCAGTGACCTCAAATATGAAAGAAGAACAAAAAGGCTAGATACGATGACTAGATACGGATGACTCTCCATTAAAAAAGATGGCAGGTTAAGGTTAGTCCCGTTACCTAGACGGATGGCAGATTGAAACGACTTCTCTTCATACTTTGGGTATACTCTGTATCATAATAATAATAATGCAGGACCTCTTTAGGGGGGTCTTTATTCGGCATGCAACAAACTGGACATGGTGGTAACTAAGTATTTGTACTCAAGTACAGCACTTAGGTACAATTTCAAGGTACTTGTACTTTACTTAAGTGTTTTCATTTTAGGGAACTCCACTACATTTATCAGTTAGTTACTTTGAAGACATACTGTAGAAAACATGGCAGAAATGTACAGTCAGGTCCATAAATATCAAAAGATGTTCAGCTTTAATTTGGATTTACATCCAAATCAGGTGAACGGTATAGGAATTACAACTATTTCTACATGTGCATCCTCCTTTTTAAGGGGCCAAATTGGACAATTGGCTGCTCACCTGTTCCATGGCCAGGTGTGTGTTATTCCCTCATTATTTCATTTACATGGAGCAGATAAAAGGTCTAGAGTTAATTTCAAGTGTGGTATTTGTATTTGGAACCTGTTGCTGTCAACTCTCAATGTGAGGTCCAAAGAGCTGTCACTGTAGCAAGCCACCAGTAGGCTGCCATCTAATGAAGCCATCATTCAAAACCAATACAAACCCATCAGAGAGATGGCAAAAACATTAGGTGTGGCCAAAGCAACTGTTTGGTACATTCTTTAAAATTGTGTCAATGTCCAAATTTTGATAGTCATGACTGTATGACGCTTATGTACTTTCAACTTTGAAGCCTGCCAACTTCAAGAGGACATAATCAGAGCAGCATAACTTGACCACATAGCACTTTAACATAACCTTTAATCAGAGCAGCATAACTGGACCACATAGCACTTTAACATAACCTTTAATCAGAGCAGCATAACTGGACCACATAGCACTTTAACATAACCTTTAATCAGAGCAGCATAACTGGACCACATACCACTTTAACATAACCTTTAATCAGAGCAGCATAACTGGACCACATACCACTTTAACATAACCTTTAATCAGAGCAGCATAACTGGACCAGATATACACAAACATCATTGAATTATTGAATGTTGAATTATTTTACTTTTGATACATAACATTCAATATCAAATACCTCCCCACTTTTACTTAAGTATAATTTTGAATGGGGGACTTTACATTTTTTACTAGATTACTATTTTATCTGGGTATTTCTACTTATACTTAAGTAAAGGAACTGTGTACATCTTACACCACTTCTCTGTACACAAGAGTCCCGAGTATAAGATCATCTCTCGACCACACCACTGGAATGTACCATTACGAGATAAAACGGGGAGTCAGGTGACACGATAACCGAAACAACTGAATAAACGTGAATGTTTAATGTTTGCCTGCCAGTACCTGATTATAGGAAACGCCCTTAACTCCACCCACTCCGGAGGAGGCGGAGTCCTCCTATCTGAAGGCAGAGAGAGTAGTGGACGAGCTCCATCAGCAGGGCGGGACCAGCCAGGGGGACAGGGTGAAGACGGACACGGAGATAGCCACGTCTCTGTGCAGGTACAGGAGGGGATATGGCTGCTGTACATGAAAGGCCCAGTCTGTGATCCCATTGTAAACTAATGGGTTGCCCCACAAAAAAGGAGAGGGAATGGACTGGAGACATACTTTTCATTCTCTAGTTCATTGAATTTCTCTGTCTTTCACTGTTCATTGACTCCAGTTCATAGTCTTGATGTGACGTATATCATGCCAGTTAGGGTACCTTGTGTATACTTGTGTATACTTTTACTCTTACTCCTAGCATATATTCAGATTCAAATTCTTTATTGCCTATATTTATTGTAACATATAATATAACCGATAGGGCATACAGACCCTCATCTGCACCTTTGTTTACACTGTTTATTTTTCTCGTATTTTAATATTCAGAGTTAATTATGTTGTTTACACTCTTTATTTTCTCTCTCGTTTATATTCAGATACGATTTTTATTGTCTTTCTACGGTTACCCTGCCCATACCTGTACCTCCCCTCCCCACTCCTCATGCTGCTATGATGCCCCAATTTCAGTAGAAAACAAGATAAATAACAGATACAAAAACAGACCTGTATTTGTATTCATGATGCAGTAAGAAAGTTGCAAATAGCATAGTTTCTATCTATATCTCAATTTAAACTATCGGAATGAATAGAATCGGAATAACTCAAAATCTTTTTTGTTAAATTAAAGGCACACCGTAGCAGAATAAGTCTATACAGTACAGTTATAGTGCTTCGTAGCTGATAATACATTGGTCTTTCTTTACCAGAGTACTGTCCGGTAATCACATGCCTTGCATTTATTTCCTGTGACTCATCGTGTTCAGGTCGAAGGACCAAATAACTTGGCACACCGTCTCAGACGAACAAGCGGATGGTCAAGTCAGGACAATCTCGTGCCTATTTAGACACAACTGGATTATCCTACATTTAATTTGGTGTTTAACTTTGCGTTTGCTTTTTCTGCAGCATCTGGCAGGTTCAACAAACTCACAATGTACTGTAAACTAATTATTTTATACTTGAATTGATTTCGTGGTTTATTTTCGTGACACGCAGCATCCAATGTGCCCAGCCCACTTGGGCTTACAAGACGCTAGGTGTAGAAAGAAACAGTCATTGCGGCTAGGTGGTGTAGTGGGCAAGGCACTCGCCACCAACGCAGGAGACGCTGGGTTTGAGCCCAGCTCTCGCCGTTGCTACCAGCTTGGCTGGTCGTTCATACTAACACAATTGGCAGTGTTAGGGGTGGGAAAGCTGGTGGGTGGGTCCTGGTCGTTGTAAACAGCGACTCCTACAGTTCGGTCGGGGCGCCTGCTCAGCGAGGAAAGGATCTAAGGGGGGTAGTGTGATCCTTCCACACATTACACCCTCTCAGTGAGAGTCCGCGCTGCCAGGTGAAAAGAAACGGTTGATTGGCTACACATGTGTCGGAGGAAGCATGTGATAGCCTCCACTCTCCCAGACCGACTGTAGGGGGTAGGTGCGCAGCGACCAGGAAGGGGATTGGGAATTGGCATAACGACTAACATTGGGATGGGAGAAAAACGGAGGAAAAAGGAGGGGGAAAAAGATATATAAAAAAAAAAAAAAGAAACAGACATTATTACACAAATTCTTTATAAAAATTACTTTATGTAAATATAACTTACCACAAAACATCTTTCCAAAGACATAGCTCAAGTATTATTATTATCCTTGTATGTTATTATTACATCATCCAACCAAAAGGCATTTGCAAAGATAGTAGACCTTTTACTGAAGAGTACATTTCTTAATCCATCATATAAGGGACACTTAAACTACTAACCTTCGTACCATCTTTTACTATTATGCACTTTGCTACTAAGGAATATTCCTTGCCTATATTACTACATACTATGCTAATATGTCTTTACTACTATGCACTCAAGACTGTAGCACTCAGGTTCAACATTGTTTGACAAACAATCTGACCCTTAGCTGCCAGAGTTGTACCCTTCCTGCTGACTTTTTGTACACAACTTGTAAGTCGCTTTGGATAAAAATGTCAGTTAAATTATTAAATGAAAATGTAAATGTAAACTTAAACATGAAATGGATCTCGTTTTTAATATCTCCCAAATCACATGACAAACAGTATGTTCCTCTTCTGGGGTACCATTGAATCTACCCGTTTCTACGGCTGATTGATTGAAAACTGTATTAACAGATTGCAGAATGGGTACAATACAGTACAGCTCAATACACACAATTGTTAAGGGAATGCAGACCAGAGAAAGACTTTCGTCTTGTTTACATCAGGGTCCCCCTGGGTATGGGGGTAACTGTACATTGGATTATCGACGAAACCTTACTTGGTCCCAAGAAGAGGGTCTCGTGTATTATTGGGTTAGGACATTTACTGTACATTGGAGGGGGTTAGGTTAGGACATTTACAGGGGCCAGTTTCGAATTGCAGTCTCCCGTAGGTGCTCTTTGAGAGTGGTTTTGAAAGTGGGTAGTGATTCACATTCCTTTACAGCTGTGGGTAGGGCGTTCCACATTGATGTGGCATAATTGCGAAATGTGTTTAGTCCCTTGTTTGAGCCGAATCTGGGTTTAACATGATTTGTGGAGCTCCCTCTGGTGTTGTGGTCGTGGTATTCACTGACCTTTGGGAAGTATTTTGACATGTACATGGGTACCTTAGTCGTGTAGTGTATCTTGTAGACCAGGCCCATTGCAAGTTGCTGTACTCTGTCGTCTACTCTAAGCCATCCTAGGTTGTCAAAGTGGGCAGGGGTGAGGTGGGTTCTAGGAGTAAGGTCAAGCAGTAGTCTGACCAGTTTGTTTTGTGATTGATTGATTGATTGAAAAGTTTATTAACAGATTGCAGAATGGGTACAGTACAGTACATCTCAATACATACAATTGTTAAGGGGATGCAGACCAGAGAAAGACTTTCGTCTTGTTTCCACCAGGGTCCCCCATTTTCAATTCATCATAACATATATGACATACATGACATACAGATAGACAGTACTGCTACATCTATACATTTATGACATATCAGATTTGCAAATACAGTACTGTTTGTGATACAAAAGTGTCCAGAAAAGGAGTGTATATACATTTGGCGTAGAAACTGTACATTGGAGGAGGTTGGTGGGGTGGGGTTGGGTGGGTTGGGTGAGGGCTGTACATTGGAGGTGGGGGGGGGGGGGTTGGGTAGGGGACACACACACATTTTACACTGTACATTGGAATATTGACAAAGCCTTACTTGGTCATTTACTGTACAACTAGGTTAGGACATTTGTAGGGGCCAGTTTCGAATTGCAGTCTCACGTAGGTGTTTTTTGAGAGTGTTTTTGAAGGTGGGTAGTGATTCACATTCCTTTACAGCTTTAGGCAGGGCGTTCCACATTGATGTGGCATAATTGCGAAACGTGTTTAGTCCCTTGTTTGAGCCGAATCTGGGTTTTACATGATTTGTGGAGCTCCCTCTGGTGTTGTGATCGTGGTATTCACTGACCTTTGGGAAGTATTTTGACATGTACATGGGTACCTTGGTCGCGTAGTGTATCTTGTAGACCAGGCCCATTGCAAGTTGCTGTACTCTGTCGTCTACTCTAAGCCATCCTAGGTTGTCAAAGTGGGCAGGGGTGAGGTGGGTTCTAGGAGTCAGGTCAAGTAGTAGTCTGACTAGCTTGTTTTGAGATGTTTGTAATTTGTTTTTTAGTGCCTTTGAGGTGCTTTGGTACCATGAGGTGCAAGCATAGTCGTAGTACCCTTGAATGAGTGCTCCTGCTAGAGTCTTCAGGGTATTCTTGTTTACCAGAGAGGAGATCCGGTACAAGAATCGCGTTCGTTGGTTGACTTTTTTTATTACATTGGATGCCATTTTGTCACAGGAAAGATTAGCCTCTAGGATGGAACCCAGGTAGGTAATTTCATCTTTCCTTGTGATAATATTGTCACCCACTGTAACCGAGAAGCCGTCGGTCTTGCTGAGTTTGTTATTTGAGCCGAAGAGAATGGACTCTGTTTTGCCCATGTGTAATGATAGTTTGTTGTCGGCGAGCCATATGCAGATTTTGCCTAGTTCCGAGCTGAGGGCTTTTTCAACCTGTAACTTGTTCTTGTCAGAGACCAGCAGGGCTGAGTCGTCCGCAAACAGGAACAAGTTGCAGTCACAAGCTGACGACATGTCATTTGCATAAATTAGGAATAGTAGCGGTCCTAGTATGCTTCCTTGTGGAACACCACAGCTCACTGTGAGGGGGGGGGATAGGGTACCGTTTACTTCCACCATCTGTTCCCTCCCCTCCAGGTAGGATTGTATCCAGCTCACTGATAAACTATCAAAACCAATTGCTTTTAGCTTGTCAATCAGAATGGTGTGATTGACAGTGTCGAAGGCCTTTTGTAGGTCCAGCATGACCATGCCGCAGTATTTGCCCGCGTCCACCTCTTGTTTGATGTGGTCGTTCAAGTAGAGAAGGCATGTGTCAGTGGAGTGGGATGTTCTGAAGCCAGATTGGAATTCGTAGATTAGATTTTTTTCCGCGAGGTACTTTTCGATCTGTTCGTATACTATTTTTTCCATGACTTTCGAGATGGATGTAAGGATAGAAACAGGGCGGTAGTTACCCGGGTCTAATTTGCTGCCCTTTTTGTGCAGGGGTGTTACTCTCGCAATTTTGAAGTCCTTGGGGACGTGTCCCTGTTTTATGGAGAGGTTTATTATGTGTGTGATGACTGGGGTGATGTTTGTAATTTTGTTTTTAGCGCCTTTGTGGTGCTTTGGTACCATGAGGTGCAAGCATAGTCGTAGTACCCTTGAATGAGTGCTCCTGCCAGAGTCTTCAGGGTATTCTTGTTTACCAGAGAGGAGATCCGGTACAAGAATCTAGTTTGTTGGTTGACTTTTTTTTATTACATTGGATGCCATTTTGTAACAGGAAAGATTTGCCTCTAGGATGGAACCTAGGTATGTAATTAAATTTTTCCTTGTGACAATATTGTCACCCATTGTCAAGCCGTCGGCCTTGCTGAGTTTGTTATTTGAACCGAAGAGAATGGACTCTGTTTTACCCAGGTCACGGGTAATGATAGTTTGTTATCAGCGAGCCAGGTGCAGATTTTGCCTAGTTCCGAGCTGAGGGTTTTTTCAACCTGTAACTTGTTCTTGTCAGAGACCAGCAGGGCTGAGTCGTCCGCGAACGAGGCTAACGGTGATGTACCTGAACGCAATTGTGCATCTGAGTTATATCCAGTACATGTATGCTTTTATGTAACGTTTGAGTAGGGTAAGTTTGAGTTTGGCCACAAGATGGAGACATTTCTTTGCAAATGGTACAGCGTTGTGTCCATTCTAATCTAGACCCAAAGCCCACACTTCACATCCTTCATTGGCCATTTTAGTTAGAGTTTTATTTATACGCTACCAGTCAAAAGTTTGGACACACCTTCTCATTGAACTGAATGAGAAGGTATGATCAAACCTTTTACTGGTGTATATAATAATAATAATAATAATAATAATAATAATAATAATAATAATAATAATAATAATAATAATATTGTTATAATATTGTTATAATAATATTATAACAGCAAAGTGTTTCATGTACTCCTAGAGTTATGAGAAATAGAATATTCAGGCTTCTCTTCTGGTGCTGTGAGCCTGGCTGCAGAGCACTGAGTGGTGTGCGGTAGGCAGCTGCAGGCCAGCTGGGTGGGGTCACTGCCATGTTCTGTTGGTTCAGTCCCTGCTTGAGCCGAGACACACAGTGGAGGAGAAGATAGAATACCTCTTTTATGAGCTCCGCGGTTTACTCAGTTTTGGAGGAAACATTGATCCTCTTGTTTATCTGATGTGTGCACTACAACACTGAAGCTGCTGGAGGAAACATTGATCCTCTTGTTTATCTGATGTGTGCACTACAACACTGAAGCTGAGCTGCGTCTCCCTGGTCTGCGGCTGGTGGTATTGACAGAAGAGAGGGTCTCAGGGGCCAAGGATGGCTGAGGAGGAGATGAAAGAGCCAGAGGATCATGTTGGAGTCATCAAGTGCAGACATTTGCACGACAGGAGAAACGGAGAGCTGTTTGGGGAGCTGCACTGCAGCCCTGTGTGTGGATCCAAGACATACAGAGCAGCACTAGTCCTCCCCGCTAGCTAGCGCTGAAGGATATGGACATGCAGCCCGATCTCCCTTAAAATATGTAAATAGTTACTTTTCAACCACAGGAAAAAGGTAAATATTCTACGTTATTATAGCCATAAGTAATATATTGATGTATTTGACGAAAATGTACAATGTGTACATATTACAAATATGTACATATACAGTATTACACATACATTTTTTTAAAACTTTTAACATTCGAGTTCCCCTGCTGGCGAATGAACCTGGGACACTCACATGGGAGGCAAGTGGCTTTACCTCAAGTCTACCGAGACACACTTTTCTGATAGCCTCGCCCAAACCCTAACCTTAACCACAGTGGCTGCGTTTACATGGACAGTTTATTCCTCTTTTCATTCGGAATTAAGATTTGACATGTAAACTTGCATGATTTCTTTTTACATCCGAATGATTTGATTCCGAAGTTATAATTCGGAATTAAAAGTCACCATGTAACCGCAGCCAGTGTTACCTTAAACTAACCGTAACCATAACCATAAAACCCTAACTTCTAATCTTAGGCTACGTTTAGACGGAGAGAGTCTGAACAGAAACCGCAAAAGTCGTCTTACGGTCTCACTTTTAATTTTGCGTTTAGACTAGCGTTTTGGGATGGAATTCTGCGTGCAGACGACGCTGTAACGACGGAGCCCCACTGTCACACGATTGGCGCATATGTCACATGACGTGCTGTGAAGACCAGCCCTACTCTGCCTCTGATTCGCAGACTGTGGGTGGGGAATATGATTGGACCAAAGCAGAGTCACTCACAGACAGTGGGTCCAGTACTAATAGTTGTGATAGCCGCGGGACAGATTCTTGTGTATTTAAAAGTACTGCCAATGTAGCCTTCAGGTGATCGCCATGGATAGAATCAGACATGCTTTGTTTACGCTTCTAGGCTACTGGCGCATGCCTGTGATGTAAGCAGTATGCGCGACGAGAGCCTTGACAACCCTTTCGTCATCGTTTTATGCGGTTTGACAGTTTAGATGAGAGCGCAAAGGTTTATCGTTTCTAGGAATTCCACCCTGGAAGGTGGTCTCACTTTTTTATGGTTTCACCCCGTAAAAACGCCGTTTCCGTATAAACGAAAGGCACATCCGAAAAAATATTTTTGCGGATTCACCTGCTAGCGTTTCCGTCTAAACAGGGCCTTAACCATGACCGTTAAACGTCAAAACGAACCAACATCATAGTATTGCTGTGTTTGTGTCAGGGTGTATGGAAGGGTGGCTTAGTTTAGTGGTTCAGATTCAGATTACTTTATTCACCATATTGCAGTACAAATGGAACGTGATTCGACGTTTACAGTGCATGCTTTTTTTTCACAATTAAGAACAATACAACAGTAAATAAATAATTATAAGTAAAGTGCAAGACAGGACAGAACAGTGAGACAACAATAAGACTGTAAAAAGTGCAGTGGTTGGGGACATGGATACAGTGCAGCACAAAGTTCAAGTTGCCCTCATTTATCAATAATTCTTAGAAAGTGTTCTATCTTTGTTCTTAAGCACATAATTTAGAATGTGTGTACGCACAAAAAAAATGGGATTTATCACACGTGCGTACACAGGTCGTACGCACACCTGTCTTGATAAATATCACTTTGATCCTACGCTGCAGCTCGTGCACGGTTTTACGTATTTGCATTCCAGAACCACCCCGATTATCCATATATGGTAATGGCACACCCCCATGGGATGTGAAATAATGGACTGACCCGAGCGAACTCTGAGAGATTGTTCACAGAGGCGCTGCCGAACCAAGAAGACACAACCGGACAACCCGTGTTATGGGATAATAAATAAAATGCTGGCGGACTTGTACAGTACATGGTGATGTCAGATATCAACGACTCCCTAAGACCATTGCTGCAATTCCGCCTGGACAGCTCAAAATACTAATAAAGACCGTTCGTTAACCACTGTCTGTTTGGCGCGTTGGTGTGTCATTATTATAACCATGCTGGAATATGGATTGGCTACCGGGTATAATATGATGTGTGTAGAGGCATATGATACAATCTATTTAGTTGTCGGTATTAGGTAGCCTATATGAATTACATATAATAGCAGCCAGCCCATAGCCTACATTATGCAACATTATTACATGGCGTTTTCACATTCGCCGAAATGCTTGCTTGTGATTGGTCAATAGCCCCCCGACTGCGGTCATTATTTTTCAATAATGACCGCATATTTTTCAATAATGACCGCAGAGCGCAGCTGTTCGCAATCAAGCCCACTGACACACTGTTTCAGTGTTGACAGGGGGCGGAGCGACGAGCGGACCAGAACACAGCGGAGCCAGAACACAGAGGCTGCCCGCGATAATAATAATCACTTTATTTGGGCTGACAGAGCCACAGAACAACTGCGATTTGTCAAATGAATTAGGTATATTGTTAGTAAGTTAGCCATGTAATAAGCGGGATAATGTATAGCCTACTCGGTCATTGTCGCAAAATAATTGACCTTCACTACGTTTAAAACACCTCGGCGCGGCGCCTCGGTATTTTAAACTCCGTGTCGGTCAATTATTTTGCGACAATGACCTCGTAGGCATACATTATCCCTTACGTAACTTGCGCATATATAATAGCACATGACACAGCCCTGCGAACCCTGCACAATAAACTAACTTGATCATTAATCTAGCTGTTGTATCTTTACGCTTATGAAAACATTAAATAATATGTATAGGCTATAGGCCGTCGCTTTGCATTAATAGCCTATATTCTCAAATGGCATTTAATGGCTATCCGACTCCTCGTCGCTATCCTCGCGGACGGACCAGTGTATACCTTGTTATATCATATTCCTATTCATATTCATATCATAGTTTACTCTATCAGCATACCCAGAATGTAATACGTTCTTTGTTAGAACTCAACTCGTTATTATTTTGCGCATAGATTGCAGAAATACGGGAACGTTTTGATTTATATTAAAAGGCTTTGACATTGTAAAACTAAATACGTGGAATTCTGTAAGCATAATACAAGTCATATCACCCACACGATATATGCTCTGTGTCCAGAGCATGTATGCTTTTCATTCATTTAAGACACATTTATTGCAAGGGTTTTGTAATACACATACACCCTCTGTTCTCATTGCAATGTGTTTTTTATTCTTTCTTATACAGTAGGAAGGGGGAAGAACACTATATTGTGGGTGTTCATATGACTTGTATTCTGCTTACAGCTTCGAAATTCCACTTGTTTCGTTTAACGTAAAGCCTTTTAAATATAATCAAAACGTTCCCGTGTTTCTGCGGTCTGTGCGCAAAATAATAACGAGTTGAGTTACGCGGAGCGCAGTCAGTCAGTACACCTTGTATATTCCGATAACGCTATAAACCATGCTGCATTCATTCGGAGAGAAAGACCTATTATTCCAAATGCTATTTATAGGGTTTTGACCATAATTACACTACTGTTGCTATTTTACAATGAACTATAATGAATTACGGTTCATACAGAACACGCCAGTGTTGAAACTAATGCACAGAAGCTTATTTCCGTGTTGTAATAATATATTCTACCAACGGGCGCCAGCTACGCATGCTTTATGCTTTGTGCGTAGATATACGCACAAAGTCACGCACAAGTTCAAATTCATAAGTCCCACACTTTGCTTAGAAATTATCGTACGCAGGGGTTACGCACATATCTGTGCGTACGCAACGTTGATAAATGAGGGCCTCAAGTCCAGCCCTAGCAGCTTGCCATAGAGGGGGGGGGGGGGGGGGGTGACTCGTTTACCAGGCGAGCTGCTGAGGGGAAGAAACTATAACTATATATTATAGAATAGAAGTAGAATAGAAGTACTTCATTAATCCCAAGGGGAATTCAGCACCACAGATCGCTCACAATGAACATTTAGTTGGTCAAATGTAAAAAAAAAAAAAAAAAATAAGAATACGAATACAATAAAAATAAAGAGCATTCTAAAATATGTATATACATCCTAAAATTCTGAAATATACAGTCCGACAATATACAGTAAAATGAAGATGTAAATATCCAGGAAGGTATACCTATAGTAGGATGTAAATGTACAGGAAGATATATAGGGATTTACTCTGTGCTCTGCTCAGTGAGGCATAGTGAGGCGTTGTACAGTCTGATGGCTGTTGGTATGAAGGACTTTCTGTTACTTATACAATAAGTAAATATATTACTTATGGCTATAACATAACATACATTATGTAACTTTTTTCCTGTGGTCGATCAGTACTTTATTTATGCTTTCGGATGAGACTGTTCTGACAAAACATGGTATGGTGATTTTCTTTGCAGATGTTGAGGTTGCAATATAACTCGATTATTGATGTCTTGTCTTTCGTTTACAATCTCTATTTACTTTTCATTGTTGTACAGTATGTGTAGTATATTCTAGTATATTGAATTGTATAGTTTTGGTGACAAGACTCCCACATTGCAGGCTTCACATACATTTATTTCATCAGACTGAATACACTTCACTCTCAAATTGATATATTTATTAAAAGATGTTTTTCAAACCTTTGGTTCTGTTCCGGGGGGGGGGGGGGGTGAAAGGCTTTTTAAAGGGTTAAAAGGAGAATGTTTTTGATAACATTGTCGCTAGGCAGTAACATGTTTTGCAAGGTGCTGAGGTGAGCTACAAAGAATGTGTAGGTGACGTTATCTCAGTCAGTGTTTGCATTGTCTGTGTAAATGGAACAATGTGCAGACTCTGCCTGGTTGCAATATTGCAATTGCAATATCTATTGACGTCTCGTCTTTAGTCTAGAATCTCTGTTTCCTTTCCATGCTGTTTAGAACCATTCCAGGAGTTCATCTGTGTAGTCACTGTACATACTATATTACAACTCTGTACATGTTATATCCTGAGGACTTCTTTACCCCACCTGTATAACAATGATTACCGGACCACTACTTTAGTTTGACACTTTATTATTCCCACTACAGCTCAGGTACATACTTGTGCAATCACTTCCGGGTACCACAACGTCACGCTGGGAACTACGGCAAGTATTTAAGGACAATACACCACATTTCCTCCCCTCTTACAATATATGTCCTATTTAACAATAACTTATAACTTTTACAGTTTCCCAAAATAAAACCATTACTTATGGTCTGAAGAATAAGTAAACAACCTAGCCATAGTGTTTTAGTGTATACTGTACCACAAAGTGCTTTTGTAACAACAAAAACAGTGTCCAACACAGGATACGCATAATATTACAGTCTGACTATATATCTGTTTCTTACAGACTAACCTAATAAACAACCAATAATATTATTTAACAACAATCATGGGGTGAGGGTGGACTACCTCAGACCCCGGACTATACCCATGGGGTTTATTCTGCCCCAGTTGGTTTGGGTAAGTCTATCTATAATCCCAAACGTTCAGGGGGCCGCCGCTGTCTTGCAGGGTATCGGCGGTCAACTGGAACTTCAGTGTCTCTGTGTTTCAGTGGTGAGTCGGAAACAGGGACTGACATAGGAGGATGAGTCACAGTATTTTCGGCCTGAGGATCAGGAGTGGAGACCTCAGGCTCCAGAGTAGATGAGCTTTGGGTTGGCAAAGGTTCATAAGCAGGGAGCTCGACAAACAGTGGATCCGGCCAGTCCTCGGCAGGCAGGCGATGATAGTGGCAGGAACCCACTTCGCTCCAGTGCAGTAATTCCTCGCCAAAACAGATTTACCCGAAGCAAAAACTCTCATCTTAGACTGTCCTCTTTGTTTAATCTTGTTTCCTTTGCTGCTGCAAAACTGTGTCCTTCACTGAGGTTGGCTTCAGTAAGTCAAAGTTGGATCGTAGCTTTTTTTGTAGCAACAGGCTGGCAGGTGATGCTTTTGTGGTTGCGTGTGGCATGTTGCTGTAGGTCAGCAGGAACTTGTGCAACCGTTGGAATGTTCCCTGTCCTTGTGATGCCTTTAATGCATATTTCAGGGTTTGCACAAACCTTTCTGCAAGACCATTAGTTGCAGGGTGATATGGTGCTGATCTTATGTGCTGTACGCCATTTGCTTGCAAGAATGTAGCCATTTCCTGTGATACAAATTGTGGGCCATTATCAGAAACTAGTTGAACGGGGGAACCAAAACGGCTGAATATCTCCCCCAGCTTCTCAACTGTTTTCTCTGTAGTAGTAGATCGCATGATAGCCACTTCAGGCCATTTACTGTGTGCATCCACAGCAACAAGGAGCATTCTGTCCTCAACAGGTCCTGCGAAATCAATGTGCACACAGTGCCATGGCTCTGGTGGGAAACTCCAGGGGTGCAGAGGAGCTAATTGAGGATTGTTCCTGATTTTCTGAGATGAGGAACAGTTTTTAGCGGTCTCCTCAATCTCTCCATCCATGCTTGGCCACCAGAAGTAGCTTCTTGCTATTTCCTTCATGCATACTATTCCACTGTGTCCTGAGTGGAGTTGCTGCAACACTGGTTTGCGTAGTGATGGTTGAATCACCACTCTCCTCCCCCACAGCAAACATCCAGATTGCACTGACAGTTCTGCCCTTCAAGGCGCTGTCTTCGCTGCCAGAGTGCCCTTTTAGAACAATGTCCAACACAGCTGATAAAATGGGGCGTGTGGCTTTTCTCACCTGTACAGCTGAGATAGGTGCATCATCCACTTGGCTGAAGTAGAAAACCTCTGCTGTGTGCCTCTCTGGTTTAGTGACAGGGAGATACTTGATGTCGTATGAATGTGCAGACAACAGCAGTGCCCATCGTTGAAGGCGGCTTGCGGCAAGAGATGGTATCCCAGTGTGTGGTCCTAGGATGGTCGTGAGAGGTCGGTGATCAGTAAGGAGTGTAAATCTCCGTCCATATAAGTACTGATGACATTTTCTGACACCGAAAACTATGCTCAATGCTTCCCGTTCTAGCTGAGCATAATTGGCTTCTGCCTTGTTCAAAGTCCTAGAAGCAAAGGCAATGGGCCTTTCGTCCCCATTTGGCATCAGGTGTGAAATAACGGCACCTACCCCATATGGTGATGCATCGCAGGCTAGTTGGATTGGAAGTGACGGATCAAAGTGAGTCAGGACGTCTGACCCCACTAACGTGTCCTTTGCTTTTTTTTAAAGCCTCTTGACATTCTGTACTCCATTTCCAAGCCTTGTCCTGGCAAAGCAACTCATGTAGTGGCTTCAGTAGCGATGCTAGGTTTGGAATAAAACGACTGTAGTAATTTAGCAAACCTAGGAAAGAACGCAACTGGCTCACATCCTGGGGTGGTGGTGCATCCACAATGGCTGTGGTCTTGGACGGGGCTGTATGCAAGCCCTCTGCATAGATAACATGTCCCAGGTATTCCACAGATGATCGGAAAAAGTCACATTTTTCCTTACGAACCCTGAGTCCGTATTCCTTCAATGTTTAAAGAGTGGCGTCCAGGTGACGAAGGTGTTCCTCATCAGTAGCTCCAGTGCAGAGGATATCATCCAAATAGCACTGAACTCCCGGCAGTCCACTGAGGATCTGATCCATAGCACGTTGGAACACTGCCAGTGCTGAGGTGATACCAAAGGGTAGCGTCGGTACCTGAAGAGACCCTTGTGTGTGGTAATAGTAAGCAGTGCCTGTGAGTCTTCATGCACATGCATTTGTAGGTAAGCTTGGCAAAGATCAATTTGACTAAACTTTTCCCCCCCACTGAGTCCTGCAAACAAATCATCAATATGTAGGAGTGGATACTGCTCTACAGATAGCACAGGGTTAAGTGTCACCTTGAAATCTCCACAGGTCCGGATTCCTCCATCCTTCTTTGGTACCGGAACTATCAGTGTCGCCCATTCACTGACGGTGACTGGCTCCAGAACTCCATTTTTGACTAGAGCATCCAAGTCAGCTTCCACTTTGGTTCTGATAGCATATGGTACCGGTCTGGCCTTCATAAATACTGGCTTGCTATCAGGCTTCACATGCAGCTTTACTATGATGTCTTTCATGCTTCCTAGCTCATCCCGGAAAACCTCTTTATTTTTCCCCAAAACAGCCTGCAGGTCTGTGACGCTTTTCAAAATCATACGTACTGCTTCCCAGTTCAGTCGTATTTTCTGCAGCCACCCACGTCCCATGATGGCAGGGTAATTCCCTTTTGCCATGTAGATAGGACGTTTTTTGTTTGACCATTACACTGAACAGTGGCGTAAGTCATTCCCTTCATAGGTACTGGCTGTCCTGTGTATGTTCTAAACATTGTGTCAGATGGTCGCAGTGGAAGATGCTTCAAACATTTTTGGTAGACACTGTTTGAAATGATTGAAGCTCTTGACCCAGTATCAATCTGCATTTTCACTGGATGTCCTTCCAGCTCAGGTGTAGCCCAGTAGCCATCTGAGCCCTCATCCACATTCAGCACTCTGAGGAGATTTATCCTCGCTCTTCATCTGAGGAGTCACTAGCTGTTCTATCTCCTTGTTCAACAGCTTCACATGTCTCTTCTTTTTGTAATTTCCAGTGTTTACCAGACTTATCATAATTTTCTGCGCCCTTCTTATTTCTACAAGCACGCTCTATGTGGCCTTTTTCCCCCACAATTACGACAATCCATTTCTTTACACCAACATGTTGGTGCAAGATGTCCTATTTTTCCACAACGAAAACACAGACCCTGGCCGCTTTGCCTGTCACTGACCTTGTGCACTCTACTCGTTGTTGCATGTAACTGCTGGGCTTCCTTTGATGCCATTTCCATTGTTACACTGATATTGACAGCTCTCTCCAGTGTCAAACTCCGCTCAACTAACCTCTGTCCCTCCCCTGGTTAATGTACTGGGTGAGATGCTTGTGAGTGCACGTGGGGTGTGTCTCTACTAATTATGTGCAGGGCAGGGGTGTAAAGTACTTGAGTAATTGTACTTTGTTACAATACTTAAGTACTGTTTTGGGGGATTTGTACTTCACTCAAGTATTATTAGGTTTGTATACTTGTACTTTTACTCAATTACATTTCAGAGAAAAAATACATACTTTTTACTCATTACATTTAAAATGCAGACCTACAAAGTACAAATCTAGCAGGTCCAACAATTTGTATTAGTAACGTTAACGTTATTAATCCTGCGGCCACACTTTATTTAAAAACAGCCAAATCCCCATCAAATCCCCATCAATGGAAAATGAACCCGCCCATACCCATGCTGATTGGTCCTTGTGCGATCAGAAGAATAGACAGTCAGAAACAAAGTTTTTACTTTAACTTTTTAGTACTTAAGTACATTTAAAAGTAGAAACTTTTTCATTTTTACTCAAGTGTGTTTTTAGCCAGATACTCTGACTTTTACTTTAGTACGATTTTGAGACGGTACCCATACTTTCACATAAGTATAATTTCTGGATACTTTTTACACCCCTGTGTGCAGGTGTACTATATCAGCGCCATCTGCTAGTGTGTGCGTGTGTGTGTGTGTGTGTGTGTGTGTGTGTGTGTGTGTGTGTGTGTGCCTAATGCTGTGCAGGTGTGCTACATCAGTCCTAAACCTCTACCCACGTGACAGATATATATCTGCCTTCCCTTCCCTATCCCAAGGAGGGGAGAGTAGATCTGTCACAATACATCTGATTAGCACTACACTCAGTAGTACTAATCTATATATTGTATACCCAGTTTAATCACCTGTACATTGTATATTACTCTATGACCTGTATCATGTCTTCTACTACCTGTACCTCCCCTCCCCCTCCCCCATGCTGCTATAATGTCTGAATTTCCCCAAGGGGATCAATAAAGGAATATCTTATCTTATTGCACTTTACTGTTACATTTACTCTGGTTGGATGCCAAAATTATTTTCATTGTACTGTACCTCTACTGTATAGTGACAATACATTTTAATCTAATCTAATCTAATATTGGCATATATGGAATTGCATGGTGGACAAGTGGCCCTCAAGCAGTGCTCAACAAGTTTTGCGAGGTGCTGAGGTGAGACACAAGGAATTTGCAGGCGATGTTATCTGTCAGCATTAATCATCTCCTGGTTTGTTTACATGATTTGTGTAATTGGAAAAAATGTGCAGACTCCTGCTGGTGTATAAGCTTTCTAAATCTCTTTTGTTGGGGGGCGATGACTAAGGGTTTGGCACGCCTCCACGGCCCTGTCAGTCAACACTGTTGTGACGAGGGGGAATGTTCTCACCAAAGCCGAAAACAATGAAGTGAAGCTCCAACCCGGCCACAGATTCCCGGTCCAAGCATTCCGTTCAACTCCCGGGTTAAAACTCAAGGTGTGAACCATCCATCAGCCAGATGGTGCGTGTCTTCAAGGGACCACTCTGAAGGACACATTGTTAGATTTACATTGCATATTAGATTAAAATGTGTTGTCATTACACGGCACAAGTACAGTACAAAGAAAAGAGGCATCCAACCAGAGCGCAAATGTAACAGTAAAGGGCAATAGTAATATACAAAAATATATAAATTAGTACTACTGAGGGGCGGCTACGTGGTGCAGTGGGCAAGGCGCTCACCACAAATACTGGAGACTGGGCTCGAACAGGTTCGCCTCCCTGTTCGAGCCCAGCGCTCCACATTGCTTTCAGTTTAGCTGGTCGTCCGCACTAATACACATTGGCAGTATTAGGGGGAGGGAAACTGATGGGTGGGGATCAGGCGTTGTGGACAGCGACTCCTACAGGTCGGTTGGTGCGCCTGCGCAGTAGAATCAGGAAGCGACGGGGGCGGGGCCCCTCCAAAGCCCAGACCCCTGACGCTGAAAGATCGAGGCGCGCAGGTGAAAAGATACGACTGCTGTTACCTCGAGTATCGGAGGGGACTCGTGCTATGTATGACTTAGTCCACATTGCAGCCGGCATGTGGGAGGCATGAAACAGCGTTCAAAGACAGGGGAGGGTTGAATTGGATGATACGAAAATTGGGATGGGAGAAAAATAGAAAATGGGAGAAAAAGTGGATACAATTTTTTTTTTACTACTGAGTAATAGTGCTAATCAGATGTCAGAGCTGTAGTATTAATATGTACAGTGATACTGTATAAAGACACTATGCTATATATCATTGTCTTTGAGTGACACTGGGCGACAGTGGCTCAGGAGGTAGTGCTCACCTGGTAATCGGAAGGTTCCCGGCAGTACATCGCAGTGTCCTTGAGCAAGACACTTAACCCCTATTTGCTCCCGATGAGCAGGTTGGCGCTTTGCATGGTCGCCTCCGCCATCTATGTGTGAACGTGAGGAACAAAAATTGTAAATCACTTTGGATAAAAGCACCATATAAATGCAGTCCATCTACCGTTTACCAAAGACTTATGTATGATGCAGTGCAGTGGCTGTATTCTCACCCCAGTGTTTCCTGACTTGGATTCACTGCATTGTGGTCTTTGAGTGGAAGCCGACTCACGTCACCGTTGGTCTGGAAGAACTCTGCTAAACAGGACTGTGTGGGCTGCTTGGCAACACGTGCATTAAACCCTAATTACGTTATTTCCTCGCTCGGTGGACTCTGAATTAGATTTCAGCAGCATATGCCATGTCCCCTTGCTGCCAGGAAGTGTGCGGAGATACATAGTGAATAGCAGGATAGAGGGGCATTGTCCCCAGGATCTTTCCATACAGGCAGAGAGGCAGAGCTCTGGGCATGGTGGACTGAAGCTATGCCTACTGCCCTAAAAAGGCTCTAAACTGCCTGCTGCATGGGCCGCTGCTCAGCAGAGGGGCTCTCTTAGTTCCCATCAGCACGTGTTTTGATAACCTGGTATTTATGTGAATATTCTGAGACATTTCCAACCAGTGATGTATTGGGAATCAACCCCATTCGTGTTTAGTTGCAATCTACCATATACCAGTTTAGTAAATAAACTTGATCAATGTCCAAAGTACTGTAGCTAGTGAGGGTAGTGATGTGAGTGAGGGGGCAGTACTGAAGCTAGTGAGGGTAGTGATGTGAGTGAGGTGGCAGTACTGTAGCTAGTGAGGGTAGTGATGTGAGTGAGGTGGCAGTACTGTAGCTAGTGAGGGTAGTGATGTGAGTGGGGGGGGCAGTACTGTAGCTAGTGAGGGTAGTGATCTGAGTGAGGGGGCAGTACTGTAGCGAATGTGAGTGAGGTGGCAGTACTGTAGCTAGTGAGGGTAGTGATGTGAGTGGGGGGGCAGGACTGTAGCTAGTGAGGGTAGTGATGTGAATGGGGGGGGCAGGACTGTAGCTAGTGAGGGTAGTGATGTGAGTGAGGTGGCAGTACTGTAGCTAGTGAGGGTAGTGATGTGAGTGAGGTGGCAGTACTGTAGCTAGTGAGGGTAGTGATGTGAGTGGGGGGGGCAGGACTGTAGCTAGTGAGGGTAGTGATGTGAGTGGGGGGGGCAGGACTGTAGATAGTGAGGGTAGTGATGTGAGTGAGGTGGCAGTACTGTAGCTAGTGAGGGTAGTGATGTGAGTGGGGGGGGCAGGACTGTAGCTAGTGAGGGTAGTGATGTGAGTGAGGTGGCAGTACTGTAGCTAGTGAGGGTAGTGATGTGAGTGAGGTGGCAGTACTGTAGCTAGTGAGGGTAGTGATCTGAGTGGGGGGGCAGTACTGTAGCTAGTGAGGGTAGTGATGTGAGTGGGGGGGCAGTACTGTAGGTAGTGATGTGAGTGAGGTGGCAGTACTGTAGCTAGTGAGGGTAGTGATGTGAGTGAGGTGGCAGTACTGTAGCTAGTGAGGGTAGTGATCTGAGTGGGGGGGCAGTACTGTAGCTAGTGAATGTAGTGATCTGAGTGGGGGGGCAGTACTGTAGCTAGTGAGGGTAGTGATGTGAGTGAGGTGGCAGTACTGTAGCTAGTGAGGGTAGTGATGTGAGTGAGGTGGCAGTACTGTAGCTAGTGAAGGTAGTGATCTGAGTGGGGGGGCAGTACTGTATAGCTAGTGAGGGTAGTGATCTGAGTGGGGGGGCAGTACTGTAGCGAGTGAGGGTAGTGATGTGAGTGAGGTGGCAGTACTGTAGCTAGTGAGGGTAGTGATCTGAGTGGGGGGGCAGTACTGTATAGCTAGTGAGGGTAGTGATCTGAGTGGGGGGGCAGTACTGTAGCTAGTGAGGGTAGTGATCTGAGTGAGGTGGCAGTACTGTAGCGAGTGAGGGTAGTGATCTGAGTGGGGGGGCAGTACTGTAGCTAGTGAGGGTAGTGATCTGAGTGGGGGGGCAGTACTGTAGCTAGTGAAGGTAGTGATGTGAGTGAGGTGGCAGTACTGTAGCTAGTGAGGGTAGTGATGTGAGTGAGGTGGCAGTATTGTAGCTAGTGAGGGTAGTGATGTGAGTGAGGTGGCAGTACTGTAGCTAGTGAGGGTAGTGATCTGAGTGGGGGGGCAGTACTGTAGCTAGTGAGGGTAGTGATGTGAGTGAGGTGGCAGTACTGTAGCTAGTGAGGGTAGTGATGTGAGTGAGGTGGCAGTACTGTAGCTAGTGAAGGTAGTGATCTGAGTGGGGGGGCAGTACTGTATAGCTAGTGAGGGTAGTGATCTGAGTGGGGGGGCAGTACTGTAGCGAGTGAGGGTAGTGATGTGAGTGAGGTGGCAGTACTGTAGCGAGTGAGGGTAGTGATGTGAGTGAGGTGGCAGTACTGTAGCTAGTGAGGGTAGTGATCTGAGTGGGGGGGCAGTACTGTAGCTAGTGAGGGTAGTGATGTGAGTGAGGTGGCAGTACTGAAGCTAGTGAGGGTAGTGATGTGAGTGAGGTGGCAGTACTGTAGCTAGTGAGGGTAGTGATGTGAGTGAGGTGGCAGTATTGTAGCTAGTGAGGGTAGTGATGTGAGTGAGGTGGCAGTACTGAAGCTAGTGAGGGTAGTGATGTGAGTGGGGGGGCAGGACTGAAGCTAGTGAGGGTAGTGATGTGAGTGAGGTGGCAGTACTGTAGCTAGTGAGGGTAGTGATGTGAGTGAGGTGGCAGTACTGTAGCTAGTGAGGGTAGTGATGTGAGTGAGGTGGCAGTACTGAAGCTAGTGAGGGTAGTGATGTGAGTGGGGGGGCAGGACTGAAGCTAGTGAGGGTAGTGATGTGAGTGAGGTGGCAGTACTGTAGCTAGTGAGGGTAGTGATGTGAGTGAGGTGGCAGTACTGTAGCTAGTAGGGCTGACCTTCGAATTTTCTTTGGAATTCGAAGCTTCGGGGCCGAGATTCGATTTTAATTCGAAGCTTCGAGATTAAAAAAATATATTATAATTAAAAAAAATATATATATATATATATTTTTTTTTATGTTGTGGGACTTGTACAGCACTTTGTTCAACTTTGTCAGTGCTGTAAAGTTTAAACCTTTTAAAATGTTTGATAAACGAAACACTTTCCTTTCATGAAATATTGTAAGCCGTCATTTGAGGCTTTATAAAAGCAGCACAATGAACACAAATCTGTCAGTGCCGAGTCCGACCTCATCTTAAATAACAAACAGCATTGCTTGTTGTAGTTAACAAAGAGAGGCAGAGTTGATTTTGCAACAAAAAAAATTATTCATATTTTCTTTTTCTTTTTTTTAATAATACAATTTTATTTTCATATTCGAATCCCATGCCCATCGAACGAAGCTTCGAAGTATTTAAGACAGCCCTAGTAGCTAGTGAGGGTAGTGATGTGAGTGAGGTGGCAGTACTGTAGCTAGTGGGGGTAGTGATGTGAGTGAGGTGGCAGTACTGTAGCTAGTGGGGGTAGTGATGTGAGTGAGGTGGCCTCTGGGAAAGGATGTCCTCTAACTGGAAAGGTGAATTGAATTGAGACTCCATTAGACGGCATGTATCCTAGAGGGAACTGAAGCTGTTGGCACAGTAGATTGATGCAACCCATCTTCTTCCTCTCTCCCTCCCTGCCTCTCTCTCTCTCTCTCTCTCTCTCTCTCTCTCTCTCTCTCTCTCTCTCTCTCTCTCTCTCTCTCTCTCCTGCTCCTCTCTCTCTCTCCTTGCCTCTCTTCCTGCCTCTCTTTCCCTGCTCCTCTCTCCCCTGCCTCTCTCTCTCTCTCTTTCTCTCTCTCTCTCTCTCTCTCTCTCTCTCTCTCTCACCCTGCCTCTCTCTTTCTCTCTCTCTCTCCCTGCCTCTCTCTCTCACCCTGCCTCTCTCTTTCTCTGTCCTTGCCTCTCTCTCCCTGCCTCTCCCCCTTCATCTGTCTGTCTCTGTCTGTCTAGTGAAAGTCTATTGTAAATACATCTGGAGCTAGCATTGTATGCATTTACTGTACAATATACTAGTGAATGAATTAATTACTTTATTTCACAATATAAAAAATAAACATGTGACAGAAAGCACAGTCAGGATATACTGCCAAGGATGAAACACAAAAAAGCTCAGAGCTTATTTCCATTGTGGTCCTTGTAGGGGGGTGGGGGAATGAGATGGTTAGACATGCATCATACAAAGCATGATATCACAACACATCACATATACCATTTAACATTTATATACATAACAGACTCATACAACATGCAAGGGTGCCTTAAGCTAAGTGTCTAGGTTAAGTATAGTCCCTTTTGAGTGCAGTGCTCGTTCAAAACATGTCCGTTCAGAACTCACCGATTGCTTGGACCCCGGAAGTGCTGCTTGCAGTGTTGTCGAGAACCACAGTATTGCTGCTTGCAGGGTTCTCCAGAACTGCAGTATTGCTGCTTGCAGGGTTCTCCAGAACCACAGTATTCCTCCTTGCAGGGTTCTGGAGAACCGCAGTATTGCTTCTTGCAGGGTTCTGGATAACCACAGTAGTGCTGCTTGCAGGGTTCTCCAGAACCACAGTAGTGCTGCTTGCAGGGTTCTCCAGAACTGCATTATTGCTGCTTGCAGGGTTCTCCAGAACTGCATTATTGCTGCTTGCAGGGTTCTCCAGAACCGCAGTATTGCTGCTTGCAGGGTTCTCCAGAACCGCAGTATTGCTGCTTGCAGGGTTCTCCAGAACTGCAGTAGTGCTGCTTGCAGGGTTCTCCAGAACCGCAGTAGTGCTGCTTGCAGGGTTCTCCAGAACCGCACATCCAATCAACTTCATATTCAACACTGCATACACCCACCAAGTGTAAAATCGATCAGATTAACTGTTTTTGAGATATGCGAAGGACAGACAGACAGACAGAGATTTCTTCCTTTATAGTTACAGTAGATGTGATGAATCCACAGATTTGCAACAATGCACAAATGCACATGCAGAATATTTGTCACAGAGGATGATCTTTGCCACAAAGTGACCGCTGGGCTGTTCCTTAATCACTGGTAACACACTATTTGGTTTTGTGACTGTTGCTGTGCATTAAAGAAGCATTTATTTAGGTAGGAAAGTATGCTCAAATAAAAAGAACAGGTGCTGCCTTAAATCAGTGGCATATTGCTGGATAATACAAGGCGCAACACTCAGTAGAAAAGGTACAACACGACACTATTAAAAACACAACACTTTGGTTCCCATGACTTACTGTATAAAGGGATAGTTCAGATTTTTACATAAAGAGGTATGAAATACTTGCCAGTAGTGTAGTTGATGCATAGCCATTAGGAATCGACAACCAGTTCCTTGGTTGTCTCATCAATAGCCACGTTTGGATCCTCATCTTTATGTTTTCCACTGTCTTGTGACTGCAAGGGCAATACTAATGTATGTGACATTCATGCATGGGGCTCTGAGCCCAGTGTTGATGCATAGCCTTTAGGAAACTACCTAAGGAATCTACCTTGCCTATACTAGTACTACCTACTATGCTAATATGTCTTTACTACTATGCACTCAAGACTGTAGCACACAAGTTCGACACTGTTTGACAAACAATCTTACTTACCTTAGCTGCCAGAGTTGTACCCTTCCTGCTGACTTTGGATAAAACTGTCAGCTAAATGGCTAAATGTAAATGCATTAGTTGATTCACAGAGTCCTGTGGTCAGTTCTGGCTGTGTTTCAAGCGAGCCGCACGGCTTTAGACAGGCAGCATATGGGGACCAGTAACAAAAAAGAGATTATCCACCACAACATGCAAACAAAATGTTTTGAGCATCCACAACAGGATACAGGTACATAAGAATATATATATCTCTTTTTACTTTATTTTTAATTGTTTTTCACAATAAGCAAACAATCACAAACATCAAGACATAACAAAAACACAATCCCGGGCTGCATTATTAGTGTCACTTTACAAACAAATACTTTTCTTATGATGAGTACTCAATTCTCTTACTTTCCCTATAGATATGGTGAATATGTTTTACACCTATACATCATCCACTGGCTGTCGTAATTAACATATAAAAGTCCCATTTTTCCTAGTACTTCAAACATTTATCTTCCTGTAGTATGAGAATAAAAGTAAGTCTTTCCTTTGTGTATATTTCACCTATAATAGCCATCCAATTTTATTTTGTTGGATGTTCTTGTTGATACCAGTGAAAAAAAATATTTGTATCAAATATCTGTCTCCTCCTACTAATTCCTCAGGTAAGTCACCCAGGTACAAATAGGAGAAGGTCTCCGGTATCTTAAAACTCAATATATCCTGCATGGTGGAGTGAACATCTTGCCAATAACGTTGAATACCTGGACAATTCCAAAAGATATGAGAGTGGTTTGCCTCCCTCTGGCCGCACTGTCTCCAACATGGTTGCTCTATGCCTACTTGTCAGGATTTGATTTTGGGGGTTATGAAGAATCGAGTCAAGTTTTTCCAGCAGAATTCTCTCCGTGTTTTTGAATTAGTCGAGCTACATTGAGTTCTGCACATGTTCTCCCATTCGTCTTCAGTTATTTCAATGTTTGATTCATTTTCCCAAATTGTTTTAATGTAACTTGTGGAGTCAGTTCTGGCCTGAACAAAGCTATTATATAATTTAGACACAGTTTTACTCATCTTTTCTTTGTATGCCTGAATGAATATTTGAATAACACTGTCTATTGGGGTATTGGACTCGGGCACCTTTACCTCTTTTAGAAAGTACTGGCGTAGCTGTAGGTATCTGGAAAAAGTCGTGCTTATCCAAACCGTATGTATCTTTCAGGGTTTGAAAGCTCACTAGTTCTCCATTTTCTAACATTGTACAGAATGAGGTAATACATCGCAGAGCCCATTCCTTAAATGTTTGATCATACATTCTTGGTTTAAATCCTAAGTCGAAGGCAAACCACCTCAGGATCCTAATCCTTTTTTCGAACTTGAATTGTTTCACAATTTTAAACCATATCCGCAGGGTGTGCACAATAAATGGGTTTAAGGTTCTATAGGGTCTTGGCCTGCTGTCTATCTCCAATTACTGTCTGGAGTGGTATATCAATTGATTTCATTTCAATGTCCTTCCACTTCGCTTCGTAGTCCCTTTCACACCAACAGACCAAAGGTCTTATTTGCGCTGCATAATAATACTCCTTCAGATTTGGGAGGGATATGCCTCCCCTCTCTTTAGGGAGTTGGAGTGTCCGGAACCTAATTCTCGTTTCCCCCCCGCTCCATATGAATCTAGAAATCATCCTGTCCCACTCGTTAAACTGTTTAGCAGGGATTTACACCGGCAAGGACTGGAACATTTAAATTTTCACTGAATCTATTCTGGAGGTGAAATCCAGGGGGGCTAATGACCATCTTTCTATATATTTTTTAATTTGTGTGTTTAGGGGCTGGTAATTTGCTTCATATACATTTTGTCCTTAGTCAGCCATACTCCCAGATATTTTATGGACTTCATGTTCCAATTTAAATAGTAATTTTCTTTAATTTCTCTTGGGGGGGTATAGTTATAGGTAAGTATCTGTGTTTTTCCTATATTTAGTTTGTATCCCGAATATTGACCATAGGTTTCAATAAGGTCCATTAGTCTAGGGAGGCTCAGACTAGGGTTTTTTAAGTAAATTAAGACATCATCCGCATATAATGCTATCTTATGCTCTGTTTCTTTTATATTAATACCTGATATATTGGGGTCTTCCCTAATTGCTTGGGCTAGCGGTTCAATGAAAATCGCGAACAGGGCGGGGCTACATGGACAACCTTGGCGTGTACTGCGTTCTAGGGCGATTGGATTTGTTAAGTGACCGTTTACTTTTATTCTCGCTGTGGGTCTCCGAACATTTTTGAAAGATTTAAGTAGAATAGAGCCAGTGTTTCCCACAGGATTTTGTGAGACTGTGGTGGGTGAACCTCGGCCCCTCTAGGGGGGTCCAGGGGCATGCCCCCCGTAATTTAATATTTTTTTAAGTTTTAAAGTTAAATGCATCGATCTGGTGCACTTTGAGAGCAAAATAAAGAGGCTAGATCTATGATGAACTTTGTGCTCAAAGAAATGAAGCAAAAGTGGTTACCGGTACCTGTGTTGAACTGGTTTATTTTTTAGAAAATAAAAATATATACTGGATTACTATTACGACTACTACCACAGCCAATACTACTGATACATCCCTATTGGCAAACTTTATATTACATTTATTTTTTATTTTCTTTATTTAAAAAATATTTTAAAATTTTTATTTGATTAATAAATATAAAAAATATAAATTTTGTTCATTATAAAACTGTGGTGCGACCAATTAGGCCCGCCACAGTCTAGGTAATTAATGGGAAACACTGTAGAGCTAAGAACAACAAAAGAAAAAGCATAGGGAAATCACTGGAAGGTTAAGATTTTTCTTTGCCTATTGTGGTTTGGCTTAAAACCTTAAAACGCTGTCTGTCTGAAGCTGCCTGGTTCACTCGGAACCCAGCCAGAAGTCCACAGGACTTGGTAAATCAGCTAATGGCTATTTATGTCCTAAAATTCGAGACTATCCCTTTAGTTTAATTTAATTTAATTTCAAACATTTCAACTCGTAAGACACTGAGGTTACCCTAACTTACAGCGACGATGAGCTTACAAAACAAGACACAGTTAATCAGTAATTTCAAACAGACACAATAAATAAGAATAAACAATAGAAAGTCAGAAGGAAAAGAAGGAAGAACCTTCAGCTTTAATCGGGTCTCTGATGTCTAATGAAGGTCACGGACATAGAGATAAAAAACATGTTTAATCACATCATGTTCAGTCAGTTCCTCAGTTGTCATCATCAATATCATCATCATGTATCATCAATAGCCACGCTTGGATCCTTCCTCATCTTTATCTGGTTTCCACTGTCTTGTGACTCCAAGGCCAATCTTAATTTACGTGGCTTAATTTAGACATCCATGCACGGGGCTCTGAGCCCGACACTGTTGCTCGGTGCAGGACGTGTCTGTCAAGCTCCCGGGAGGCTGTATTTATAATGTAGGGCTAAAGAGCGGCTCACTCTGCGGGGCCAAGAGGAGAGCATTGGAGTGAATGGCTGTAGCCAGACAGTAAACAACGCTTTGTTCTGGGATTCCCTATGTCCGCACCGCACCATATCCCAGATCAGTGGCCAGGCCAAAGCCAACTCTTCGCTCCACCTCGGGACTCTGGTTTGGCCAGACACCAGGTGGCAGCTCCGACGTTGTGGAACAGGATCCCGGCAACGCAGCAGCAGCCGCTCGTACGGGCAGCTTGGCCGAGATAATGCTACAGTATAACAAGACACAAACATGATAACATACACATTCTAAACGGGCCCGAGTGTATTTCCTGTTGCTGTTCCCTAGCAGTAGGCTATTATATGTCTGTATTCTCAGATTCTTCCCCCAGGCCATCAGAACATTGAACACTGATCTCTCCACACACAAGCACACACACACACACACACACACACACACACACACACACACACACACACACACACACACACACACACACACACACACACACACACACACACACACACCACACACATTCTGCACTCTCTCACACACAAACACACCACAGGTCACTTTAAACACATAAGAAAAGGTCACTTTAAAGGAAAGAAAAAAGGTTACTTTAAAGAAAAAGATTAAAAAAAAAATCGTAAGCTTAGCATTGTATTGTATTTTATCTTAGTACTTTTATCATGTCTATTTTTTTATCTATTCTATTATTATTTGTATTTTTTGCATAATCGAAGCGGGCATGGCCACCTTCATTTCACTATATGTCTTGTGTATGTATGTGATGAATAAACCTCTTGAATCTTGAATCTAGGGTGTATCAGCGCCTGTGCAGGCCCAGGGAGGCCCTACGCCAGTGTGAGAGGGCCCTGGAACTGCTGGAGGGCTGTGATGAGATACAGGAGACCTGCGCTGTCTATAAGGAGATGGCTGCTATTGAACAGACCCAAGGCCAGTTGGACAAAGCCATAGAACATCTCTCCAAGGCAAGGGACCTAGGACATACTGTACACTAATGCCTTGTCTCCACTAGCCAGGGTTTAGTCATGCTGTGACCTGACTGGCACACAGTGAGCGCCTCCGTTGTCTTTAGAACCAGGCCAAACCTGGCTGGACCCCTGCCGAGGCGGCCACCTTTCACAGCCTGGCCAGACCTGGCTGGGACTGTTGTATCATTGTGGTTCAGCTTGTTTACCACAGTTGTTGGTGTGAATTTTGAAAGGTTGCCTAGCAACCAAAGAGTTTACGCAAGAAACGCAATGGAGACGCTAACCCAACCGAACTGTACCAAACCTGGCCATGGCTATAGCCCAAGCCTAGCTGAACATAGCTAATGGGGACAAGGCAATACATATACACACACACACACACATACACACACAGGTTATATCAGGACAATTTGAGAGGCCAGTGAGGCGTGTTGTAAGGTAATGTTCCTGTGCTCCATAGTGATATGTGATATGTCTTATTTCATCTGGGTGTTTCTAGGCTCATGCCATAGCGGTGAGTCAGAGTGCAGGGGGCCTGGACGGGGCCGGCATCTCTCACAGCTTGGCCCTGCTTCTCTCCGCTACAGCAGAGCCCCGGCACAATGGTGAGTCTATTCACGGACGCTGAGCTATAGGCAGGGCCAGCGCTGTAGGAAGGGGGTTAATTGGGATATGAATCTCCCATAGTTCTGTCCGGTCCTCTCCTATCGTGTTTTGGAAGATTTTGGAAGCCTTATAAATAGCCTCGTTGGCAACTGTGCAACTTGAACCCTTTCACTACCACACTACAGACGGTTAACCCTTTCACTACCACACTACATACGGTTAACCCTTTCACTACCACACTACAGACGGTTAACACTTCCACTACAGGCGGTTAACCCTTTCACTACCACACTACAGACGGTTAACCCTTTCACTACCACACTACAGACGGTTAACACTTTCACTACAGGCGGTTAACCCTTTCACTACCACACTTCAGACGGTTAACCCTTTCACTACCACACTACAGACGGTTAACCCTTTCACTACTACACCACAGACGGTTAACCCTTTCACTACCACACTACAGACTGTTAACCCTTTCACTACCACACTACAGACGGTTAACACTTTCACTACAGGCGGTTAACCCTTTCACTACCACACTACAGACGGTTAACACTTTCACTACCACACTACAGACGGTTAACCCTTTCACTACCACACTACAGACGGTTAACCCTTTCACTACCACACTACAGACGTTAACACTTTCACTACAGGCGGTTAACCCTTTCACTACCACACTACAGACGGTTAACACTTTCACTACCACACTACAGACGGTTAACCCTTTCACTACCACACTACAGACGGTTAACCCTTTCACTACTACACCACAGACGGTTAACCCTTTCACTACCACACTACAGATGGTTAACACTTTCACTACCACACTACAGACGGTTAACCCTTTCACTACCACCCTACAGGCGGTTAAACATCTGTAGTGTGGTAGTGAAAGGGTCAACCTTCTAGAAGACTGCGAGTTCCACATTAGCTATGTACGGCGTGGGGAATCAACAACTGGAGGAATTAGTATTAATACTTAATATATTGTCCGGATGGACACAGAACCCACGGCCTGTTAAGCTGAAATATTGATGCAGACGATGGTTGTGTGTTTCTGCCGTGTTGTCGTAGACTCTGCAGCTCAGCACTTTGAAGAGAGTCTGTCTGCCTACAGGAGCTCCCTCGGTCCACAAGATGCAGTCTTTCTCACTGCGCAGGACGACTACTGTCGCTTCCTCCTCCTCAACGGGCAGCAAGAGGTGACGCACACACACACACACACACATCAAAATACCATATTTCAAAAGCACCACTTGGAAGGGTGCTGTTAAGAGCTTCCCAGATAAAACGTCCCTGTGTTGTGGCTTTGAGATTCTCAGAGGACGTTCACCAACACTCGCTACCCTCGCCCAGAGAGCGAGCGCCATGGAGATGCCCCCTTTAGTCTGTGGTTGCTAAGGGGATGGATCCACCTGCTCTAAAGGGGGCGCGGCTGATTATACTGGGGCCGTTACATACCGGGCCTTCAGGGAGCTTGCTGTTAACACAGTCCTGGCCAACCACGTATAAATATACGTGATTGGGCGCCATCCTTTGAAGGCCAACCACGTGTAATAGGCCAAAAAAGGCCAATACGTGGTAAACTCGGTTTTGCTTTTATTCCATTTTAACCCTTTATCTGCCAGGTATTCTGATCTTATACCCCTCTCTGCTACCACTGTAAGTCTATGGAGATGTTCCCCTTCTTTGCAGGGCTATAACTTTTTAAATTGTATTGCTAAATTGACATTACTATGGCCCATTCAACGTCAAGTATCTATCGTTTAGGATGTAGCAACGTTCTACTTTTTCATTCACATATTCATACTAAAATACGGTCTAAAGTATAAATATGTTTTTATCGTTTTCTGCAGCATTCTGCAGAACGCGAGTTATAGCTATAAATATATTTATAGCTATATTACATCATCAAATGTAGTTTGATACCGATTGACGTCAGATAAAAATTTTCAATTGTACAAGGTCCTAAACGTCCTGCCTCATCATCTGCTGGTGACCGGAGGGGGGGGGGGGGGGGGGGGGGGGTTATAAGTCCGTGGCCGACGTTAAATCATTCATGTAGTATAGGCGATACATAGATCACAGCAGTTTATATGGATCATAATATTCAAACACGCTGAAACTTACCGCATCTTCCTCTGACCGTTGGGTGGTCAGCGTGGAGCAGAAAGTTTGCGATTATGGGATGTTGATATATGTGATCCATTTCCAGGTTGTATAATAGTATATACGTCCAAATCATGTTGTTTATCGAGTTATTGGCAACGGATCGCTGTCCAGTGTGTCGAGCTGGAGTCCCGCTAACGATAGCGAGTGCCCGGACCGAATATGGATGAGCACCACTTCCGGTGCGTCACTTCCTGTTTGGGCGATCCGCCGATCGACCACCAGATGGCGCTCTTGAACCGTTGGAGAGTTGAGAGGAGATCAACAGGAGATCTCAAGTCTCCGTGGGTGAAATATGATTGCCATCACAGATTTTTGAAATATTGATCTCAAAGACGCCTTACGGCGTCATTGGCAGATTACGCACGGCGGAGAATGACGTGGTAACACGTTCTTGGCGAAAAAAGTGTTAATATCCTACTCAATGTCACAAAGCTGTATTTTGGCTGGAAAAGGCATATCGGGACTCTGAAAGTGCAGTACCGGCCAGATCCTGGTATTAGCGCTGTCTCGATAATGCAGTTTCCCGTGTTGCAGACCGGGTGTCACTTTTTTTTTTCGCTCCGGGTTAGCTTTTCTGTTAGCCTAAAGCTATGGCTTCACCAGATCGCCTGGAATACTTTTTGCGATGCCGAATTCAGTATGCAGTAAAGGAATATAGCATCAGCCAATGGACATATCGATCTACCAGATGGCGATCAAATAACTGGGAATTCTTTTTGGAATCCAACCGGCCACAGGTAAGAGCGATTTGACGTCAATTTCAGTCTGATCGGGCCTTGTTCTCATAGCCATCCACCCGGTCAGTGTATGATGTTGCAATAACGAATGCCGTTATTGGTAATCAATAATCAGAAACGACTTCCCCCGCCCCCCCCTTTCATGCATTCATGGTGGAACATGATACCGATCATATGCATTTAGATTTTTAACTCTAGCTTGTGTAGGGCCGAAACGCCAATCGATTTAACGTTATTAGCTTAGCGCCCTATAACTAGCTTTGCAGGAATTACCCCAGACCATTGCCGTATATAGTTCATATTCACAACGCTATAAAACGGGAACGTATTGATGAAAAAATTATTTCTTTATGGCATATTGTATTTGGCATATATTTCATTGTATACTTAAAACTCTTGACTATTGAAGGGAAGGTTTATACTGTCAATTGACTGACAATGGACATTATAGCAATAATATAAAATATTGATTTAGCTCTACAAACAACCTCACGCACAGTGAAAACTTGTAATGAAAAGCTGGCCTCAAGCGGGCCTCATAGTCTAATCCCAATGGCCCCGAATGTGTTAACAAACAACACAAATACATAATTACATTTTTTTATGGAAAAAATAAACAATGGAGCGGCTGGGTAGCGTAGAGGTCTAACCACTCACCTACCACCGCAGAGACTCTGGCCTCGGATCCAGCTGTCAGCCGTACCTCCGGCTTGGTCAGTCGTCCCTACAAACACACTTGTCAGTGTTCGCGGGTGGGAAGCCGGTGGGGTGTGAGTCCTGGTTGTTCAGCAGGGAGGGGATCTGGGGGAGATAGCGTGAACCTCAGCACGCGTTACGTTCTCCCAGTGAAACTCCTCGCTGTCAGGTAAAAAGAAGCGGCTGGCGACTCCACATGTATCAGAGGAGGCATGTGGTCATCTACACCCTCCCCAGACCGACAGTGGGGCAATGCACGCAACGACCAGGAAGGGAACGACTAAAATTGGGGGATGGGAGAAAAAGATAGAAAGGCTAAACATTTTCTTTTAATAATAATAATAATAAAATGCATTGGTTGGTTTTTATTTTTATTAAAATTTTTTGTTGTTTTTTTTACTTTGTATGTGCCGTTGCAGAAGTGCATTGAAATCCAGAGGGCGGCCCTGAGTCTGAAGAGGTCTACGTTTGGTGACCCGAGTGCCGAGCTCGCGGACACTCTGCAGCTAATAGGAGGCATGGAGATGACCCAGGGCAGGATCAAGCAGGCCCACAAGACCATGAGGAAGGTAATCAACTCATCGTATATCAGCGCCGTCAGCGGCAGTGTACTTGTTGCAGCGTCCACCTGTAAATACGACACGCGTTAATACCGCGATTCACTGACGGTCAACAATACAGTTCCTTAATCTTATGTCATCTCATATTAGTCGCTCTGGAAGCAAGTGAACAGGGGATGGCAGAGCCGCCGTTAGCTCAATCTGCGTCATCCATGTACCGTACTTTTCGCACTATAAGCCGCACCTGACTATAAGCCGCAGCAGCTAAATTGAATGTGTACATATATAAGCCGCACTGGACTATAAGCCGCAGGTGTTTTAATGTTTAATTACCATATGTAATTAGCATTGGGACACAATACTGTCGGACAAATAACAAGAATTAACTCATTTACAAGTTGTATTAAGTTTGGCAAATACGGGAACAGATAAATAACATTTCAATGCAGTCAAAAAAGCAATATTTAGATTTTTACATTTTCGGGTTTGGTCACGTCGAGTCACATATAAGCCGCACCGTTATATAAGCCGCAGGGTCGAAAAATGGGGGAAAAAGCCGCGGCTTATAGTCCGAAAAGTACGGTATATACGTGTTTGCTCGCCATGCGTTGAATGCCAATCACGTATATATACATTATTTGGTCCGTTTTCCTTTTTTTCGATTTTAATATTCTATTCAGTGTCACGGACCTCTATGTTACCGTTAAAAGGCATACTGGGACCCCGAGGGTGCAGTACCGGCCAGATCATGCTAGGTGGTAGTATCGCCCACCCTTTGAAACCCTGTTCCAGACTGTATGTCACATCTAAACCCCTCCAGATGGAGCATTTTTTACAGGCAAGTCTAGCGGTTCACCCAATCACATTGGGAACGCGTCCATGATTTCATATCGATCCAGTCGATCAACGTACAGTATGTAGTATTAAAAAACGAATGCCGTTGATGACGATCGGAGCATCAAAAAACGACCCCCCCCCCCCCCCCCCCCCCTTTGATGCATTCATGATGAAACATAATACCTATTACCTTTGATTTGGAAATAGTAACCTGTCCAGGCGAGCAACACGAACGCATTTAGCAAAATGCACATATCGCTCCATAGCGCCGTTTTCAGGAATTAGCCAGTATCACTCTGAAACTATACAATATTCACGATGGGATAACACACGAACGTATACATGAAAAAAATATTATTTTTCACATGTTGAACTGTCTGTTGTTACTGTCAAATGAGCCATAGTATTGTCTCCATAGCTATAATATAGAATATAGATATGGCCCCTGCAAACAACGCGACGCACAGTGAAAATGCCTATATAAAGCATGGCGCATTTACTACAGGATAAGGATAATAGCTGGCAGAGAAAGAGTTAACACATTGAGTGCCAGCCACAAGAAATCTTGTGATTTCATGCCATGCGTTGAGTGCCAGGGACGATAAATCTCGTTATTTAATCGTTATTGCTTTTATTAGCGATACCATTCATTTTTCATCAATCTAGCCTCACGTTATCATTGGGACTGTCTATGAGCTTGAACAGGGAAAATACCGCCCCCTATCGTCTCCCGGATGGTAATGCACCCATTGGATTGGACTCAATGGAAATGCATGGGGGGAAAAAAACCCGGAATCCACATTTGACTTCTCAGGCATGTAACCGGAGACGATTGGATTCAGTGTGGACCCTCAGAGCAGCGTGGATTATCTGTTTCGAGTACCTAACGTTGGATCAATAAACGCGATCGATATTTGGAATCAGGAATTGGAATAATATTTTTGCAGAACATCTGATGTGAGGTAAGGAATCTATGTTACCAGTCTTGGGGTAATCAGATGTATTTTTCATCTCAACGTGTCCCCTATGTGTGTGTGTGTGTGTGTGTGTGCGGCGTTAGCGCCAGGCAGGGCATAGATAATCGATTTTTCAGCCCGCTTCTCTAGAGTGCATAAGTACACATATACTATCGATAATCTAGCGTTTATTTGAAAACTATTCATAAATCAGCCGGAAAATGACAACGTGTTGTGTGTATTCCAGTAAAGAGCTATTATCACGGAATATTTTTTTTCTTTTTAGTAGTAGTAATTTCCAAAAACCTCCGTTTTTCAAAACGGTATAAAACGGAAATGTACAGATGAAAAAAACAATCCGTTTCATACATGTTGACTGCAAGCAAGTCATTGATAAGCGACGGGCGTATTAGACACATAGCCATAATATAGAATATAGAAATAGCTCTGCGAAAATCATGAAATATCGGAAAATCTGTCCAAAAAGGCTGGCATTCAAGCGATAAATCGTGCGCCCCCTGCTGGCACTCAAAGTGTTAATAATACCCATCACCACAATAACATTGACCTTTTATCTCTGCCAGGCTATAAACCGAGAAGGTCAGTAGTGAAAGGGTGTGTTATGACATGAATACACCCATGAGAGTGTGTGAAGCGGATATACACAAAGAGTGCCTATCATATAGAGATGAGCTATTTCCGCCACGGTCTCTGAGGCTCTGTGCCATCAAGACTAGGATAGTAATCTTGGCAGAGCGCTGCGTGCAGAGAGCCACTCTCCCCTGGTGTAAGATGTCACACAGAAGAACATTGTGCTTCCCCCCTGGTTTGGACGGAGACCGACAAATGGATAGCGGGGGTCTGGAGGGACGGACTGGAACTTAGCTGACTGTCAATGGACACCGACCCCAGTTAAACCGGCATGCCGTTACGCACTTCCGAGCAAAAGTGAATGCTGTCAAGGCATAAGCCATTCAAGACTGACAGCAGACATTCTTCATTGAGTGAAACAAGTGCGACGAGTTTTTCGTCGATGACTATTACTGTTAACATTTTAAGATAAGATAAGATGTTCCTTTATTGATCCCCTTGGGGAAATTCGGGGAGGGCAGGTACAGGTATGGGCAGGGTAATAGTAGAAAGACATGAATATTAGTAATTAATTCATTAATATAGGCAATACAATGAACTCTTAATATCAAAAATATGAGAAAAATAAAGTGTAAACAAAGGTGCAGATGAGGGCCTGTATGCTCTATCGGTTATATTATATGTTACAATAAATATAGGCAATAAAGAATTTTTATCTGAATTGTATTCATTCCTATTAAATAATTATATTAAAGGCTGTATTAATTCCTAATGCATAAAAAGGTTACATTCTTCATCAACGTTATATAATCTACGAGTCACGCTCTCCTCAACGTGTTTCCTCCCTGCATCTCTGAGCTCAGTTTCTCAATCCAGCAAAACACATGACAACACTTAAATTAAGCGGGGACTTCTGCACACTTGCAGTGACATGCCTGGTAAGTGAAGGAGCCTGGTTGCTATGTTGCTCTGTTACTTTGTTATCGTAACCAAGTGGGGAGAGTATCCCTCCCTCTCTCTCTCTCTCATCGCCGGGCTGCTAACCTTACTGAACTACCTCCGCAGAGAGAGCCGCTCCGTCGGATCATGTTTGCTCTTCTGCTGCGCTCATGACAACAATCGGGGCCCCTCCAGGAGGGGACGGTGTGGTAATCTGGAAGCCGTCCATGAGGTTTCATCACAGAAACAATAAAATAAAGCTGTTCAGTGACAGATGTGCCCTTATCCGCGTGTTTTGTTTTCATACGAGGGTTCAAACGGAAGCCAGGCTCGTACGCTCACGACGGCCCGCGGTCACAGAGCGAGAGAACAATGGCACACATACACACACTTCACATTTTCCTACACGGTTTTGTTGAGGAGGGGGGGGGGGGGGGGGGGGCTCCTCCTTCCATTACATCAACCTCAACAGCAGTGAAAACATCCATCCGGCCAGCTGGATCTGATCCAAGGTTTTCCCAGAGTGCTTTTTTACTCTCCCTGACCAAGAAGGAAACACTAAGCTCCATCTTCCCTCCTTACTAGAACCCAGTTGTCAACACACTGTGATTCATGGTGATCGTGGAAATAGCAGGCAGTAGGGCCACTCGATTATGGCAAAAATCGTAATTGCTGCTTTTCCTTTTTTTCTCTCGACCAAAGGATGCCTTTCTGTCATTTTCTACAAGTTACCAAATAACCCTTGGTGGGGGTGGGGCAGAGTGCACCGCTGTGAAAGAAGGGTGCGCTGAATTTACAACATGAGACTAAATGAGAGCAACGCGCCACAACAATCGTTTTATCTCGATTATCTTGCTTTCATGATCGCGGGAAGCCAAAATCATAATTGAAACCGGATTAATCGCCCAGCTCTAGTAGGCAGTCTTTTATCGTGGTTTGTACACTTTGTGTGTGTGTGTGTGTGTGTGTGTGTGTGGGTGTGAGTGAGTGAGTTCTGGTGTGTGTATTTGGATACATGCATCATTTGCAGGGGTTATGATAGGGATGAGCCAGTAAGCGCTCAGACACTGATCAGAGATCAGTCCGTATGGCTCACACGTCTCAATCCATTAAAGACAACTTATTATGGAATGGAAAATGTCTACGGCCACGTCTTTAATCAACCCGGCAAAACCAGCGCCGGATTCCTGGGTTGTTAGTCCGTAGTCCTAGAAATACATTTCAGATGATCCCCTGGGCAAGACTACACTGCAAAAATAAATCCCATCTTCAACAAGTATTTTCAACTTAACTTAGTCTTAAAACCTTATCTTCTGGCGATGAGGGAAATTACATTTGTTCCAATCCAACTGGCTTCACGACGTCTTGGAATCAGGCACATCACTCCCGTTTCAAGATCATTCTGGCTGTTCCCCGAGACACAAGCTCTTGTATTGAAACAAGTTAAAGTATCTTAACTCAAAGGCAAGATTCTTTCACTTGTTTTTTTTATAAAATAAGATTTGATTTCTTGTTATGGTGGAGATTTTTTTTTTGCAGTGTAGTAGTCAGTGCCGGTGTCATCTGAGCCCTAGTGTGTCCAGCAGTTATTTTGGGATGTTATGAGCTCTGTGGTGAGTCAGTGTTGTCATGGTCCTCTTATCAGCATGGCTCTCACTGCTCCCTCTACACGTCCTATGATTGATTGATTGATTGATTGAAAACTTTATTAACAGATTGCAGAATGGGTACAATACAGTACAGCTCAATACATACAATTGTTAAGGGGATGCAGACCAGAGAAAGACTTTCATCTTGTTTACATCAGGGTCCCCCATTTGCAATTCATCATAACATATATTATGACATACAGATAGACAGTACTGCTACATCTATACATTTATGACATACCAGATTTGCAAATACAGTACTGTTTGTGATACGAAACGAGTCCAGAAAAGAGAGTATATACATTTGACGTAAAAACTGTACATTGGAGGAGGTTGGGTAGGTGGGGGTGGGGGGGACTGTACATTGGAGGTGGTTGGGTGGGTGGGGAGGTTGGGTAGGAGGGGTGGGTGGGGGACACTGTACAACTGTACAAGCAAAACTGTACATTGGAATATTGACAAGACCATACTTGGTCATTTACTGTACATTGGAGGGGGTTGTGTTAGGACATTTACAGGGGCCAGTTTCGAATTGCAGTCTCCCTAATGGTCACTCTGCTGTGCTTTTATACTCCAGTGTCTGGAGGTCCAGAGCGTCATGTACGGTCCTCAGCACAAGAAGACGAGGTCTACACAAAGAACTGTGGACATGCTGGCCCAGTGAGTCTGAAGCAAAGGGTTCCATGTGGATGTTCAGAAAGCTAATTTGTACAGAACACGTGTTAATATACTGTAGTGAGGCAGAGAGAGAGGCAGGGGGAGAGAGAGAAAGGTAGGGGAGAGGCAGGGAGAGAGAGAGGCAGGGAGAGAGAGGTATACGGAGAGAGAGGTAGAGGGAAAGATATGGGGAGAGGCAGGGAGAGAGGTAGAGGGAAAGAGACAGGGAGAGAGACATGGAGACAGGGAGAGGTACTGTAGAGGGAAAGAGACGGGGAGAGAAAGAGACATCCATGTGGATTCATAAACCTTGTCGCCTACCGAGCTGTAGATAAGCTAATTTGTACAGAAAACACGTTAATATACTGTAGTGAGGCAGAGAGAGAGGTAGGGGCAGGGGGAGAGAGAGAGAGGTAGGGGCAGGGAGAGAGGGAGAGAGAGGCAGGGAGAGAAAGGGGCAGGGAGAGGGGTAGATGGAAAGAGACAAGGAAAGAGAGGGGCAGGGAGAGAGAGAGACAGGGAGAGAGGTAGAGGGAAAGAGACAGGGAGAGAGAAGCAGGGAGAGAAAGAGAATGTGTAGTGGGGGGGAGTCAACTTCAAAAGAGTTCTTCTAGAAACATCTGAATTGCACGTTTCACGATGTACATATAGGGAAACACGAGGCCAGGCCTACTGTAGCCAGACAACACGCCCCTGTAAGAAATGTCACCCCTGACAAAAGAGAAAGCCGTACAGTATATAAACTGAGCCCTCTTCAGTGACACACCATCATGTATGTTTTTCCAGGGCGCCAGAGGTTGCCGGGAGACGTGCGAGGGAGGGCGGTGTGAAGACAAGGCCTCCTTTCTGTGCAGCTCTGCCGTCCCCTGGCAAAGGAGAAGGAGGCTCCGGCATCTCTGACTCTTAACGTGCCATCAGAGCCGCGCTGGATGAATGCGTTTTGTGCCGGCCAATAAAAATAAAGACTTCTCCTGTCGCCACGACGAGTTACTGTAGATGATTTGGAGTCGGTCCAAGTAGGAGCCCTAAATGTCTTCCGTTTCATTGCCTATTCTCTGAGGAATGAAGTGTCAGGCTTGTTTGGCGAGACTAACGCACACTGCTACACCAAATGTACATTTCTGCTTTTGCAATGGCGAGATCTGCAACCTGGTCGATATTATGCTTCACACACTTTTGGTTTGGTGTAATTTCATGCATTTTGTAAAATAAAATGAGATTTCAAGAAAAACCCAAACTCAGAAATCACTCAAGTAGTTTTAATTGCGTTTAAGGTATGAACAAGTATTCAAATGATGACTGAAAACCGTAACAAAGAAATTAAGAATTTCATTCAAACAGATTGTGAGGTTTGTCATATCTATTATTATGTATTATTTGCTGCGCCATTGCTATGAAATGGCACATATAATCCAAATGATCTATAAACAAAGGTTATACAGTAACCAATGTTTTAGCATTTCTCAAAACTAAACTTTGTCAGTGTGCTGATACAAACAGTATATTGGAAAGGTTTTGATACAAATAACTTGTTTATTGAATGTAAAAGGACTATTTGTATGTATTGTATCTGAGCACTTTAGTACAAAACATCCTGTTGAACAGCTGTTTCATTCCTCTGGTCTCTAAAGCACAGTTTCCTCACTCTTGAGTTCAGTTTGAGAGGATGTAATTCATACACATGGTTGGATTTTCCACATTCTTAGCTTCTTAGAATGTGACGGTGCTATTAGATCAAAAGAAAATAACAGTGCACAATGATCAGTGGTGGAAGTAACCAAGTCCCCCAGGAAATTGTCTGTGTCAAACACTTAATTTCCTGCATTCTGGTGTACTTTTCTGCACCAATTTGTGCATTTATTTATGGTGGAAGTCTTTATTTATGTAAAGGAAACGACAACATTCAGGTAGCTGCTGACACAAATATAATGGAATATAATGCAGTAAGGCTCTGAAATTGTTGGTCAATATAGTTACAGGTAAGAAGGATATATAAATGTTTTGACACTTATGTTTGGCCTCTTGGGGAGGGGGTTGTCTTTCATATTAGCTATATTTTTTGAGAGACAAATCTACCTCTTCTCAATATGGCCTCTGCAACCCCCCCCAAAAAACGATGGCCATGTCTGAACTCATCAGCTACCATGCTATGTTGAAAAAGAGTTTGTATATAGGCCTAAAACGTGACATAAATTGACAGAGATGACATTTCAAATGTGAAGCCTGCCAACTTCAAGAGGGTGTAACCAGAGCCAGCATGACTGGACCACATATCACTTCATAACCTTTAGAGTCTAAAGGTTATGATGAAGTGGTATGTGGTCCAGTTATGCTGGTTAGGTCCTCTTAAAGCTAGCAGGCTTCACATTTAAAACTGCATAGAGTTTAGAGTTCAGTGGATTAAGGGTTGAATGAAATACAATAATTACTTTTACCAGAGTACTATTTTATCTGGGTATTTCTACTTTTACCTAAAGGTAGAATCTGTAATTCCGTCAAACAGCCACTTCTAAACAAGGTGCGGTACCAAGCACGGGCTCTCTTTCCCAGAGGTCGCTGTTTGACGGAATTACAGATTCTACCTAAAAGGGTTCATCTTCGACCACTGTCACTGATTAGTGAGCGAGAGCTTTAAAGCAGCTTAGAGAAGACGTGCAGGACACTTAGTGGGTTATAATGGCCATGTTGCTAACCACTCGTAGCACAACACACCATCATCAGCACACAGTGCCACTAAGCCGGTGGTCCAAAAATAACTACGATTTGTGAACAATCATCTCAGAAAACGCAAAGGTGGATCCTGCTGGCCGGCATTCTGATCACCGGCAGAGTCTACTCAAGTCGAAAGCAGTTTAAAAACACACTATACTGTGATTAGAATGTGATTATATTCTAACTGTCCCTCACACCATTAAGGCTGTGTATCCCTCATCGTTTATCAGTTTCTCTCTAGCTCTCAGTTTCAATCTCACGTCCGTTACCTCACCGCTGGCTTTTCAAGTAGACACCTCTCTTTTGGAAATTAAGACGGGGGTCATACAGTATTTAAATATTATTTAAGATTTGTTTTCAATGTCTCGGGGTAAGAATAATGTGCCTCGTCAACCAAATAGTTTAGTTACAGTTGTTAATTAAGAGATATCTCCTGAATGATTTTGAAAATTTAATCTCACATGCAGAAAGTCACAATAATTCATCCTAATTGGCAGACAGTACCGGTCCTCTCAATTGACCTCGCACCGCTCTCTTTTCTTTATCAGCCAATCACAACTGTTGCTTTCCTCAAATTGCCTGTTGATTGGAGGCATTCCAAAGAGGGTTACAATCAGTTCAAGGGGGGGGGGGGGGGGTGATGATAATTATTTTTTAACTATAATGTAAATCTAGCTGATGATCAAATAGGTTCAGATCAAACAGCCTTGATTAAATACAAGTATAGGAAGATTCAACAATCCCTACAATATGCCCCCTCTAAACAGACTTAAACATATATGTCATGAGTAGAGAGCAACGTTTGAGATACAGTAGGTAGAAGATGCACTAGCATGTATGTTCCATATCAAACACTTTCAAATCCCTCTGTATGTACTTGCAACAGGCTCTACATCAACACTTACTAGGATTCCCACTTGGCAACAAACCACAAGCTTCTTCTTTTTCTCCCCATTTCTGCTTTATATCTATATAATATATATATATATATATATAAGTTGTCTTAGCTACAGTCAAGCCACACTATGTTCTGTACATGTTAGATGCTAAGAGCTAACATAAATCACAGTGTTGGAGAATAGATATTAGCATCATTCCATATTTGGTAGTGGTCTGTCAAGCAGAAGGAACATGAAAGCTGTGTAGCACAGGTTAGTACAAAAATAGAGATCTAATTTTCTCAGGAGAAACCGTGCAAGCGTGTGAAAGGTTTACTATTGGCAACAACAAAAAACAAACACTTGTGTGTCTAAACTAAAGCTAGCCAGTAGAAATTAAAGTCAGGCTTAGTATTAGGTATTTCGCTTTTCTTGTGAAGTAATGCTGCAATTAATACCATAGCAAAGTGTTTTCCTCTTTCAACTTAATAACTCGATTTCTCCCAGTTAATATTAGCTGCACAGGTAGGACACCAATGTGCATGCGTGTTATTCAGTTAGAGTAGTTGTTTTACTGCAGTAATTACAGCATTATCACCTTGTCGGATAGCAAACGTATATTTTGTGTATTTTACGTTGCTTCATCAGCACACACTTTTGATGTAGAATATTGTAATTTGACAATATCGACCGGGTTCTTAACTAGTCATCTGTAGGGCTGTCGAGGTAAACGGTTGCGATTCTTTTCTCATCAGAGACCTTCAGCGGTTGGTCGACGGTGTGATATTGCGGCGCTGGCTCACTGCTTAGAACATGCTCGTCTCTGGAGAATCTCAGGCTGTACCCTCCCTCTGCTCCGCTCTGGAGGAACTCCGGGTGGGAGGACCGCAGCGCAGCCATGATCTGCTCCTCGGATAGATCGTCTCCTTCTGTGTCCAGCAGCCCGGACTCTTCCAGGGTCTGAGAGATGTTCATCTCTGCCACGATGGTCGTGGTTCCGTTGTCATTGGACTGCTGCACTTTTTTGACGTGGACGGACAGATTTGGCGAATCGGCGCCGCTGACTCTTGTGAGGAAGGCCAGTTCGTCTTTCAGTGGACCCGACATGGAGCCTTGCAGCTTCTCGAGTGCTCCCTTCAGCTGGTCCTTGGGGTCCAGAGAGTCCTGCTTCAGGAACTCCAGCATCGACTCCTGCACCGTGGGGGAGACATGCACCTCCTCTTCAATGATGCACTCTGGGAAACTCTCTCCTTGGACAAAATCACTCGACATGAACTTATAGTCGTCGTTTTTCTCAGGAGTCATCCTGTTCGCCGGGATCCCTTCATCTTGATAATAGCGCTCATCCGACAGGTCGTCCACTATGCCATAGTGGCCATACGAAGTTATACTGCCGCCGTCCTCGGGTTCCGACAAGTTCTCTTCCGGCGTGGAGACGAAATACTCCTGAGAATCTGGGACGTATAAGAATTCGTTCCCTCTGGAGGCCTCTTGGACTGGCACAGGTCCATTCTTGCCATGGACCGTCTTGGGGCTTTTTAAGGAGTCATCGCCGCTTCTATGGTGCTCCAAGTCGTGGGGCATGTTCTCGAGCTCCTCGATCTGGCAGAACGTCGAAGAGATCTGAGCGAACTCGGGTAGAGACTCCAGCTCAAAGTCGTCATCCTCCTCATCACTCTGAGACTCCACCGGCTCCTCTATGATCTCCACGTTGACCGATTTGTTGCCGAAGTCCTCCGCTCCCTGCAGGCTGCTCAGCAGATCCTGGATCATGGTTCCTGTAGCCGTTCCCTTGATGTCCTCCAGGGTCATCTTCTTCGTCCCCCTACCGAAGAGGTCATCCAGGACGGAGTCCTCTGAGAGGTCCAGCTCCTCCTCCACCTTGGACTCCAGGACGATCTGCGTCTTGATCGTGCCATCCTCCTGCTCCGTCCTCTCCACGTGGTAGGTAATCTTGTCTCCAGACGAGCTGTCCAAACCTGCGGGTCTCATCACTTTCTCAATGATGTCCTCCACGGACTCCGAAATCTTCTTCTCCCTCCGGGCCACCACCCTACGTTCCACGCCTCCTTTATCCTCAGTGTCACTCCCATATGCATTCCCGCTCTCCTTTCTGTCATCTCTTGCTTTCCTTTCTGCGTCGACCTCCGTGTTTCCAACCAGGCTCCTCGTCGGCGGTTCGATCACTCTCACTGATCTGAGGTCAGCTGCGGGTGAGACGACGGGACTGGATTTACCGCTTACGGAGAGCTGGGAGACCGCTTTGACTTTCACGCTCTTTTCCTCTGCTACCTTCCTCTGCACATCTTGAGCACTTCGACTGGGACTCTGGGCCGCAGGGTTCTCCGTGGAGGTAGTGACGGCAGCGCCCGCCCGGGCTTTGGTGAACGAGACCATGTCCCTCCTGGACGCAGGGCTCTGGTGTTGTGATGCCCTGCCTGTGATGGAGATAGGAATGACCCGGGAGGGACTCATGGAACCAGAGTTGGGCACCGGAGATCGTCTCAGGCTCGACGTCTGCTCTGTGTGCCTCACGTCCAGGTGTTGTCTGCTCGAGGTGGAAACTCTCGGAGCGTAAGGCTGTGAAGGCACCTTGATATCTGAAGTAGAGAACGTATCCGAATGTCATACACAAACATACGTTTAAAACGTTTGATACGTAATGTCATTTTGAAACATCCGTTTCCTGTTCTAATATCTGAAATTACAAAAAATGTAAAACCATCTTACTGTCTTTTACTATTATGTACCTTATACTACTACCTATCATGCTAATATGTCTATACTGCTATGCATTCAGAGTCTAACACTCAAGTTCGACACTAATTTGACGAACAATGCCACTGACCCTTAGCTGCCAGAGATGTACCCCTCCTGCTGACATGTTGTTCACAACTTGTACTGTAAGTCGCTTTGGATAAAAGCATCAAGCTAAATGTAAATGTTCCCTAAAACAGCAAGTCACAGTGTGTAATTCATCAAATAATACTAAAGCATTTTCATTTGCAAAAGTAAATACTTAAAGGGGCACACACGCCGATTTTCAACCTTAACTCATTCAGCGCCAGTCACGATGATAGTCGGGTTAACTCGCCATCGCTTGAGCGCCAATCATGAGTATAGTCGGGTTTTAATCGTTATTTCTTTTATTAGCGATATCCATTCATTTCCATCCATCCAGCCTGGTGTTATCGTTGGGAATGGGTCTGAGCTCGCAAAAGGGCAAATACCGCCGTCTACGCCTTCCAGCTGGTATTGCACTCCATTGGGAATGGTGTAGTTTATTTTCTGGGACGATCCGAGCCGTGCGGGCGGGGTTTAAATACTCAGGCAAGGTAGGCCTCAACAACAATGGCATGGAACAGTAACCCCGCCGGCCCGTCAGTCTGTAACGGTCGGTAATGTGGTACGGACCTCCACGAGCAGTATTTGGAATGGCGATCAGATAATTGGATTATTTCTTTTGTATTACATCAGGTACAAGGTAGGAACACTATATATGAATTTGATCGTTGATCTGATATTTATTTCTACCCCAAACGACGCTGTCTCTGTGTGTATGTGTGTGTGTGGCTGTGTGCCGTTGAGTGTAGGAGGGGACTGGGGGAGCCTCGCGCTACGAGGCTCTTTTCATTCTTGCACGAGGAAGGATAATAATGATGATCTAGCGTTGATTTCAGGAAGATTCGATAATCAAGCGAAAAATGACAACGTGTTTAGTGTATTCCACTAAAACGCCATTATCGCGTCTTTTCCTGGAATTACACAGAAGCACCCAAACTATATTCATATTCAAAACGGTATAAAACGGAAATGTACTGATGAAAAAACAATCCGTTTTGTACATGTTGACTGGAAGCAACTCACTGATAATCGACGGGTGTATTAGACCCATAGCTATAATTTAATATATATTTTAAGCACTCGCAAATCTCGCAATCCCCCCATTGATTAAAGCGGTGGCGTACTAGACCTATATCGGGCATATCGCTCCGACGCTGAATGAGTTAATCCTATCTGTTCTGTTGTGAGGAGGACGTGTGATAATCGGACATATGACTCACCGATATATTCTGTGTCTCAAGAGCAGACCTCTAGTGAACTGCAGATACAGTACCATCTCCTCAACTATCTTCAACCCTAGTGGGCCCAACTTGGAAAGTCGAGTAAACAGTTTGCTAGAGGTCTGCTCTCCTCTTGGTGACATCACCCAGAGGAATTTCTCAGGGTGACGATGCGGTCTCGAGACACAGAACACACAGGCGAGTTAAACGTCCAATTGTCACATGTCCTGCTTGTGACAGAACGATAGGATTAAGGTTGATAATTGGCAACGTGCCCTTTTAAAACTACAAATTCCTCCCATGTAAACATGAAAAAGAACGTAAATAATCACGTAAATGATTTACAATACCTATTATTCTCTCTCTTTGATGTTGATGTACCCTCCTTTGTGCCTCTTGTATATCTATTCGCTCGCCTTCCAATAGGGCTCTGTACAAAAACAAAACAACAACAACAACATGTCAATAAAGTCAAGGGTAAAATAAAATCATTGTAGATCATTTGGTAAAGTTTAGATTCCAAAAGGCACATTATATTGCCTCGTTGAGAAGTAAAGCGTTATCAACACACAAGATACCTCAAAAGAGGATGTAGATCACCCAGCTCTGCCATCTTAAACCTTGAATACAAACACGTGAGGCGACCAAGATCAACCCACGGACCACCTAGTCAGAAATGCAATAGATTTCTGGTCAGCAAACGCATGATAACAAACCTAAAGCTTCCTCAGAATAACCAGTCGGGTTGACCAGCTCACCTTTATTGGCCACGGTTCGACGGAAAGAAACAGGGCAGAGCAGTAGTCCTTCCTAAGGGAATAACCTCTCTGGAGAGTGCTTCCCCTGAAAAGACACACCTAAAAATAACAGCTACAATGCACTGCTGTCTGCACTTTACAAATAGGTCCCAATGCAGAGGCCGGCCTGTGACACAGAGAGAACATGCCACCAGCATGTCTCTTAACCCATTCAGTGCCAACCACGAGTATAGTTGGGTTAACTCGCCATCGCTTGAGTGCCAATCACGAGTATAGTCAGGTTTTAATCGTTATTTCTTTTATTAGCGATATCCATTCATTTTTCATCCATCCAGCCTGACGTTATCATTGGGAATGGGTCTGAGCTCGCAAAGGGCAAATACCGCCGCCTATCGTCTCCCGGATGGTATTGCACATCATTGGATTGGATTGGCTGGGAATGTGCATCAAAAAAATAAGTCCAGTCCAGGTTTTACTTCTCGGGCATGCAGATGGATACTATTGCATTGACTGGGGGACTGGGAGCATCGTGGATCATCGTGTTTTGGACTATAACGTTGGATCAATGGACGCGATCGATATTTGGAATGGCGATCAGGAATTGGATTAATCTTTTTGCATGACATCAGATGTGAGGTAAGGCCTTTATGTTATGAATCTTGGGGTAATCAGATGTTTTCAGACCCCGCTTCTCTTCGTACATGAGGACACATATACTATCGATAATCTAGTGTTTATTTGAAAACTATTCATAAATCAGCCGAAAAATTCCAACGTGTTTTGTGTATTCCACTAAAGGGCTATTATCGTGTCTTTCTCTGGAATTACTAGAAATCTCCAAAACTATACTCGTATTCAAAATGGTATCAAACGGAAATGTACAGATGAAGAAACAATACGTTACGTACATGTTAACTGCAAGCAAGTCATTGATAAGCGACGGGTGTATTAGACCCATAGCCATAATTTAAGATATAGTTTAAGCGTTCGCAAATATCCCCGTCCTCCCATTGATTAAAGCAGTGGCAATCTAGACCTAATTTGGTCATATGGGCGTGGCTCTGAATTAGTTAAGGGAACATGCTGCTTATTCCAGACATTCAAAACAAAGGCGAGAGGAGAACGCTCCATATAGAGACGTACACAATCAAACAATTACCAGCAAAATAAGATAAGATATTCCTTTATTGATCCTCTTGGGGAAATTCGAGTGCCATAAGCAGCATGGGGGAGGGGGGTACAGGTACTGTATGGGCAGGGTAATAGTAGAATGACATAAATATAGGGAATAGAATTATAATAGAAATTGAAATAAAGTGTAAACAATATAATTAACTCTGAATATAAGAATGAGTTAAGTTATTTATTTATTTTTTACGCGGGGACAGTGCACATTAATCAACATCTTTAGTTTCCACATCAATGTAAATGTGCCAGAATTAGCTAATGAGCTAGTTTTCATCTGTAGTCCCTGCCTACCATGTAATCAAATGTGCAAATGAGGGTCTGTATGCCCCATCAGTTCTATTATACGTTACAATAAATATGGAATCTGAGTATACTATGAGTAAAGTAAAGTAAACCGTATACACAGGTGCAGTATATACAAGGTACCCTAACTGGCATGATATACGTCATACGTTATGCAAACTCAGTAAACTAACTAATAGAGAAGAACACGCCAAGGGCAATGAGGGACCCAGATAAACACACACACACACACACACACACACACACACACACACACACACACACACACACACACACACACAAACACACACACAAAACACCCACTATAAAACTTTACAAGGCTGGACTTACAGTAAGACTTGTGGGATATTACCCTACTATTACTACTATTACCCAACCGCACGGGACCGTGCTTTCGCAGTTACAGCCCCTAGAAGACTAGACTATGGAATAGCCTTCCCTCTTCCATCAGACTCCCCCCATCCATCGATTATTTCAAGTCTCGGCTTAAAACATACTTCTATTCAAGCACGTGATAGCCTCCACTCTCCCAGACCGTAAGTGCGCAGCGACCAGGAAGGGGATTGGGAATTGGCATAACGACTAACATTGGGATGGGAGAAAATCGGAGGAAAAAGGAGGGGGGAAAAGATCACAAAAAAAAAAAACATACTTCTATTCACTAGCGTTTGAATCTTCTTAATGGGTTTTGTGCTGCTTGTATATAGTGTATTATGTCTCTTCTATGTACTGATCTTTGTATGCCTGCTTTACCGTATTGGAATGTGTAATTATTTATAAGGCCTTGTACAGCACTTTCATCAACTCTGTTTTTAAACATGCTTTATAAATAAAGTTGACTTGACTACCCTGCCAATACCTCCCCTCCCCCAAGCTGCTATGACACCCGAATTTCCCCAGGGGTTCAATAAAGGAATATCTTATCTTATACTGATTGATTGATTGAATTGATTGAAAACTTTATTAACAGATTGCAGAATGGGTACAATACAGTACAGCTCAATACACACAATTGTTAAGGGGATGCAGACCAGAGAAAGACTTTCGTCTTGTTTACACCAGGGTCCCCCATTTTCAATTCATCAGGACATATATGACATACATGACATACAGATAGTCAGTACTGCTACATCTATACATTTATGACATACCAGATTTGCAAATACAGTACTGTTTGTGATACAGAAGGAGTCAAGAAAAGGGAGTATATACATTTGACGTAGAAACTGTACATTGGAGGAGGTTGGGTGGGGGGGGTTGGGTACACTGGGATATTGACAACCATACTGGGTAATTTACATTGGAGGTGGGTGGGGGGGGGGGGGGGGCACATTGTATAAACAAGCAAAACTGTACATTGAGGGGGGGGGGGGGGGGGGGACTCTGTACAAACAAACAAAATTGTACATTGGACTATTGACAAGACCATACTAGGTAAATGACTGTACATTGGAGGGGGTTGGGTTAGGATATTTACAGGGGCCAGTGTTGCATTGCAGTCTCCCGTAGGTGTCTCTTGAGAGAGGTTTTGAAAGTGGGTAGTGATCCACATTCCTTTACAGCTTTGGGTAGGGCGTTCCACATTGATGTGGCATAATTGCGAAACGTGTTTAGTCCCTTATTTGAGCCGAATCTGGGTTTAACATGATTTGTGGAGCTCCCTCTGGTGTTGTGATCGTGGTATTCACTGACCTTTGGGAAGTATTTTGCCATGTACATGGGTACCTTGGTCGTGTAGTGTATCTTGTAGACCAGGCCCATTGCAAGTTGCTGTACTCTGTCATCTACTCTAAGCCATCCTAGGTTGTCAAAGTGGGCAGGGGTGAGGTGGGTTCTAGGAGTAAGGTCAAGCAGTAGTCTGACCAGTTTGTTTTGAGATGTTTGTAATTTTGTTTTTAGCGCCTTTGAGGTGCTTTGGTACCATGAGGTGCAAGCATAGTCGTAGTACCCCTGAATGAGTGCTCCTGCCAGAGTCTTCAGGGTATTCTTGTTTACCAGAGAGGAGATCCGGTACAAGAATCGAGTTCGTTGGTTGACTTTTTTTATTACATTGGATGCCATTTTGTCACAGGAGAGATTAGCCTCTAGGATGGAACCCAGGTAGGTAATTTCATCTTTCCTTGTGACAATATTGTCACCCACTGTAACTGAGAAGCCGTCGGTCTTGCTGAGTTTGTTATTTGAACCGAAGAGAATGGACTCTGTTTTGCCCATGTGTAATGATAGTTTGTTATCAGCGAGCCATATGCAGATTCTGCCTAGTTCAGAGCTGAGGGTTTTTTCAACCTGTAACTTGTTCTTGTCAGAGACCAGCAGGGCTGAGTCGTCCGCAAACAGGAACAAGTTGCAGTCACAAGCTGACGACATGTCATTTGCATAAATTAGGAACAGTAGCGGTCCTAGTATGCTTCCTTGTGGAACACCACAGCTCACTGTGAGAGGGGGGGATAGGGTACCGTTTACCTCCACCATCTGTTCACTGCCCTCAAGGTAGGATTGCATCCAGCTCACTGATAGACTATCAAAACCAATTGCTTTTAGCTTGTCAATCAGAATGGAGTGATTGACCGTGTCAAAGGCCTTTTGTAGGTCCAGCATGACCATGCCGCAGTATTTGCCTGCGTCCACCTCTTGTTTGATGTGGTCATTCAAATAGAGAAGGCATGTGTCAGTGGAGTGGGATGTTCTGAAGCCAGATTGGAATTCGTAGATTAGATTTTTTTCCGCTAGGTACTTTTCGACCTGTTCGTAGACTATTTTTTCCATGACTTTCGAGATGGAGGTGAGAATAGAAACAGGGCGGTAGTTGCCTGGGTCTAATTTGCTGCCCTTTTTGTGCAGAGGGGTCACCCTCGCAATTTTGAAGTCCTTGGGGACGTGTCCCTGTTTTATGGAGAGGTTTATTATGTGTGTGATGATTGGGGTGATGGCGGCTGCTGAGTCTCTGAGGAATTTGGAGGGGATGTTGTCATGGCCAGTGGCCTTGTTAGGTTGGAGGGCGCTCAGTTTATTGAGTACCTCATCTGTTGTTACCATTTCTAGCTTGAAGTCGTCCTTGCGGACCCCTAGGTTTTTGTAGTAAGCTACTATGTGTTCTACCCCATAAAGCCCTGAGTGGGAGGGTAGTTTGTTTACCAGTGTTGTGGCTATGTTTGTGAAGAAAATGTTTAAGTAATTGGCTACATCCAGCTTGTCTGTGATGAGCGTGTTGTCCGTTTTTATGTTTATGTTTGAGAATCTGGTTTTAAGTTTTTTACTGCATCCTAGTTGATTATTGAGTAATTTCCAAAGTTCACGTGGTTTGTTTTTGTTTTCCTCAGTTTTGTCATTGATGAAATTCTTTTTTGCAGTTTTGATCATGGAGTTTACGTCGTTTCTTAGTCTGTTTCTATCTGTAGATAAGACCAGTTTACGGACGTTTTATGGATAGGAGAGGTGAAAACACGAGAGCATAACCTTATGAGATTAATATATAACATGTCTTGTTGCTTGATATAAATAGCCATGCACTGTAAATGGATCCACAGAGTATCTTTGTATAAAAATAGCACGTCTGTTGTTATGATGACCATGGCTCGAGAGGTGATGATAATGGCAGTGATAAAAGACAGGGGGACTTCCTCTCTCTATCTAATGATTATGAACCATATGGAGAAGCTGGATGTACTTGATGTTTTTAGCCAGGCTCCTACTGTAAATGCTCTAATGGAAATGTAGGCTGGATAGAAACAAAGCACACGATTCATGAAAAGCTGCAAACAATTTGGCAACATTGGCCCGGAAAAACTGGCTCCAAGAGGGAACGTTGTAGAGCTGGCACAACTTCATATGTCTGTACCAAGTGTCACATCAACTGACCCAATCTCAAATCCTGCCCTCTTTTCCTGATCCTCCAATCACTTTTGCTTTACGTCTAACCTCGTTCCCAGCTTTATCTCGAGAGATAAAGCCTGGTAAAGGCAAGCACTACGGCCGAAAGTGGGAATCAGGTAGGAAGTCCCGCCCCTGAAATCACGACACGGTGCTCATGAAAATGTATCCCCCCCAGAAACAACCTCGTTATCGCCTCCCTCGACAGGCTGACAGACCTGCTTGTTGTTTGTTTCGCTGGGGACTATAAACGGATCAGGGGGTGCCCGGAAACCGGAAAGCCTGTAGCCGGTATTTCTGTATTTCCTATTCACATTTTAGGAGGCATAGCTTTACCAGCCTACTTTACGTCTGAAGGAAGCAACGGTTGCGATTGGAGGATCAGGAAAAGAGGGTGGTGTTTGAGAAAGGTCAACTGAACTTGTGGTGTAGCAGTGGTGCAGAAGATGGCCTTTGCAAGTCTTAAAACTGTACCTTTAATTATCTGGCTCATTATTTGAAAAATAAAGACAGACTAACTGACAGATGACCTACTTTTCTACTTTATTGTCCCTGTGGAGCAATTCCAGACCGATTCATCCTAACCATTTAGGAGCAGTGGGCAGCAGCCTCAGACACCTGGGGACAACTAGCTGCTGGCTGGAAGCTTGGAAGACAACTAGCTGCTGGCTGGAAGCTTGGAAGTAGGGATGCACCGAATGGGAAATTCTTGGCCGAAACCGAATACCGAAAATAGGAAACAGTTGGCCGAAAACCGAATGCCGAAAGGCAGAAAATTATTAATATAAATATATATATATATATATAATGTGTATTTTTTTTTGTTCAGCTACCTGATTATGGTAAAAGACATGATTATGGCAAAACATAACTTAAATAATATTAATAATCACTATTATGGGTCCATAAAACATTTATTCAGTACTTTTGAATGCATACATTAATTCCAGACTGACAGATTGAAAGATTGTACAATTTAAACATTTTCTCTTTGCATACAACAAAAAGTGCATTAAAGGGGAACTATCTTATAAATGGCATTTTTCAGTGTTTAGCATTGTTTCCTAGCTATGTGGACTTATATTAATATGATCTATGTCTCTAATTCTCATATTGGCGCATTCTTCCAATTCTCCTCTCACAATATTCACCCTCACTGAACTGAGTCATCTGAAAATGTGATGATTTGTGATGTCAGAGAGACACCGCTGCATGATAATGTCCCAGATGCCACGAAGGCCACACAGTGGTTTAGGAGCCCAGCCTCAAAACAGCTTAATATCTTCAGGTAGAAAAATGCTGTTTTTGAGGACTTGATTAGAAATACAAAACAATGAATTAAAAAATATATATAATTACAGAGGTGTTCCATAAACTCACAGGAATTGTGTAAAAGTGCCCAAATAGTGAAAGAAATAGTAAAATAGTTCCCCTTTAAGTGCATTTTCTTTTCTCTGTAGGATAACTACAACAAAGTGCATTCAGAACAAAGCCAAGGTGCTTAAAACTGCATAAAGATCTGCATAAAGACACACACACACACACAAGAGGGAGAATAGCTTATAGCAGACTTAATGATGTTACTGTCGTGGCTACTGAGTCATAATTCACGGCGTTCTAGCCTACATGGAAGGACTGTTGTATTTACTACATCTCCCATGACTCTTAGCAGGGGATGGCGTAGCTTAAGAGAGTGAAAGACGAATGGAAGGTTGTTAGCTAGCTTAACGCTAACGTTAGTTAAAAAGGTTTTTAACCGCGACAGGCATAGTAATGGCGAGGATATAAAGCATGTTAACACATTCGGGGCCAACCACGTATATATACGTGGCAAGGTTGCTTTTATTCCATTTTAATATCCTACTCAATGTCACAGAGCGGCACTGCAGATTTACCCTACTCTTGGAATTCGGAAAAGTGCATTAACGGCCAGATCCTCGTAGGGGCGCTGTCTCGATAATGCAGTGTTCCCTGTTACAGACCGGTGTTTTTTTCTTTTTTGATCTTGAATGGACTTTTTCTGTTAGCCTAAAGCTATGCATGTAGCCGATCGCCTAGAATAGTTTTTGGGACACTGAATTCAGTGTGCAGTAAAGGAATATAGCATCAGCCAATGGACATATGGATCTACCAGATGGCGATCGATAACTAGGAAATCCTTTTTGCAGTCCAACCGGCCACAGGTAAGAGCTTTTTCACGTAATTAAATTAAATTAAATTAAATTAAATTAAATTAAATTAAATTAAATTAAATTAAATTAAATTATTTATGGCATATTGAAGGGACGGTTTATAGTGTCAATTGACAATGAGAATGGACAGATGGCAATAATATAAAGTATAGATTTAGCTCTACAAACAGCCTCACACACAATGAAAGGTTATTATGAAATGCTGGCCGTATAGAGTGGGCCCCGTCTAATCCCAATGGCCCCGAATGTGTTAAAGACGCATTTATTGGACGTGTTGCTTGCGGAGTTTACATAGAAACAGCGCGACTCCCAAGAGGAGTTATTATCACAGGCTGTAGAACGCAGGGCTGAAGAGCTCACGTTACACGTTGCGCATGTAATGACTGAAGCCGCGTTTTGATTATGTCATCATAACAACACGTTTGGTTACGAACGTAACCCTGTTCTTTGACATTCTGTGATATTTTTTCGGTGCTAAATCCCTTTTCGGCCGAAAGCCGAAAGTGCCTTTTTTAACCATTTTCAGCCGATAATTTTCGGTGGCCGAATATTCGGTGCATCCCTACTTGGAAGACAACAAAAACCCTCCTGTGCACAGAGGAGTTGATATAACTACTGTACGACAGGCAGAGCATACAAACAGGGGTACTTGGTACCAGAGCAGCTGCTTTGGGTCTGGTGTGATGGATGGAATCACTAATAGGACTATGAGCCACGGTGCTCCACTGAAGAGGCTCTTTTGGCCTCAGCTTTGATATAGATCTCCTTCAAAGGCAACGTTAACGGCCTCACAGCCTTTGAAGGGTAAATGTAACTGGAAATGTCATGAACTAAATTAATATCAAACCAGCAATGGGAGATCGTAATTGCGTTCCTGCAGTGGCAGTGATTAAGTCACTCTCTCTGTGACGCCTACTGAATGTGCAACTTGTGCCACCGTGAGATGAATCAGCTCACATAAAACAGTAGAGTCAGGTTTAGGTGTCATGTACAGGGTAAGTCAGTGGCTTGCTACAGTGAAACGATTTGTGGGAAAGCTTACACTGAACAGCATCACCAATTGTTTTTCTACAAAGCATAACTGAAAACAAGTTAATTCATTCATATTTCATTAGGCCTACATATTTCGGTAGGTCTAATGTTTGTTTGTTTTATATATTAAACTTAACTATTATTATCTAGGAGGGTTTCATTAATATAATTATAGTAATAAATATGCCAATATATTTACTATACCCATACAATGCACTTTATCCCTTACAAAAAGTATCATGGTAGTTTGATGGTAATTGCAGTTTATAATCGTTCAATTCTAAATGATCTCGTTTTCATGATCGTGGGACATCCGAAACTCCATTAATGGTCCAAGCCGTCCACTAAAATGCATTGTTTCTATTGGAAGGTGGACAGATGGTGAAATGTAGGTCTTACCTGTAGGCAGCCACCTCCATGCCGAGGTCCATCTTCACCTGGAGGAGATGCTGATGGTCCCGCATCTGTTCCGCCATGTTGTGGGCCAGCATGTTCCTCTCATGCTCCAGCTCCTCCATAATAATCTAAAGAGGGAGCGGGAAAAAGGATTTAAGGTCATTGTGGTCCTGCATGGAGTGTCATTTATAACCCCTGGGCTTTTAAGACTCGCCTGATCTGCTCTGATTGATTGTTCCATCCCTTCGACCCCTACTGTATGTTGATACATTTTAAAAGGTGTCAATCCAGCCTTCAGAAAAGGCTAGGGCAGGGGTCGGCAACCCGCGGCTCCGGAGCCGCATGCGGCTCTTTAGCCACTCAGCTGTGGCTCCATGTTGCAATTTATTATTATTATTATTATTATTATTATTATTATTATTATTATTATTATTATTATTATTATTATTATTATTATTATTATTATTATTTTTTTTTTTTTTTTTTTTTTTTTTTTTTACTTTATTCCTTTTTAATGCCTCTTATTTTGGAGATCGAGGTGATACTGTGACACTGACACTGAAATTAAAATATATTTATATATTAGACCTATAATATTTAGGTCTACAGATGCCAGTGTTTTTTCTCCTCTTCTGTGTTTTATTTCAAAGTAGGTCTACACATGGTAGTCTTTTTTCAAGTGGACTACTTTTTATTTGATAAATGTTCCACAAATAAGGGAAGGACTCAAATATACCTGCATAGTTCTGGGTTTTATTTCAAAGTAGGTCTACAGATGCCAGTCTTTTTCTCCTCTTCTGTGTTTTATTTCAAAGTAGGTCTACACATGCCAGTCTTTTTATTCTCTTCATAAGAGTTTGAGGTTTTCCTTTGTTATAACAGGTAAAAACAGCAATAAAATGTAAACAAATATATTTTTGTTGTTTTATAATTTCATAAATGCAACAAACTGCTATAAGTATAAAGTATGCAATAGTAAGGTGTTTTATGCTAAATGTGGGGTATGCTTGGGGATAACTATATAAAACATTATACACTGTGTTATCTTCATTTTAAGGGTAAATTAATTTTGAAAGGGGCTCCAGATTAATTTTATTTTGTGGGAGGGGGAAAATGGCTCTTTTGATAGTAAAGGTGGCTGACCCCTGGGCTAGGGGCATATATACACTTATACAATGGCATGCAAATTTCTTGATTCTGATTGGCTGAAACAGTCAAGTTAGACGTGGGTATTTCATAACACACGCTCGTGATCCCAGAACCCGTCCACAACCGAATTACAATCACTCCACCAGTTCGAGTTTTTAGAAATGAAACCAAGATGGCGGACAATAATCTTTACGAATGGATGTGTTGATAGCGTCATAACGACTCATTCAAAAACGATTCTGTCACGTGGAATGTGTTAGTTGCTTACACAATGTTGGATTATGTAATTGGTTGGTCATGACTCATTGTGGAACAAAATATAAATCGCGGGAAGTCTGTTGTTCGTCAAAAGGACACTCATTTCACTGTTAATAAAATGTTCAAGGCAAGCAATCGATCAATCAATCCAATAACACACGCTCACTTCACTGTTAGATGGCATGCTGTGAAGCAGCTCGGAGGTGCATGCCATCTAAGAATGAAGTGAGCGTGTGTTATTGGAATGATTGATTGATTGATTGAACATTTTATTAATGTCCGCCTTGTTTCTAACTGGTTATGCTTAGGCCCTCTTTCGAAGTCGGTTATGCTTAGAGTTTATCTTTAGAGCAGGGCGATAGACCACCAGCACTGATTCCAAACTCTAAGCATAACCGACTTCGAAAGAGGGCCTAAGCATAACCAGTTAGAAACAAGGCGGACATTAATACAATTTTCAATCAATCAATCAATCAATCAAACCAATAACACATGCTCACTTCATTCTTGCCTTGAAACAGCGCACCTCCGAGCTGCTTCCACACGGAGGCAACTTCTCTTCTTTTTTTTGGAACTACTTTTTCTGTGGATGGTTTTGTCAATAAATCTTCAATTAATGTATGTTTATTGTATAGCAATAAGGTTGGATGAATGCGCCAGTTGTATAAAAGCCATTACACCACGCGCAGTCGTGCGTTATGATAATTAGAGCATGCCTAATTCTCATAACGCACTCCTGCGCGTGATGTAATGCTTAATTGAACAAGGCTAGGAGCACTGAAGGGCTTAACATTGTAGTTTTTACATTATTTGTTTATGTGCTTTTTTTTTATTTTACCATGGAACGTCAGTTCAGAGCCTGTCTGACATGTTGCACCTGTTACTTTAAAATACTTTGATTCTCTGTCACCACTTATTTAAAGGAGGAATATGTTAAACTGGCCGGGCACTTCCCATATGAATGAAGTCTGATCCCTAACGGATCACTAACCCGACTCTTGTTTTAAGCCTGTTGCCTAGAATGACATTTCGCACCCACAATGTATGTTAATGACCATATTGACAGTATTGCATTTGAACGATGAGAAATGACTACCAGTAGTCTGCGTTTTTTGACAACATTCAATATGATATTCCTGTAAAAGCATTGCACGTCACTTGCAGATTAATGACCTGCTTCTTGCAGAGCTACATCTCCAGAGGGGTAATAAGGATTTGTCTATCTGGCAGCTAATTGGTGGCTGGTGTTGCTAAAAGCCATACCATGCATTGAGGGGACACATGTCATTTCACTCCAGCTATTCAATCCACTTGGTCTCGGGTGAAATACTGCACTGCATGCAAGATGAATGCCCTACTATGAGAAGGCAAACTTTAAATATTAATGCCATTTAGAACTGTGGAGAGTTAAATGATTTATACAACAACTCTGCATTTCTATTTGTCGGTGTAGCCAATATTACACCAGACTGAGGCTCGACTGGGCCACAGACAGAATGTCACTCCCCAGAGACTGAGGCTCGACTGGGCCACAGACAGAATGTCACTCCCCAGAGACTGAGGCTCGACTGGGCCACAGACAGAATGTCACTCCCCAGAGACTGAGGCTCGACTGGGCCACAGACAGAATGTCACTCCCCAGAGACTGAGGCTCGACTGGGCCACAGACAGAATGTCACTCCCCAGAGACTGAGGCTCGACTGGGCCACAGACAGAATGTCACTCCCCAGAGACTGAGGCTCGACTGGGCCACAGACAGAATGTCACTCCCCAGAGACTGAGGCTCGACTGGGCCACAGACAGAATGTCACTCCCCAGAGACTGAGGCTCGACTGGGCCACAGACAGAATGTCACTCCCCAGAGACTGAGGCTCGACTGGGCCACAGACAGAATGTCACTCCCCAGAGACTGAGGCTCGACTGGGCCACAGACAGAATGTCACTCCCCAGAGACTGAGGCTCGACTGGGCCACAGACAGAATGTCACTCCCCAGAGACTGAGGCTCGACTGGGCCACAGACAGAATGTCACTCCCCAGAGACTGAGGCTCGACTGGGCCACAGACAGAATGTCACTCCCCAGAGAGAGACTTCCCATCAGCCCTGTTTGAGGACAAGGCATTGGACGTTATTTGCACTGTGCCCGTTTGGAATTGCTGAGAACATGGGGAGGTGTGTGTGTGTGTGTGTGTGTGTGTGTGTGTGTGTGTGTGTGTGTGTGTGTGTGTGTGTGTGTGTGTGTGTGTGTGTGTGTGTTGTGTGTGTTGTGTGTGTGTGTGTGTGTGTGTGTTGTGTGTGTGTGTGTGTGTAGTAACTCCTCGGTCTGGGACTGTGATTGTTGTATTTTCTGTATATTGTATAGTATTGTGACATTGTTTTGCTCTTTTGTATTACTTGTGTGTATAGTATCATATTGTGATATTGTTCCTTTTTTATTACTTGTGTGTATAGTATCATATTGTGATATTGTTCCTTTTTTATTACTTGTGTGTATAGTATCATATTGTGATATTGTTCCTTTTTTATTACTTGTGTGTATAGTATCATATTGTGATATTGTTCCTTTTTTATTACTTATGATTTTATGCTTATTTTAATATTTTCTATTACCAGCACCATAAGTTTGAGTCCCTACTATTGTTGTACGCAAGTATAATGACAATAAAGTATATTTTATTCTATTATTCTATTCTTGAGACATGTGTTGAGTAGTTATGGTTAATTGTAGGATTCACATAATGTGATGGTGGGGTGGATGGATGGATTACAGTGTTTTATTCTTGAATTACACACATCTCTAATCATCAGCAACTCGCGTTGGACTCATTTGAGAACCAGCTTGATCAGAGATGCGTCAGGGATGCCAAATAACAGCTACAGCTGCATCCCGGCGCACATTGCATTGTTTTGCTCGAGGCAGTGGGTGTGGCACACGACGAAGTGGAGGCAGAATCCCAGGGGCGGTGGGACGATTCAATTGAGAGAATAGGATTCTGGAGATTTTGTATTTAGTTGATGTCATGTTTTGAATCAAATCACAAATTCCAACATTTCAATTGGTCCAAAACAAAAACCGTAGCTACCTGATACTGATTGAGTTCCACACGGAATTTGTCCTGCATCTGACCGAGTTCTCCTTGAAGGTGTAATTGCGCTTGGTTTTGTTTTTCCGCGTCTGCGCGCAGTTGGTCAAACTCGGAGGCGTAAAGCATCTTCTCCCGTTGGAATTCATCCAGTTTCCCCTGGTCCGTTTTGATCGATCGCTCCATCTCTTCGACCCTCTGCTGGTACATCTCATACGTGTCGATCCATCCCTCGGAAAGGCTACGGGCGTACTCCTGCACATCCTCCATGGAAGCCGCTGGAGGACCTTGGTAGGTCTGGAGGACGGGCACCACCCTGGAGTGGACCTGACTTCGGACATGCGCGCTTTCTCGTCGGTGCGCCTCCTCCGTGCGCTCGTACTCGGTCTCCAGTTGCGTTAAACGCTGTTCCAGCGCGCCGTTGGTTTGGAGAACTTGCTGGAGCTCCTTCTCGCAACCTTTAAAATGAAATCAAATCAATGTGTTTGTATCGCCCGAAATCACAACGAATCGCTTCGATGGGCTTTACATATCAACAAGTAACATAGATCCACAACACAAACAAAAAAAACATAAAATCCGCAATTTTGCAACCCCCCCCCCAGACTTTCCCCAACAAAGGAGATCCCCCAACAGGGTGTCGGCGATATGGTGTTGCAATGGATGATAGATGGATGGATAATAGAACAATCGAATAATTGGTATGCACATAATATAGTAGCAATAGTATCTAAATGAATTCAAATACAAATACTAATAACCTGTCATCTCGCCTCCTATGTCTCTGGACACCTCGGTCTCCTCGCGACACATGGACTGGATCGTCTGGAGCTCTCTCCACAGCCTCTCCCTCTCCATCTCGGCCTGGGACTTCTCAAAGGACAGCTGTCCCACCATTCCTCGCAGCTCCCGCATCTCTGCCTTGTATGTGTTTTGCTTGCCCACGGTCTTCGCCTGCCGAAGCTTGTTGATCTCGGCGACGAGACATCCGTTTTCGTGCTCCAGTTGCTGCGTCCTCGATAGGTAATTGCCGAGCCTGTTGTTCAGCTCTTGCAGTTGGTGTTTTTCGGTCTCAAAAGTTCTCCTGAATTGCAACATCTTGTCATTTAAGGAAAAATACTTCTGATAGGAAAAAAGCTACTTTATATAAATCAAAAGACTATGCTGGTGTCATTTGCGTGTGCGTCTGCAGGCAGAAGAACCGTGATGCAACTGTGTGTATGTATTAGGATCAGTGCTTTTAGTTGACAGTGCAGAAGGTGGGCGGGGGCTTGGTGGTTCCCGGCTGTGTGGAGCGGCACATACGGTACCGAGAAGCAGCGAGGCGGGGGCTTGATTGTCTTATCAAGCGGCCCTCTTCCACGGCAGATGTTACAGGGCAAGGGCCTGCTCTTGTGAAATAGCTCCCCCAGGTGGAGAAGGAGGGGTGACGCGGGCGCGGACGTGCCCCCTCCCCCATGAATGAATGAATGAATGAAAACTTTATTAACAGATTGCAGAATGGGTACAGTACAGTACAGCTCAATACATACAATTGTTAAGGGGATGCAGACCAGAGAAAGACTTTCGTCTTGTTTACATCAGGGTCCCCCATTTTCAATTCATCGTAACATATATGACATACATGACATACAGATAGACAGTACTGCTCCATCTATACATTTATGACATACCAGATTTGCAATTACAGTACTGTTTGTGATACAAAAAGAGTCCAGAAAGAAAAGAGTATACATTAGGCGTGGAAACTGTACATTGGATTGGGTAGGTGGGGGTGGGGGGGGACTGTACATTGGAGGTGGTTGGGTGGGTGGGGGGGGGGGGGGGTTGGTTAGGAGGGGGGGGGGGGGTTGGTTAGGAGGGGGGGGGGGTTGGGTAAGAGTGGGGGGGGGGGGGGGTTGGGTAGGAGGGGTGGGTGGGGGACACTGTACAACTGTACAAACAACACTGTACATTGGATTATTGACAAGACCATACTTGGTAATTTACTGTACATTGGAGGGGGTTGTGTTCGGACATTTACAGGGGCCAGTTTCGAGTTGCAGTCTCCCTTAGGTGTTTTTTGAGAGTGTTTTTGAAAGTGGGTAGTGATTGACATTCCTTTACAGCTTTGGGTAGGGCGTTCCACATTGATGTGGCATAATTGCGAAACGTGTTTAGTCCCTTGTTTGAGCCGAATCTGGGTTTAACATGATTTGTGGAGCTCCCTCTGGTGTTGTGATCGTGGTATTCACTGACCTTTGGGAAGTATTTTGTCATGTACATGGGTACCTTGGTCGTGTAGTGTATCTTGTAGACCAGGCCCATTGCAAGTTGCTGTACTCTGTCGTCTACTCTAAGCCATCCTAGGTTGTCAAAGTGGGCAGGGGTGAGGTGGGTTCTAGGAGTAAGGTCAAGCAGTAGTCTGACCAGTTTGTTTTGAGATGTTTGTAATTTTGTTTTTAGCGCCTTTGAGGTGCTTTGGTACCATGAGGTGCAAGCATAGTCGTAGTACCCTTGAATGAGTGCTCCTGCTAGAGTCTTCAGGGTATTCTTGTTTACCAGTGAGGAGATCCGGTACAAGAATCGAGTTCGTTGGTTGACTTTTTTTATTACATTGGATGCCATTTTGTCACAGGAAAGATTTGCCTCTAGGATGGAACCCAGGTAGGTAATATCTTCTTTCCTTGTGACAATATTGTCACCCACTGTAACTGAGAAGCCGTCGGTCTTGCTGAGTTTGTTATTTGAACCGAAGAGAATGGACTCTGTTTTGCCCATGTGTAATGATAGTTTGTTATCAGCGAGCCATATGCAGATTTTGCCTAGTTCTGAGCTGAGGGTTTTTTCAACCTGTAACTTGTTCTTGTCAGAGACCAGCAGGGCTGAGTCGTCCGCAAACAGGAACAAGTTGCAGTCACAAGCTGACGACATGTCATTTGCATAAATTAGGAACAGTAGCGGACCTAGTATGCTTCCTTGTGGAACACCACAGTTTACTGTGAGGGGGGGGGATAGGGTACCGTTTACCTCCACCATCTGCTCTCTCCCCTCCAGGTAGGATTGCATCCAGCTCACTGATAGACTATCAAAACCAATTGCTTTTAGCTTGTCAATCAGAATGGTGTGATTGACAGTGTCGAAGGCCTTTTGTAGGTCCAGCATGACCATGCCGCAGTATTTGCCCGCGTCCACCTCTTGTTTGATGTGGTCGTTTAAATAGAGAAGGCATGTGTCAGTGGAGTGGGATGTTCTGAAGCCAGATTGGAATTCGTAGATTAGATTTTTTTCCGCAAGGTATTTTTCGACCTGTTCGTATACAATTTTTTCCATGACTTTCGAGATGGAGGTAAGGATAGAAACAGGGCGGTAGTTGCCTGGGTCTAATTTACTGCCTTTTTTGTGCAGAGGGGTCACTCTCGCAATTTTGAAGTCCTTGGGGACGTGTCCCTGTTTTATGGAGAGGTTTATTATGTGTGTGATGACTGGGGTGATGGCGGCTGCTGAGTCTCTGAGGAATTTGGAGGGGATGTTGTCATGGCCAGTGGCCTTGTTGGGTTGGAGGGCGCTCAGTTTTTTGAGTACCTCATCTGTTGTTACCATTTCCAGTTTGAAGTCGTCTTTGTGGACCCCTAGGTTCTTGTAGTATGCTACTATGTGTTCTACCCCATAATGCCCTGAGTGGGAGGGTAGTTTGTTTACCAGTGTTGTGGCTATGTTTGTGAAGAAACTATTTAAGTAATTGGCTACATCCAGCTTTTCTGTGATGAGCGTGTTGTCCGTCTTTATGTTTATGTTTGAGAATCTGGTTTTAAGTTTTTTACTGCAGCCTAGTTGGTTATTGAGTAATTTCCAAAGTTCACGCGGTTTGTTTTTGTTTTCCTCGGTTTTGTCATTGATGAATTTTTTCTTTGCTGTTTTGATCATGGAGTTTACATCATTTCTTAGTCTGTTTCTTTCCAGTTTGAGTTCAGTCACGTGGGCTTGGAGTTCACTGCTCGTGCTTATGTTAAGCTTTGACTGACTTTTACGAAACTCAGAGCATTTTTTGTCTCTGGTTTTCATAGCGGTCAGTATTTCAGCGTGCATCCACGGCTCAGCGCGATTTTTTACCCTAGTGGTTCTTCTCGTGAGATTCAACTTTACGTACCGCTGATTGATTGATTGATTGAAAAGTTTATTAACAGATTGCAGAATGGGTACAGTACAGTACAGCTCATACAATTGTTAAGGGGATGCAGACCAGAGAAAGACTTTCGTCTTGTTTACATCAGGGTCCCCCATTTTCAATTCATCATATGACATACATTACAGATAGACAGTACTGCTACATCTATACATTTATGACATATCAGATTTGCAAATACAGTACTGTTTGTGATACAAAAGTGTCCAGAAAAAGAGTGTATATACATTTGGCGTAGAAACTGTACATTGGAGGAGGTTGGGTGGGTGGGGTGGGGTTGGGTGGGTGGGTGAGGGCTGTACATTGGAGGTGGGGGGGGGGTTGGGTAGGGGACACACACACATTTTACACTGTACATTGGAATACTGACAAAGCCTTACTTGGTCATTTACTGTACAACTAGGTTAGGACATTTGTAGGGGCCAGTTTCGAATTGCAGTCTCACGTAGGTGTTTTTTGAGAGTGTTTTTGAAAGTGGGTAGTGATTCACATTCCTTTACAGCTTTAGGTAGGGCGTTCCACATTGATGTGGCATAATTGCGAAACGTGTTTAGTCCCTTGTTTGAGCCGAATCTGGGTTTTACATGATTTGTGGAGCTCCCTCTGGTGTTGTGATCGTGGTATTCACTGACCTTTGGGAAGTATTTTGACATGTACATGGGTACCTTGGTCGCGTAGTGTATCTTGTAGACCAGGCCCATTGCAAGTTGCTGTACTCTGTCGTCTACTCTAAGCCATCCTAGGTTGTCAAAGTGGGCAGGGGTGAGGTGGGTTCTAGGAGTCAGGTCAAGCAGTAGTCTGACTAGCTTGTTTTGAGATGTTTGTAATTTGTTTTTTAGTGCCTTTGAGGTGCTTTGGTACCATGAGGTGCAAGCATAGTCGTAGTACCCTTGAATGAGTGCTCCTGCTAGAGTCTTCAGGGTATTCTTGTTTACCAGAGAGGAGATCCGGTACAAGAATCGCGTTCGTTGGTTTATTACATTGGATGCCATTTTGTCACAGGAAAGATTTGCCTCTAGGATGGAACCCAGGTAGGTAATATCTTCTTTCCTTGTGACAATATTGTCACCCACTGTAACTGAGAAGCCGTCGGTCTTGCTGAGTTTGTTATTTGAACCGAAGAGAATGGACTCTGTTTTGCCCATGTGTAATGATAGTTTGTTATCAGCGAGCCATATGCAGATTTTGCCTAGTTCTGAGCTGAGGGTTTTTTCAACCTGTAACTTGTTCTTGTCAGAGACCAGCAGGGCTGAGTCGTCCGCAAACAGGAACAAGTTGCAGTCACAAGCTGACGACATGTCATTTGCATAAATTAGGAACAGTAGCGGACCTAGTATGCTTCCTTGTGGAACACCACAGTTTACTGTGAGGGGGGGGGATAGGGTACCGTTTACCTCCACCATCTGCTCTCTCCCCTCCAGGTAGGATTGCATCCAGCTCACTGATAGACTATCAAAACCAATTGCTTTTAGCTTGTCAATCAGAATGGTGTGATTGACAGTGTCGAAGGCCTTTTGTAGGTCCAGCATGACCATGCCGCAGTATTTGCCCGCGTCCACCTCTTGTTTGATGTGGTCGTTTAAATAGAGAAGGCATGTGTCAGTGGAGTGGGATGTTCTGAAGCCAGATTGGAATTCGTAGATTAGATTTTTTTCCGCAAGGTATTTTTCGACCTGTTCGTATACAATTTTTTCCATGACTTTCGAGATGGAGGTAAGGATAGAAACAGGGCGGTAGTTGCCTGGGTCTAATTTACTGCCTTTTTTGTGCAGAGGGGTCACTCTCGCAATTTTGAAGTCCTTGGGGACGTGTCCCTGTTTTATGGAGAGGTTTATTATGTGTGTGATGACTGGGGTGATGGCGGCTGCTGAGTCTCTGAGGAATTTGGAGGGGATGTTGTCATGGCCAGTGGCCTTGTTGGGTTGGAGGGCGCTCAGTTTTTTGAGTACCTCATCTGTTGTTACCATTTCCAGTTTGAAGTCGTCTTTGTGGACCCCTAGGTTCTTGTAGTATGCTACTATGTGTTAACTTCTACCCCATAATGCCCTGAGTGGGAGGGTAGTTTGTTTACCAGTGTTGTGGCTATGTTTGTGAAGAAACTATTTAAGTAATTGGCTACATCCAGCTTTTCTGTGATGAGCGTGTTGTCCGTCTTTATGTTTATGTTTGAGAATCTGGTTTTAAGTTTTTTACTGCAGCCTAGTTGGTTATTGAGTAATTTCCAAAGTTCACGCGGTTTGTTTTTGTTTTCCTCGGTTTTGTCATTGATGAATTTTTTCTTTGCTGTTTTGATCATGGAGTTTACATCATTTCTTAGTCTGTTTCTTTCCAGTTTGAGTTCAGTCACGTGGGCTTGGAGTTCACTGCTCGTGCTTATGTTAAGCTTTGACTGACTTTTACGAAACTCAGAGCATTTTTTGTCTCTGGTTTTCATAGCGGTCAGTATTTCAGCGTGCATCCACGGCTCAGCGCGATTTTTTACCCTAGTGGTTCTTCTCGTGAGATTCAACTTTACGTACCGCTGATTGATTGATTGATTGAAAAGTTTATTAACAGATTGCAGAATGGGTACAGTACAGTACAGCTCATACAATTGTTAAGGGGATGCAGACCAGAGAAAGACTTTCGTCTTGTTTACATCAGGGTCCCCCATTTTCAATTCATCATATGACATACATTACAGATAGACAGTACTGCTACATCTATACATTTATGACATATCAGATTTGCAAATACAGTACTGTTTGTGATACAAAAGTGTCCAGAAAAAGAGTGTATATACATTTGGCGTAGAAACTGTACATTGGAGGAGGTTGGGTGGGTGGGGTGGGGTTGGGTGGGTGGGTGAGGGCTGTACATTGGAGGTGGGGGGGGGGTTGGGTAGGGGACACACACACATTTTACACTGTACATTGGAATACTGACAAAGCCTTACTTGGTCATTTACTGTACAACTAGGTTAGGACATTTGTAGGGGCCAGTTTCGAATTGCAGTCTCACGTAGGTGTTTTTTGAGAGTGTTTTTGAAAGTGGGTAGTGATTCACATTCCTTTACAGCTTTAGGTAGGGCGTTCCACATTGATGTGGCATAATTGCGAAACGTGTTTAGTCCCTTGTTTGAGCCGAATCTGGGTTTTACATGATTTGTGGAGCTCCCTCTGGTGTTGTGATCGTGGTATTCACTGACCTTTGGGAAGTATTTTGACATGTACATGGGTACCTTGGTCGCGTAGTGTATCTTGTAGACCAGGCCCATTGCAAGTTGCTGTACTCTGTCGTCTACTCTAAGCCATCCTAGGTTGTCAAAGTGGGCAGGGGTGAGGTGGGTTCTAGGAGTCAGGTCAAGCAGTAGTCTGACTAGCTTGTTTTGAGATGTTTGTAATTTGTTTTTTAGTGCCTTTGAGGTGCTTTGGTACCATGAGGTGCAAGCATAGTCGTAGTACCCTTGAATGAGTGCTCCTGCTAGAGTCTTCAGGGTATTCTTGTTTACCAGAGAGGAGATCCGGTACAAGAATCGCGTTCGTTGGTTTATTACATTGGATGCCATTTTGTCACAGGAAAGATTAGCCTCTAGGATGGAACCCAGGTAGGTAATTTCATCTTTCCTTGTGATAATATTGTCACCCACTGTAACCGAGAAGCCGTCGGTCTTGCTGAGTTTGTTATTTGAACCGAAGAGAATGGACTCTGTTTTGCCCATGTGTAATGATAGTTTGTTGTCGGCGAGCCATATGCAGATTTTGCCTAGTTCCGAGCTGAGGGCTTTTTCAACCTGTAACTTGTTCTTGTCAGAGACCAGCAGGGCTGAGTCGTCCGCAAACAGGAACAAGTTGCAGTCACAAGCTGACGACATGTCATTTGCATAAATTAGGAATAGTAGCTCATTAAAATATTCGATGTTTAAGCCTTTTAACGCGCCATTCTGCATGCTTAATGTTGCGTGGGTACAGACACTTAACTCGTTGAATCCACATTACAATCACTTTTATTGACCAATACCATTTGTTAATAACTAATACTAATTTGCAGGCACGTGCACACATAGAGTCCAAGGGGTGCTTGAGCATCTGCCTTTTTGAGCCTCATAAAAAAAGTGCCCTTTTTGAAAAAAATAAATATATATATTTTTTTACCATTACGCATATAGACTGCCCTTCCAACTGAAAAATGTCAGGATAGAATCAAAATATTAGGTAAAGAGAGAGAGATGGGCCTTGATGAGATGTATGGGCCTTTTAAGTCAGTGATAAAAGTGTCTTTCAAGGATAAGTGAGCTCCTGCACTGATTATTATGTAAGGGGTAATGTATAGCTACGAGGTCATTGTCGCAAAATAATTGACCGACACGGAGTTTAGAATACCGAGGCGGCTCGCCGAAGCTGAAGCTGCTGTCATCGCGGCAGCTTCGCCGGCAGCCGGCAGGTGTGTCTGATTGGCTGCACTGATGCAGTGTGTGTCAGTGGGCTTGATTGCTACAGCTGCGAACAGCGGTCATTATTGCTCGGCAGAGGTCCGTTATCGAGTAATAACGGACATCTGATGAGCGCTATTGACCAATCACAATCAAGCATTTCGGCGAATGTTAAAACGCCATGTAATAAAGTTCAATATTCAATATTTGATCACCAAAACCCCCCAAAAAGCATAAAAAGGGGGCCCCCCGCCAGAAAATGGCCCTTAAAAATCGGGCTCGCGCGCCACGCGCGCTCGGTTAATACATACATAGGTATAGTGCCCTTTTCATCTTTTGGGCACCTGCCCCTCTAAGGTCCTGCGCACCAGGCACGTGCACACATAGAGGCCAAGGGGTGCTTGAGCACCTGCCTCATCAAAAAAGTGCCCTTTTTGAAAAGAAAAATATATCTATATATTTTTTTAAATATTCTTTTTACCGTTACGCATATAGACTGCCCTTCCAACTGAACAATGTCAGGATAGAATCAAAATATTAGGTAAAGAGAGAGAGATGCCCCATATTCCATTGCAGTTTGCACGGCCTCCTCACCGTGCCTCTCCGCGGACCTATATATTTTATGCATAGCGTGGGTGGTGATGATGATGATGATGATAGAAACCGCTGTGGCGCATACAGTCACCCGCTCTGTTAAAATAGTCAACGACCCCTCTCACCCAGCACACCACTTATTCCAGCACATGCCCTCAGGTCGCTACAGGTCCATCCTAACCAGACACACACGTTTCACAAACAGTTTTTTCCCCACAGCAGTCCGAACACTGAACACCCTGGCCCGCCCCCCTTTGCACAAACGGGCAAGCATCTGTCACCGACCGACACTGTTACCGTGACTGTCCTATATGTATTTACTATTTATGTATATATGTTTTGACGTTTTTGATGTTTGATGTCTGTTTCATGTTTGATATAACCAGTGCTCAACATCTGTACCGAAAACAATTACCACCAACCATCGTTGTGTGGCATTAAAGTATCTTGTCTTGCTTGTTGTACAGTTGAATGCTGGTATTACACTCATTGAGGGACACGAAGAAGTCAAGTCCGATGGGATTTGGGAATCTCAAATACAAATCGGGATTGGAATAAAAAATGCATTTATATTAAACAATACAGAATATACAGCACTTCTTGGGGTCTGTAGGGTAAGCACTTATTCCCTCCCCCCTGAACATTTATGGAGATGTATGGGCCTTTTAAGTCAGTGATAAAAGTGTCTTTCAAGGATAAGTGAGCTCCTGCACTGCTTATTATAGTTCAATATTCAATATTTGATCACCAAAACCCCCCAAAAAGCATAAAAAGGGGGCCCCCCGCCCGAAAAGGGCCCTTAAAAATCGCGCTACGCGCTTCTCGTTAATATATACACACAAGTGTAGTGCCCTTTTCAGCCTTTGAGCACCTGCCCCTCTAAAGTCCTGTGCACGTCCCTGCTGTGCACGTCCCTGCTCAAAGGTACTCAAAACCTGTGCCTCTCAGCTGTGTGATGTGCTCCAGCTCATATTCAATATGAGCCTGAGGCTGCAGAGAGTCCTGACACTGTGGAAAACCTCCTGTGTGGTCCCTGTCCCCAAGTGCCCGCGTCTCACTCCCAGCACGTCCAAGGACTACAGGCCGGTGGCTCTAACCTCTCATATAATGAAGACCATGGAGAGGTTAGTCCTGGAGCAACTCCGCCCGGTGACCAAATCTACTGGGTGAGAAGTTGGATGCGATGCAAGTAGAGGCCCCCCTGGTGTCCTGGGTTGTGGACTATCTGACGGGAAGACCACAGTACGTGCGCCTACGGAGCTGTGTGTCAGACAGACTGGTCAGCAACACCGGGGCCCCGCAGGGGACAGTCCTCTCTCCCTTCCTCTTCACTGTCTACACCAACGACTTCCACTATCGGTCAGAGTCCTGCCACCTTCAGAAGTTTTCTGATGACTCTGCGATAGTGGGATGTATAAAGGACGGTGACGAGAGGGAATACCGGGAACTGGTAGTGGACTTTGTCACATGGTGCGATAAAAACCACCTGCAGCTAAATGTGGCGAAGACCAAGGAACTGGTTGTGGAGCTGGGGAGGAGGAGGAGTGCACCTGTGACCCCCGTTTCCATTAGGGGAGTTGATGTGGACATGGTTGAGGTGTACAAATACCTCGGTGTGCACATCGAAAACAAACTGAACGGGTCAAAACATGCAGAGGCACTATACAAGAAGGGCCAGAACTGACTCTACTTCCTCAGAAGGCTGAGATCCTTCAATGTCTGTACAAGGATGTTGAAGATGTTCTATGAGTCGGTGGTGGCGGGCGCCGTCTTGTACGCTGTGACCTGCTGGGGCAGCGGACTGAGAGCAGTGGACACAACCAGGCTGGATAAGCTGGTCAGGAAGGCCAGCAGCGTGGTTGGGGTGGAGCTGGACTCTCTAGCGAGGGTGGCGGAGAGGAGGAGCCTTGCTAAGCTCCAGGCCATCAGGGAAAACCCCACCCACCCACTATACACAGACTTGGCAGGAGGAGCATGTTCAGTGCTAGGCTCACACTACCCAAATGCAGCACTGAACGGCACAGGAAGTCCTTCATTCCAACAGCCATCAGACTATATAATGCATCACTGTGCCTCACTGCATCACTGAGCACAGAGCGGCAGCTCAATAGTGGCAGGAGGCCGCGACTAGCGGCCTCCAGGCTCCACAACAGGGGGCAGCGACGGCTGCCAGACATTGATCTAGGACTTATAGGAACCCAAGGAGGACAATACACTACCTGAAGCATACTGCACCTTGTGACACTGTGAATACTGGAATATATATTTCATTTAGTTAGATTTAAATTATAATTATATTGACCAAATTGTTTACACTGCTTCCCCCAAGCTCAGTATATTTTTACTGTATTTATTTCTGTATATTTAATTCATTTCATTTCATTTTATTCTATTTTACTCTACTCTTATCCTAGGGCCTAGGCAACTTGATTTGATTTGTGTTATTATTCTAATTTGTGACCTGTCCTGTTTAAATGTTGAGCGATTTGCAGTGCCAAATTTCCCACGGGATAATAAAAGTATTTCTATTCTATTCTATTCTAATTTGGTTCTAACATGATAGCAGTAACTCTGTCAGACCTATTGAACCAAAGTACATATTAAAAGTTACATTGACACATAGTAATACCTTTCCAACTAAAAACGAACACATCTGTTGCACACCGACCTTCCATGTGTTAGCATTCTTGTCCCAGAGCCCCAGGTGAGACAAGTAGGGTATATCTGCAGAGCCGCACTGCCCAATATCTGGGCGGGGCTTTGGGTCCTGTACTTGGATGGGCGAGGCTCAGGTGCATATGTTGGGCGGGGCTTCATAGTGCGCATGCGTGTGGAGCAAATAGTTTGTATGAGTTTCTAGCTCTGGTTTAACCTATATAATAGCATTCATTCTTCTTCGTTGAAAAATAACCAAATATGTCTTTCAGTGAAAATGTAAGTACCTTCGCTATTTTGGACATATATTTTGGCCTATTTTTCGTCTGTCATTTGCTTTAGTGGTGAGCTAACGTTAGCTAACGCACACTCCGGGATTGCAGCTGGACCCTATTGCCCGAAAGGGGCTAGTTCTGCACTAATCTAACGTTAGCTAGCTAACACACGTTAGCTAATATTCCCTGTAAACACCCAACTAATGCTATGTGAATGTGAAGTTGCTATAATTTTGGCCCACGTTTTGACTACTTTATTAATGTTGAACTAATGTTAAAGCTATGTTAAACATGAACCATTCTCACAAGGTGTTCAACTTCACATTCTCTATTATTTTCCACCGCAATACACATTGTCAACGGCATTGTAAAAAACATGTGTTGCTTATTCAATCAAATCCCGGTTCATAGTGCGCACAACTGCGTTTTATAACCTTGAGCAACATTCCTCTATTTTAGTCCAAAATGATAAACATGACTTGATGCTTTTTTCTTACATAGTACTGTATATTTGTATGTCTCTAAATGTCTTGATGAATTGAACATTAATTTAAGTACCTGTATTATTCAGTACATTCAAATTAAACGTCTTCAACTTGAACCTGTGTGGTATGTGTATCTGGTCATCTGTGTGTGATGGAGGAGATATGATCAGCTGCCCGACAGAGCCTTTATCCTCTCCTCTGACGGAGGCTGTGTATGTTTGAACTGTAAAACCCCACAGTCAGAGCTACTGTACCAGATCTGTCTGAACTGTAAAACACCACAGTCAGTTGCGGGGAGGAAACTGGAGCAACTGGAGGAAACCCACAAAGATATTTGCATCTCTGTGGGATCCTTATCAAAACAATCACTTATCAAACCCATTGTGTTTACTGATATATACCATATAAACCATTAACTCATTCAGCGCCAATGACAAAAAAGTCTGGTTATCTCGGCGGTGGTTGAGCGCCAATCACGAGAAAAGTCGGGTTTTAATCGTTATTTCTTTTATTCGCTATATCCATTCATAATTCATCCATCCAGCCTGATGTTATCATTCGGAATGGCTCTGAGATCGCAAACGGCCAATACCGCTGTCTAAAGCCTTGCGGCCGGTATTGCACATCATTGGAATCCTTCTGACTTGGGCTGTGCATCGATCTAAGAAGTCCGGTCCGGGTTTTCCTTCTTGGGCATGTCTAACGTGATAACACATGGATTGGGGACACTGGATCACCGTGGATTCATGTGTTTTGGTGGATAAACGTTGGACAGACGACTGCAATCAATATTTGGAATGGTGATCAGGAATTGGATTATTCTTTTTGCAGTACATCAGAGACAAGGACTATATGTTACCAATCTTGCGTTGATCCGATGATTTTTTCGCCACCATCGCAGCGTGTGTCTGTAATGTACTGTGTAATATAAGCCGTTGCTGGCGCTCGAAGCATATAAACCCCCCCCCCACCCTTTGCATGATGAAACATAATACCGATAATCTAGCGTTTATTTCAGAATGATTCATAAATCAGGCGACAAATGGCATGATTTCTAAGGAAATGCATTGAATCGCTGTTTGCTGGAGTTTCTTGGGATTGGACAGGATCACTCTAAAACTATACTCATATTCACCACGGTATAAAACGGAAATGTATGTATGAAAAAATTCTCTGTTTTTTGCATGTTGACCGGAAGAAACTCACTGACAATCGACGTGTTTATTAGATCCATAGCTATAATATTTAATATAGTTTTTAGCCCTGCAAACACCGCCATGTATCCCTATTCTTTAAAGCGCTGACCTTCTTCTGACACGGTAAACAGCGACCTCTAGGCGCTGATTAAGTTAAGAGTGGGTGTGTGGATACCAAACAGAAGGTAAAGATGACTTTGAACTGTACAGTAACAGTAATCCAGAACTATTTCATTGCACTGTAAAGAAACTGATTTTATAGTATGTCACATCATTCATGTCTTTCACATTCTACTAAAACTGAATCAAACCATAAACAAGGTGGCCTGTTGGGATGTTAGATCCTAATGTGAAAAACTGATTTTATATGTCTGAGCGCAGTAGTGCTTAGAAAGCCTGAAGCTAATGTCACGCCAGTAACACGTGTCTGTTAACATCTGTCCGCTAATGTCGCACCAGTAACACGTAGAGAGAGAGAGAGCGAGAGAGCCCCTCCCCCCCTCATCCGCATGCGCAGTAGTGCTTAGCAAGCATCAAGCCCCGCACATCCAAGTACAGGACCCAAAGCCCTGCCCATCCAAGTACAGGACCCGAAGCCCCGCCCATCCAAGTACAGGACCCGAAGCCCTGCCCAGAAATGGGACAGTGAGACAACAGCCTGACTGATTACCTGCTTCTTCTTCTTCTTCTTCTGGTTTTTATTGGCGGTTGGCACAAACTTTTTGGTGCATTACCGCCACCTTCTGAAATGGAGTGTGGATCTAGATGGGTTATGCACATGATAATGACTATAGTGACTACTCTATATCCTTCGACTCAAACCTGTCCTATTTAGAAAATAAAAAATTGCCCTGTACCCCACATTCCCTGAGCTCAGTCGTAACAATTCTCTCACCTCCAGCTTGATGTGGCCTCTCTCCAACCTATCTTTGAGGATCTGTCTCTCCTGTTGGTATTTGATACAATCCATCAACACATGCTCCACTGTTTCCTGCCTACTACAGTACTCACACATACCAGTCTCATGTTTGCCCATGATCTTAAGTGTGCTATTTAGCCCAGTGTGTCCAAATCTCATTCTTGATACAATACCTTCTTACCTCTGCCCACATCTCTAATTTTCCCTACTGCCCTCTGGACATTATAAAAATGCCTACCTTTGGGCACCCAAGTGGCGACCCATGTAACGCGCTGCGACGCGAAGCGGCCGACGCAGGTTCGATTCCCTGACCCGCCGTCCTTTGCCGAATGTCTTCCCCCCCGCTCTGTCTCCCGTTCTTCCTCTCTCTCTTTCTCTACCGGACTGCCCGGTAGAACAAACAAATAAAAATCTAGCAAAAACACAATAAAAAATTAAATAAAAATGTCTTCCTTTAGTTCCTTTATGCCACTTCTTTTTCATTTCACATTTGATTATGCTCTTGACTTCTGCCTTGCTGTAACTCACATCCATATTTATTTGCTGCTTCCTTTGTGAACTTATCCGCCAGTTCGTTCCCCTCACCCCTATATGTGCTGGCACCCAAATGAACCTCACATCTGTTCCTATTCTCCTCACCCTAAAGATCGCCTGTGCTATTTCCAAAATAATGTCCTGTCTTGTTTCTGACTGTGTATGTTTTATACTAATTAATGCACTGCTTGAATCTGACCCTATTAACACCTTGTTTGGCTTAATTGTTTCCACCCAATTGATTGCTAGCAAAATAGCGATCAACTCTCCCGTATACACTGACAATATATTACTCACTCTCTTCTTTACCATGTGTGGGGGGAAATTATTTATCTATGATATTACATTTATCATTTACATTATTCATAATTAGATGTATTTCATTTCAGAGCAGAAACTCCCTGTGTCTGTCCCAAAACAAGTACAAAGGTTTGCTTCTGCAAACAGCCACTGTTTGCACTAGCTGACTGGGCCCCACTCCTGTACACTTTTGTTTACCCCCACCTTTGTGTCATCATGTCCCCAAGCCACTTCTGTACCCCCGTCTACCCCTCCCCAATATCACACAACTATTACTTCTGTATCCCTACCTTTATATCATCATGTCCTCAAGATGAACTTGCCCACTTGTACCCCCCCTGTATCCCCCCTTGTGTAAACATCACCCCACTGCTTGAACAAGATGGAACTCCCTTAACGTGCATGTATCTGATTGGATGATAACACTATCATGTATCTTATTGGATAAAACACTGTCATGTCATTCTTGCCCCTTTTTCACCCTATATAAACTGTATTAAAATGTTCATTCATTGTCCAACTCCGGACAGAGCATTTTGCATGCTCTGCCTCGAGACTTGCCACCTTGTATTCTGCAGAATATAATAATAAATCACTTTGACTGTGAAACGACTCTGTATCCTGAAGCCATATTGTTGAATTTAGAGGTTGTATGTAGGGTTGTAACTAACTGTAACTGTACTCTACTGCTTCTTTTGACTGCATATATATCTGTGTCCACTGGAGGGCGCTATAGGCGGAGCTTCTACTGTTTCCACCAGGTTGGGAGTATATAAGCCTTTGTTTCCTCCCCCTCTACCTTCTTACCACATCTGCCTCTCACGGAGAGGAGTTCTCATGCGCTGTGCTGCTGTGAATCACTGTGAATGAATAAACAAGCCAAAGGCTAAAGATGGAATTCATGCCTCCTATATATATTATTGTCGCCCCATAGCCAATTCTGTCAACAGGTTATGGGCCCAGATCTCGCAGGGGCGAAATAATAAGGGTAGCTAGATTAGTTGAAGTGTAGGCCAGGTTAGCACCGGGAGTACCGCGTGGCTAGACGCTAGGCCAACGAAGCTAAAGCTACGCCTACCACCAAAAAGGAGGATGGCGACCAAGGGAAGGAGCAAATGGCCCTCATTTAATGGAAAGGCGGAGGGATATGAGCTCTGGGAAGAGCGCATGCTATGTTGCATGCACGGCGCGGGACTCAAGGCGGTGATCTTGGCGGCCCCCGCGGGACCACTGACGGCGGAGGAACAAGCCCAAGACGACAAGCTTAATGCGGACGCATACTGTGAGTTGGCACCGCTGCTCGACGATACAAGCTTGGGGCTAATATTCTGCGACACGAAGGACAAAGGCCGAGAAAGCCTGGAAGTGTTGAGGGAGCATTACATCGGACGGGGAAGGCCCAGAGTAGTGTCCCTCTACGTAACGTTAACAGCTTCTGCAGATCAGCGGGGCACACAGACAAAGAGTGCCGAAAGAAACGAGACCAGAGCGCCCAATACGCACATGGGCAATATGTCGGCCATAGACAAGGCGGCGCCTATGGACAAGATGGCGGCGACGGACGAGGTCACGGCTACGGACAAGATGGCGGCGATGGACGAGATCGCGGCTACGGTCAAGATGGCGGCTGTGGACGAGATGACGACTACAGACAAGATGGCGGCAACGGTGATCGTGAGGCGAGTCGAGATGACGCCTGGAGAGCGGCAGGACGAGAGGACTTCGATTTCGGGGCGCGGACTACGGGCGTCACCCGGCCAACACAGCACCGGCAGTTCCCGAGGAGGGGACTGATCGTGGACACAGGTGTGTCCTCCCACATCATCAACGACAGGAACAGTTTCAAGAACTTTGACAAATCCTTCGAGCCGGAGGGACACAGCATGGAGCTGGCAGACGGGAAGTGCACCTACGGGTTGGCGCAAGGGAGAGGAGACGCACAGGTATGCCTTATAGACAGTAAGGGGCGCCGGTGTACAGTGACGTTAAAGGACGCTCTATATATACCCTCGTTCCCACAAGAACTATTCGCAGTAAAATCTGCTATTGCTAACGGCGCCGAAGTGTTCTTCAGTGAAGGTAAAGATGTTCTTGTAGAACAAGATGGTACGCGGTTTAACATTGGCGTATATGGGAGAATGTATTACCTACAAACGGAGTGTAATAATAACGATAAATGCAATGTGACTGTCAGTCATGACATCCAGACGTGGCATGAAATTATGGGTCATTGTAATCACGAGGATTTACTAAAGCTGCAAGCTTTAAGGGTGAAAAGCATAGACCTGACAAAGAATGTGAAGTTTGCATAAGGGGGAAGTTTACTCAAACAAGGAACAGGGACCCCACGGAGAAGGTAAAGAGACCACTGGAGCTAGTTAACACCGACCTAGCCGGTCCAGTAAGGAACGAGTCCATAGGTGGCTTTAACTATGTACAGTCCTTTACGGATGTGGGTACAGGCGTAGTGTTCGTCTATTTCCATAAAGCAAAGAGTGATGCACTCCAGGCCACAGAGAAGTTCCTTGCTGATGTAGCCCCCTATGGGGACATAAAATGTTTGAGGTCAGACAACGGGACAGAGTTTACAAACAGAGAGTTCCAATCACTGTTGAGAAGGAACAAGATCAGACACGAGACGTCATGTCCCTACTCCCCACATCAGAACGGGGTAGCAGAGAGAGAATGGCGCACTCTTTTCGAAATGGCCAAGTGTAAGCTAGACGATAGTGACCTACCGAAAAGCCTGTGGCATTATGCGGTACAAGAAGCCGCTTACACCAGAAACAGGTGTTTTAATAAACACACGGGCACCACCCCATATACAGCAATGACAGGGAAAAGATGTAACCTAGCCAGAATGCACAAATTCGGATCAGTGTGCTATGCTTACCAGCAGGACAGAGGCAAGCTTGAGTCCAGATGTGAAAAAGGACTCTTTGTAGGACACGACAGAGGGAGCCCTGCACTCCTAGTCTACTATCCTGGTAAAGGGAAGGTGCAAAAGCACAGACTAGTGAAATTTGTCACCAAGACAACGTGCAAAATCGAGACACAGACAGAGGAGCCATGGCTGGACTCCGGGGTAAGGTATGGAGGGACAGAGACACCACAGCCTAGTGTACTGAGCACAGGCGTGCAGGCAGACAGCCAGCCACCCCCAGAGGGCGATGACGAGGAGCACCCGAGGGTGACGTCAAGTGCCCCAAGCAGTGGGAGGTATCCCTCAAGGGAACACAAACCCCCAAAATATCTGAAAGATTATGCCTGGAGAGGAAGTGACGAGGATGACAGTACACTCGCCAGTATTGATTACTGCTACAGAGTGGTGTGTGGCGTGCCTCAGTCTTTTAAGGAAGCCATAGTGTCCCCAGAGTCGAGTAAGTGGGAGAGAGTGATGGACGAGTAGATGAGGTCCTTAGAAGACAACCACACCTTTACCCTCACCAAATTGCCAGAGGGCAGAAAGACAGTGGGAGGGAAATGGGTGTACTCAATCAAGGAAGGGATCGAAGGCCACGAAAAGTACAAAGCGAGATTTGTAGCTAAGGGTTTCAGTCAGAGGGAGGGGATAGACTATGGTGAAACATTCTCCCCCACAGCCAACCTGACCAGTGTAAGGGTAGTGGTTCAGAAAGCAGCTGAGGACAATCTGATTTTACATCAGATGGATGTGAAGACAGCCTATCTGCATGCACCCATAGATAGGTAGATATATATGGAACAACCTGAAGGTTACGAAAAGATAGAGGAAAAGCTAGTGTGCAAGCTAGAAAAATCCATTTACGGCCTGAAACAGTCTGGGCGAAATTGGAACGAGATGCTTCACACATGTCTCATTGAGGATCACTTCCTACAGAATCCAGTAGACCCCTGTGTTTACTCAAGGGAGTCAAAGGAGTCAGGAAAAGTCATTGATCGTCATTTGGGTGGATGATTTGATCATCGCAGCAGACAACACTAGAAACCTAGATCAGGTGAAAGGTATGCTCTCCACCAGATTCAAAATGAAAGACCTTGGCAGGTTAAAGCATTTCCTAGGCATGGACTTTGAACAGTCGGCCAATTGTGTAACAGTATCCCAGAAGAGATATGTGGAAAAGATCCTGAAACGTTTTGACATGCAGGAATGTAGAACAAGGGAAACACCATGTGATCAAAAACTGGATTACCAGGTGGATGCTCAGAAACTGACAGATGTAAAAATGTACAGGAAGCCGTGGGTAGCCTCATCTATTTAACAACATGTACCCGCCCTGACCTATGTTTTGTAGTGAGTAAGTTGTCACAGCATTTTGCTGATCCCACAGAGGAACACTGGATTACGGTAAAACATGTTTTTCGTTATCTCAAAGGTACAGCAGATAAACAGCTTTGTTTCAGAAAGAGCAGCGAGGGCTTAGGGCTTAAAGCCTACAGTGATGCAGACTGGGCTGCTGACATCACAGATAGAAGGAGTACCACAGGATACTGTGTTGTTTGAACACAAACAGCTCACTGGTTTCATGGAAAACAAAGAAGCAGCCCACAGTGGCACTGTCAACTTGTGAAGCGGAATACATGGCTCTGGCCATGACAATACAGGAGTGTATTTACCTAGAACAACTGCTCGTAGGAATGGATACCTATGTATATAAGAAGATTGTTGTTTATGAGGACAACCAGGGAACCATTGCCATTGCGAGAAACACTGTGTGCCGACAGAGGTGTAAGCATGTGGATATAAAGTACCATTTCATCAGATCTGTCATCAGAGAAGAAAGGATGACACTGGTTTATTGTCCAACAGACGACATGGTAGCAGACGCTATGACGAAGCCGGCTTCCAAATTGAAACTGAGGAGATTTGCAGAGGTCATGTTTGGTGTGTAAATATTGACTGCCATACTCTTTTTGATGTTCTAAAATGTGTTATTTTCTTTGTAAATTGTTTTGAAGAGGTCATACAGTGTGCTAAGCAACCCTAAGTGGGAGTGTTGAATTTAGAGGTTGTATGTAGGGTTGTAACTAACTGTAACTGTACTCTACTGCTTCCTTTGACTGCATATATATCTGTGTCCACTGGAGGGCGCTATAGGCGGAGCTTCTACTGTTTCCACCAGGTTGGGAGTATATAAGCCTTTGTTTCCTCCCCCTCTACCTTCTTACCACATCTGCCTCTCATGGAGAGGAGTTCTCATGCGCTGTGCTGCTGTGAATTACTGTGAATGAATAAACAAGCCAAAGGCTAAAGATGGAATTCATGCCTCCTATATATATTATTGTCGCCCCATAGCCAATTCTGTCAACATATATTATTTCATGCACATCACCAAGGTTTAAGATGATCCCCAATTGCCATTACACATGCTATTTATTTCTGGGCCTGATTACCTGCTCTTTTTCTCTTAGCCAATTGAACCCCTCCATGCCCCCCCCCCCCCCCACGTGCACTAAATAAGTGCACTAAACTTGAGAAACAAGACTTATGTTGGAGTGGTGGAACATGTATGCTATTTTCTTTTGAGGGTTCAGACCATTCAGACAGTACTTGGTGAATCCCAGTTGTGTGTGTGTCCTATTTATGGTAAATGGTGCATTTATATAGTGCTTTTATCCAAAGTGCTTTACAATTTGTTCCTCACATTTTTAACCATTCACTCACACATTCACACACCGACGGTGGCCACCATGCAAGGTGCCAACCTGCTCATCGGGACTGCTCAAGTGTCTTGCTCAAGGACATCAAACCAGGAACCTCCAGATTACCAGGCGACTGCTCTACCTCCTGAGCCACTGCCATTATAAGACTTATAGGCGCAACACCTACGAGTTTTTGGACAGCACCCAAGTCAGCACAGACTTCACCGTAGAGACATCGTTGTTGAATAATTCCGATATCATAAAGAGTCATATTTCTCATTCGTTTTTTTTATTTAAAAATGTCAGGGAAAAAAAACAGAAAATACAAGAACCTCTCAGATACACATTAAGGAGACAGCATGTAAAAAATACACCATCTCATCTATACTTGAGGCCTCCGATACAGAACTTGAAAGAAGACAGTCTAGTGAAATCTTTTTCTTTTTTCTTTGACCAAATCTATTTTCCAAATCATTGAATTCACACATATAGATCTAGGTTTTTTTTAAATATTTTTTTATGAAAGTGAATAAAATAAGAATAGATCAAGGCCCCCTCTGAAGTCCTAGGAATGCAAATCATAAGAGAAGCATGATAAGTGATAAACCTCAAACTCATTATTGCGATTCGAATGCATCGACGCATCCTCCATAAACCTGAGGTTTGCACGTAGAACATTCTCTCGAAAATCAGATCGGAAAATGATGGAAAAAAAATAAAAACGATCAAAACGAATCCTTTAAAAAGTTGACGTCTATCCACGTTTGCAATCTGGCGATGCAAAAAAAGCGACTATTTCTTTTTTCTTTTTCTTTCTCAACTGTAAACATAGGGCTATATGTGATTCTAGTCAGGTTGTTTATCCTTTTGCCATGACTACCCGTAATCTACTAGACATCCCTGTCCTATTTATGTCTGAGTGTTTGCTTGAGTTGTGGTTGTAACAGGTCGTTGACCTACTGGTAACTAAGGAACCGTGGCACCGCTCCGTTTGAAAGCAGATATTCACTTTGCAGCAGGCCCTCTTATATAAAAAAAAGAAAAAAAATCTATTTTGATAATTAAAAGAGCATAAATAGATCACAGATGTCCGTAATTTATCTTTACATACACACTCAAACACCATATAAATGTATTAAGTAACAACAAAAACTTATTTGACCTTTTGATCTCTCTAAACCACTTCATCCCTGTCTGCCAGCTACACCAGCTAGTCTCTTTGTTGCGAGCTCATGTGTGTATCCTATAGACGTTCACTCTCTCCAGATTCGCACGACAACGCTTAAAACGGCAGCCATTTTTCTCAGGATGGGATTCCTTCTCCCCACGTGGGGATATTTCCTCCCCTGTTTCTTTTTGTCTCAAATAGCACACCAGGAAAGGGGGAACATTCTCCCGCTTATGATTCAGATTGTTATTGCTTTTTGGGTGTAATTTACAACGTTACGATCTTCAAATCATCCCAGTTTTCCCCGTTAAGACCTTCAGCCCGCAAGCTGTTGGCAGTACTGTCATTATGTCCCCCTGCAATCTATTGGAGAGAAAAACAAATACCTTTTTTTATGAGGAGTTTAGGAATCTTTAAAGCTACCATGTCACCCTCGCACTTGACACTGTTGAGGAGTTAGATCCACTCAGGTGACTGAAACAGCAGCACTGTTAAAAGCAGCAATAGAAATTATACAGGAAAGGGTGTTTATACTTGAGACTTGAGTCAAAATGATGACTGAGACCACTTAAATGTCTATAAAAAGGTTTTTTCTTTAGATAACGCCCTGGAAAAGATGTAGAAATGGATGTTAGAGCTAGATCAGGGTAATCTGCAGGTAGACGGGTGATGACGAAGAGTTGCCACAGTGTTAAGGGCAACGACAGGTATAGCAGTAAGTTCTTATCAACATTCGAATCGTTCTTAGCGATGAGATTGGGGGTTTCTTTTCAACCTTTGGTCTCAATATTTATTCTATAAACCATTCGAAGCTCTCTTTGAGCCACGCAGGGTAGAACTCTAACGCCAGGGAGTCGACGTTACCTAGGTACTCTGTTTACTAGACTTCATAGGAGAGATCCATATTCTAAAAAACAGTATTTTCCAGAGAGCACGGGTGACATTTCATTGTTTGGAAACACTCTTGGGAAGGTAGCGCTCATGTTGGGATCGTAACCTCTGAGGCTGCGTCTCGACGGCGGAAGATTAAAAACGCACTCCTTCCCGAAATCAAACGATCTGCGGTCAATGAAATGTCTTCCCTTTATACATAACTTATTCCCCATGATAACGTGTTACCCACTTAAAAGCATCATATAATCCATGGGAAAACGAAACAGTCTTTCTGCTACCCTCGTCTCGGCAGTTTTGAGGATTTGAAGTTGTAGAAATGATTGTTTTATCGAGAGTCAGAGATGGAATGCCCGATGGAATGACGTCGACACTGTGCCCTGGACATATTGCACTGTTCTAAGCCTTTCTACACTATGGACAGTAAAAGAAAAAAGAAATAATAATAATAAAGGCTTCTGTTGTTAAAATGCTAATCTATTCTCATATAGATTATATATCCCAGAGACTAACTGCACTGCTCATATAGATTAAATCCCAGAGACTAACTGCACTGATCAAGCCTCCGCATAACATACTGTAGGCCAGGCCTGTATTGTTCTGTGTTGTTTACATTCCAGTACACACTTCCTTTCCCTCATACACTCTCAGAGATATACACTTTTAATTTCTAACACCTTTGGAGCGGAAGTCGACGGGACAATCTTAAGGGCACGACAGCGTTCAAACCACCATAGAGACATTCCACCTCCGTTCCAGGTAATGTATGAGGTTTATCCCAATCCCTGGCAGGAGAGTGGGGGTCCAGATCATGGGGTCTGTACAGATCCAGAGACGTTTCATGAGGTTATTCTACGCAGACTAATGAGAGAGAGAGTGAGATGTACGTTTTCCTTTTTCCATACGCATACATATATTTAAAAAGAGTGAGGTAGATATATACTTGAAGGGAGAGAGAGAGAAAAAAGGTTAAACTCCCCCAGTCATGACACCAAAGAAAATACATACAAAAAAACTCCAACTTTATACTGAATCATGGGGCATTTATACAGTGATTTAAACTGATATCACAAAAGGAAATAAAAAAAAAAAATAAATAACACTCCTACAGAGAAAAAAACTTCAAAGAAGGGAGAAAAAAAAGAAAAGAAAAAATCACCAAGCAACATTTTTCAAAAGATGAGGAGAAATCCTTCAAAAACACTTTTCTTTTCTACTAAGCCTCCATGTACTGTAAGACCTATTCCATTCATGACATTGAAATGTAAAATCCCTTCCCTGGACTTTTAACCCATCCTTTTATTTGGTTTACAGAAGCAATGATTATGAAGAAGAAGAAACAAAATTCAACAGAATTCAGGAGTGGCATTAATATTGCGCTTTGAGAGTTTTTGACGCCAAAAAAAAAAGATAAAGATTCAGATGAGGTCAAAAGGATGGCAAGTGGTTGGGGACAATTAAGGCAGAAACGAGAGAAACCCAATTAGCCCTATCAATTAATGTATAGGCAGGAGACGGATGGGTTAAAACACCAGATCTGGTATATATATATATATATAAGAGAACATCCTGTGTATTGTAACTGAACCTGACTTTAGAAGGAGGCACCGGAGGGGGTGGGGGGGTAGGAGGAGGGGGGCCGGGGGGCTGTACATGTCACTGAGGGGGGGGGGGGGGGGGGGGGGGGGGCACTATCGGACTCGACAAAGTGCGGGCAGAGAGATGAAAGGAGCAAGCGGACAGTCGTCAGAAGAATGTGTGGAGAAAGCAAAAGCCTTTACTTTGACCTGAGATTGGGTCGCACAAACCGGCGGACAATGCCGGGCGCAGTGCTAGACAACTAGTACAAAACAAATAAAATAATAACATCAAAATAAGGGTGCAGAAGGTACACGCTCACACGTGGAGCTACGGTGTCCATTCCAAATAATAATATACATATACATCAAAGAATACCAGAAGGAAACATTTAATTAAAAATAAAAAGTAGAAGGCAATGATAACATGAAGTGATACAGACAACGTTTTGGAGCGATGAAGGAAAGTAGAATTTCATATCTAAGTGATCCTGTGTGTTTTTTTGTGTGTGTTTTTTGTGAAGTGTGAAGGTATAAGAAATGGACTGTAGTGGAGACCATAAAATATCAAACCTGAAGGATTTTCTTATCATATATAACATCCAAAAAGAGAAAAAATAATAAAATAGCAGCTTTGTTCTGTACAGATTACAGAGAGCGAACATCGGAACAATAAAAGGTTACAAAAGTGACAAACCAATGATGTGTATAAAAATCATCCTGCGGTCTAACATACAACTGTAAGAACCTTCTTTTATATAGTATATGTTTTGTAAAATTACTATTCTAAAAAGAGACCTGTCCTGACTTTAAAGTTCTCTATAGGCTATCAGATTCTGAACTAGTTTTTGTATCGTATTCTCTTTTATCTTGTTCCTCTCCAGTCACACTTCATCTGTGTTTTTGTTTTGTAGTGTATTTGGCGGCTGTGTCCGTTTGCTTTGAATCAGCAAATACCTCGGAGGGTGATGTTCATCTCTCAGATGAAACTTAAACAGTTAAAAATATGACAGATAGAAAAGGCTCCGATTCGAAACTGAGTTGATGATATCTGTGTTTTGGAGAGTTACAATGCTCTGATTTGTTTGTCTCCGTCGAGACAAGGACAGACGGAGGCTCTGATTCAGAGTTGGTTGACTTGAGTCCCTGTGAGTAGGGACTTCAGAAAGACTCACAGGAAAAGTCCTTTTCTCTTTAGACCCAAACAGCATTCATTCTAACTCAGGTTGGTGCAGCAGAAATATTAATTGAGCTCTTTTTAGAGAAAGCTAAATCAAGTTTTAGGGGAATGGGCCTTTAAACAGCCTTTGAGAAGCCATTCGTTTTCAAATCTAAAGAGTCAAGGTGCGTGGCTGTTTGCAGTCTAACAAGACAGAATTGTAGATATTTGATATAGTAGTATTAGTATAGTAGGCCTATAGTATATATAATGCAAAAAAAATTATGCAACTTTGGTTTCTGTGTTTTGTTAATTTCCAAGCCTTTCCAAAGAAATTCAAATTTAAAAAACTATGAATATAAATTACACTGTCCGTTTGACTTGCTTCATTTCAATACAATACAGTGTAAATGATAGAATCAAATTTGTGTTTGAATAGCTTATTTTTCTCATATAAACTTTACAGGTGACTCCTTTGATCATAATACTCATATAATCAAATAATAATCATAACATATAACTCCTTTTGTGTCATAACCAAACAGTAGGTCATTAACCCTTTCACTACCACACTACAGACGGTTAACCTTTCACTACCACACTACAGAAGGCTAACCTTCTGTAGTGTGGTAGTGAAGCGTTAACCCTTATTATAGTGTGGTAGTGAAAGGGTTAAGGATGGCCAAACACAGCTCAGATTCACATAATAATAACGTGTATGCCCCAATTATACATCCTTAACCTATATGATATTAGTACAGATAATTGTATAGCAGAAAATAATAATGGTTTTATTCTTCTAAAATACTGCACCACTAGGTCAGCTAGACTTACTCCAACTTTCAGAGTGGATATTACATAAATTAACTTTAAGATGCAGGTCTGTACATCTCTGCACATACCTCTCTTTTTTTTTTAACAGCGACCCTGACCCTCGCGTGCAGCACGCAGAAGCGGTTAACACCAAAGGCGAGAGGATGAGGTTTCGCCACCGTTGCACACAGTTTTGGTATTAAGATCCACTTTAAGTCACGTTATTATTCTCAACTCTGAATCAGAACCTCGTGAGTAAGAAGGGAGACCTGCACAATGTTTATTTTTTTTTGTAAGAAAAGGGTTGATTTGGCAAAAAAAGTTTGGCAGATACACAATAGCCTCTCCTCTTCCATTATGACCCATGCCTGAAAGGATCTACACCCATAGAATTATAGACAGGAAGAAAAGAAAAACAAAGATCATAGTCCAAGACTGAGAATAATAATTTACCCGTCTCAAACCCGCCCTCTTTTTACATCGATCCTCAATCGCAACTCGTCGAAGCGGCGGTCGCCATCGGAGGATGGAGAAAAGAGGGCGTGGCTCGAGACGGTCCATCGTTGAGGCGTCCTCTCACATAGCGTGAGCTCTCTCGTGCGAAGAGTGTCCGATTGATGAAAGACATTTTGGAAATGAGCTATATCGATAAGACGAGAAACGACGTGTTTTGTATAAATACACACTCGGATATCCACGACATCTCTCTGAAAATCATCAAAAAAAAAGTGCTCTTCTGTTGGATTTGCTGGCAGATATTCTAGGAAATTATTTTCTTTTTTAAGTTCATGTGACTCACGCTCACCGGTGAGTCAGGATAAATGATATGCTGCATTGTTTTCCTCCTAAAAAAGGGATCTTCCCAAAACGACGTACGACGACACAGGCCGCGAGCGGGAAGGAGTGCCGCGAAGCTCCCCAGTGTCGAGTCCGAGCCGCCCGCGCTCCAAACGCTTCAGCTGTTCCCGTGCTGCTCCGTCAGTCCGTTTAAACTCAACGCATCGTCCACCTTCGACGACGCGATCACAAAGAACCGGAGAGACGAATCCACTGCCGTACAGTAGAAGAACCTCTTGTCATTTCTCACCTCGTCCGCCCCTCCGAAAGAGACGGCGAGGAGAGGTTTGTATTACCCTGTGTAAGAGGAGGAGGAGGAGGAGGGAGGAGGGAGGAGGAGGAGGGGGGGGGGGGCTGATATCAGCAGGCTGATGACTGGGGCAGTGGCAGAGCGCGCTCGTTCTTCCTCCCCCCGTTCATGTGCGCGTAGGGCTGCAGCTCGTCGAAGTTGGGCCGCAGCACCACCACGGGCCCGTTGGCCGAAGCCTGTCCTGAGTGCTTGTCCAAGGCGTGCAGGCCCGTCGAGGTGGAGGCGGCGAGGGCCGGGATCGAGGGGGACGCGGGCCCAGCAGAGGGGTGCCGGGGCCCTGCATTGGGGACAGCTGCTGGGCGGGAGGGGGCGAGAGGGGGCGGGCGCGGCGCAGGGGGGCTGCCGGTTGGAGGCGGGGTCCAGGGGAATGTTCTCCATGTTCTCCACCTCCATGTCCAGCTCCTCCGTGTCCGGCGGCTTGTTCTCTCGCTGTAGAAGAAGCTCAGCTCCTGGAAGGGAGACTCCAGGTCCTCCTTGATGCTGTTGATGATCTCAGGAAGGCCGGACGCATCTTGGGGTTGTACTGCCAGCACATCCTCATCAGCTCGAACCTGCCGGGGAACACAGAGAAACAACCACACGTGTCACAGGGTGAGAAGACTGATGAGAGAAAAGAAAGACTTTGGCTAAAACTGAATCTTCCATTAATTTATTCTCAATTGTATGGTGCTAGGGAGTCTCATAAACACAGGAGTAGAGACAGTTACACCTCCGTAGGGAAAAGTACTCTGTGCTGTAAATGGTAAATGGTGCATTTATATAGTGCTTTTATCCAAAGCGCTTACAATTTGTTCCTCTGCATTTATATAGTGCTTTTTATCCAAAGCGCTTTACAATTTGTTCCTCACATTTTACCCATTCACTCACACATTCACACACCGACGGCGGAGGCGACCATGCAAGGTGCCAACCTGCTCATCGGGAGCAATTAGGGGTTAAGTGTCTTGCTCAAGGACACTTCGACACACCCGGGAGGAGCGGGGATCGAACCCCATTACCAGACGACCACTCTACCCCCTGAGCCACTTTTGCCCACTATATGGGTGATATACTGTCTTTTTACTATTATGTACCCTACTAGTATGCTACTACACTGATACTACTACCTATCATGCTAATATGTCTATACTACTATGCACTCAAGTTAGTTTTTGACGAACAATGCCACTGACCCTTAGCTGCCAGAGACGTGCCCCTCCTGCTGACTTGTTGTTCACAATTTGTAAGTCGCTTTGGATAAAAGCAGTCAGCTAAATGACCAAATGTAAAATGTAAATTATTATTGCCAGCAATATTCACCCTGCTCCTCCTAAAAACATTTTTAACTATTTTAAACCTGCTAAGAGGTGCATTCTGGAAAATCCTCATGCTTGTAATACATTTAAAAGTAAGAGTTTTTTTTTTACAGTGTAGAGCACCGCAATGGAAATACTGTAAGTCAGATCCATAAGGTACGCATCACAGCTTCAAACCCTGTTCTCTGTCTGTGCATCATGTTGTGTTTTTCCAAATACAACTGAAGTATAACGTATCCTCCTCAGACCAGCAGGTGGCAGCGTATGTCAAAGTAAAAAGCCCATGTAGTCTGAAGCTCCAGCAGCCACTGTACTGACACAGCACCTTGAAACCAGATGCTATAAGTTACTACAGTAGAACTCTGCAGGTCTCGTAACCCCCTGGAGGCTTCTCAGGGCAAGTCAAATGATTAAATGTACTGAAAACGTCAGAAAACATGAAACGTATATTATCGTCGCTGTCGGATGAAAACCTGTATATATATCTCCATAGAATTTGTGGATGAAATCCAAAATAGCATGTATCAAGAAATTACGAGGAAAGTAGGAGGTTTAGACAAATACTGTATGAATATTTGATGTATAGGACGGCACGATAAATCAAAAGTTTGTTGTGCTTGTGCCAGGCCAGCAGCAGAGCTGGTGGAGCGCCAAAACAACATCATAAAGGAGGGGATTATCACAGTTTGGTTTGGTGCTACACCACACACCACAGGTTCAATCATACACAAACAAGCCAAGAATACCCTCATAAGGCCAACGCACATAAACACCTTGGTCTCTGTCTGTCTGTCTGTCTGTCTGTCTGTCTGTCTGTCTGTCTGTCTGTCTGTCTGTCTGTCTGTCTGTCTGTCTGTCTGTCTGTCTGTCTGTCTGTCTGTCTGTCTCTCTCTCTCTCTCTCTCTCTCTCTCTCTCTCTCTCTCTCTCTCTCTCTCTCTCTCTCTCTCTCTCTCTCTCTCTCTCTCTCTCTCTCTCTCTCTCTCTCTCTCTCTCTCTCTCTCTCTCTCTCTCTCTCTCTCTCTCTCTCTC